>NW_012152763.1:385553-395326 GCF_000956105.1 Propithecus coquereli
TCACACACGCCACCCCCACCACACACCACACACCTCACACACGCCACCCCCACTGAACACATCAGACACCTCATACATGCCACCCCCACCACACACATCACTCATGTCCCCACACATACATGCCACACACATCATACATGCCAAACACCCATGACCACACACACCACTCACATCACACATGCCACACAACACCCCCATGACCACACACTATGCACAATGCCCACGTACACACCACACATGCATACTGCACATGCACAACCATATCCTGCACCACACAATACCAATATACCACACATGTGCATACTTGTGCATATCACACATGCACAACCATACATGCATGATCATACACAACACACATGCACACAGACCACACACCACAGTGCACGTGCATGCACTTACACGCACACATGCGTGTCCCCATAACAGCACGGAGGCCCCACGGTGGGCGTGGGTCTCGCGGGTGCGGAGGAGGCTGAGACCACGGCCCGAGGGTCAGCCCGGAGCCCCGGCCCGCTGGGGCCCCCGCGTGTTAGCTGTGCGGGGCCCGGGGCGCCAGGCACACCCCGAGGGCCTCTCCGCCTCCGTCCTCCCAGGCCCTTTCTGTTTTCCTGAACCAGCTTCTCTCCCGCCTGCTGGGGGCGCCGCACCTGGAGTACAGGTAGGCCATGAGCCCCAGCGGCGTGCCCGCCTGCAGGACGCGCGCTTTCCTCTGCCGGCCACCGCCCGGGTGCTTGTTGACGTTGTAGAAGATGAGGGAAGAGGACTCGTCCAGCGGGCTGAAGTCCAGCGTGTCGCAGGGGGCCGCCGCGATGTTCACGATCACTGGCAGGGCGCAGGGCTCCAGGCCCCAGCGCTCCGCGTACAGGACCTGGGCGTGTGCAGAGCCAGGGGCTCGTCAACCACCCGCCCTGGGCTTCCCGCCGGCCCCGGAGCCGCCCATCCGCGGGCTCAGGCCACTTGCCTGCAGGTACTTCTTGACCAGGCCCAGGAACTGCACCCTGGACTTCATCTCCTCCAGCTGCCCCCGCAGCTTGCACAGCATGGTCTTGACCTCGGAGCCTGTGGGGGGCGGGGGGAGCACAGCCGTCACGCGGGGACCGGTGAGCCTTGCCCTGGCCGCACTGGCCCGCGGTTACCTTTGTTGCGCTTTTCCTTCTGGAGGAGCTTCTGGTAGAACTTCAGCGTCTTGCGGTAGTTTCTCTGCTCTATCACGAGCTGCTGCTCCAGCTCCTGGAGAGGAGGCAGAGCGGCTCAGCCTGGGGCAGCGCGGCTGCCGCGCGGTGGGGACACGCACCGCAATGGGGACACTCACTGCAACTCGGGACGTGATCAGGACACGCACCGCAATCAGGACACGCACTGCAACGGGGACACGCAGCGCGCAGCACCTCCCCCGCACAGACTCCAGGTTTGGGGAGACCCAGGCGCGCTTGGCAGGCCGCGGCCACCCGGCTCCGGGCATCTGAGGTCCGGTAGGCCCCTCCGCGGTCCCCAGGCCCACAGGGCAGTGCCGGGGTGGGTGGGCTGCCTGCCGCCCTCTGCCAGAGTCAGGCCCTCCCCAGGGACGCTCAGGGAGCAGCACTCTCCCTCAGCACAGCTGTGTGGCCACCGTGTCCCTGCACTCGGGCCCTTGAGGGAACAGGGCTCTGCTATGGGGCCACGGCCTCACACGTGTCTCCCGGGTCCTGCCTTTCGCTTTACATTAAGCTTAAAGAAGCCCAATGGCACGACTGCGCCGACCCGTGCAGATCCTCCTCCCTGGAACCTGCTGCCCGGCCATCGGCCTCCCATGCCGCTCTGCGCGAGTGCGAGAGCGTGTGCACAGGGCACACCTGCGTGCGAGCCTGCTGAACGTGCCCAGAATCTGAGTTCCTGCCCAGAGGACGGAGCGGGAGCTTCTCCGTGAGGGACGCAGGACGCGGGCCGGGCCAGCAGACCCTGGATGTCCAGGAGGAAGATGCCGCACTCTCCCAGCTCGCCGCCCGCCTGGCGGCCGCCTCTCACACACACACAGTCTCCTGGGACAGGCAGGTTCTCATCTCACACGGAGGCTGAGGGCGGGGGCGGCCCAGGGGTGGCCTGGTGGGGGCAGTGAGCGTGGGGACAGCCGGAATCTGGAGTCGCCCCTCCCTTCGCGGAGGCGAGGACAGAGGATCCCACCTGTGCCCCCTGAGGAGGGCAGTGATTCTGTGGTGACGAGGGGTCTGGGACGTCTTGGGGGTCTGTGCGCTGGGCCTCGATTTCCAGCGGCTCTTCCTGCAGGAGGAGGACGGGGTGTGGGCCTGGGAGGGGCCGGCTGGGGCGGGAGGCGGCGGAAGTGCGTAGACTTCACGGAGAACTGCATCCTGGGAGGCTTCCAGACGCCCGGGGCCCTGAGACGGCCCCTCCAGGGCAGTTAACCTGCGAGCTGTTCTGGGCTGCTCTTGCGAAGTCTGTTGGCTCAAATCCAAACACGGCTCTCCCCAAATCTCACCATCCCACGATGGACTTGAATTTGTTGATAGTGCTTATTTTTGAGTGGTTTTACAAGTAAAAAATGTAGGCGACATTTTTACTTAAATCCCCTATATTTGGTGGTCTCAGTGAAAACACGGTCCACGTGTCTGTCTTCTACCCCGAACTGATGTTCAGCTGTGTAGACGCACACTGGAACCGCCCACTCCACGGCGCCGCCGTGTAGACGCACACTGGAACCGACCACTCCGCGGCGCTGCCGTGTAGACGCACACCAGAGGAGGGAAGTCGGGTGAGCGCCGGGCCCCGCTGGGGGACTTGCAGAGACTGGGGTCTCTGTTCGGTCGGAGGTCCAGACGCTGGTGCGGCAGCAGCGAGTTTCCGTCTGGCCTGAGAGGTGGCAGCGCCGTGGGCCCTGTCGTCTGGGGGTGGCTGCGCAGGCCGCCCCTTCCTCGCCAGAGCCCCGGGGGAGGCCCGAGTCCTAAAGCCCTGAGTGCAAGACGCCAGGCCCGTGGCCGGGACGCATGCAGAGGCCATGGCACAACGCCCCGCCTGCCACGCGGCCCAGAGGAAACCGCATGATTCCAAGTAAAAGTGGGCGTCACCCTGTCCCCGCGTTGGCTCCCGAGGAGGCCGGGTCACTTTCTGGGCCAGGCAACGACGTGAAATTCAGAGGGCAGCAGAGGGGACGGGGAAGAAGCCTCCAGGACAGGCTCCCACACCACAGGCTGGGAGGTGCTGTCTCCCTGCCTGGCACTGCCCGGGCTTGGAGGCTGGAGGTGGAGAGTGAACCGCAGGGAGAGGCCACTGCATGGGTCCCTCCTGCCAACTGCCCTGGGCGCCTGGGACTTCAGGGCTTCTGGCTCCTGGGGGCAGCAGCCTCCCATGCAGAGCCCTGCGGAGGCTCCCGCACACAGGGTGGCCGGCCTGGCTGCTCAGCCCCAGGACGGCGAGGCTCCTTCTCTGACCTCAGAGCCAGGAGGCTGGGGTCAGCGGGGCGGAGGCTGCACCTGCCCCAGCGAGACACAGCCCGGCCCAAGCAAGACTCCGTGAGCCTGTCACCTGTTGACCACGCACCCAGCTACCACAGGAGGAGAGCTGTGCCCCACCCTAGACGTGAGGGTCTCATGCAGGTGAGCGCAGCACAGGAGGGGCCCAGACCACTGTGGGGGGCCCTGGCAGGGAGGGGGCTCCTGCGCTAGTGGCACCGTCTGTCCCCTGGGGTGTCGCGGAAACTCTGCTTGGAGGAGGCCTCACTGTGAGGACCCCCCGGCGGGCGCCTGGACTCACCGGGGCCTGGGTGTCCAGCTGTGAGTGCCCGCCGGCCGCGGGCCGCCCCAGGGCCTTCGCATAGTTGTGCACGTCCGCCCCGAAGCAGTCGGCCTCGTAGAAGGCGCTGGACCAGCCGGGGTTGCAGCTCTGGACCCCAGCTGGGCCGGGAGACACCGCCGGGCCGCCCTCCCCGGGCCTGGCTAGTTGGGCCGCTGCCTCCGCGTCTGAGGCCCCCCAGGCTGGCCGGCCGTCCTCGGGCTGCTGCTCCCTCTCCGCTCTCGTGGACTTCTGAGGCCGAAACCCCACCTCGAAGTTCCCCTGTGAGAGCTCGTCTGAGTCGGCGTCCGGCAGGGAGGGGGCCAAGCTGGGGGCTCTGCTGGTCCTGGCCGCGGCGGGCTTTTCCCTTCCTGGAGAGAAAGGAGGCAGGTCACCCGGCAGCGCCTGGGAGGGTCGAGCGGGGATCTGGGGCGATGAACTGCAGCTGGAGGGGCCGTCGGTGGGCAGAGTGCCCCACCGGGTCTCCCTCCGTTCCAAACTCCTTGTGTGCACTCAGAGTCCGGCCCTGCCCTCCCCTGGCTCCCGCCTCCGCCGGGACGCAGCCCTCTGGTCCCAAAACAAATCCGGGTCTTAGGGTCTTATTTTTCACACGCGAACCCGTCAGCCGCACCCCAGGCGCTCAAGGCCAAATGCTTCCACCTGTGCTGGGCAGCTCTCCTGAGCGTCCCTGGTCAGCTGGAGTGGTGGGTGCCGTGCCCGGCGTGCTGACCGCTTCTCTGATTCGCCAGCACCGGCCCGGGCCCATGACCGAGGCTCTGGTCACTGGGCGGGGGAAGACCCGAGGGCCACCCCAGCCACACCCCGTCCCTAATGCCCGCCGCTCTGCCTGCCCTAGACGGGACTTAAGATCCTCTGGGGGCCTTGGGCTAAGGACCTGGGACAGCCAGCTTCGGGGTTCTAAGTGGCAAGTTTCCACCCGTCACCCACCCCTGGTCCTGGCAGTGTGTCTGTCCTCGGAGACCCAAGACCCCCACCCCACTCCCTGGCTCCCCCCGTGCTGGTGGGGAGGGCAGGAACCCCTGACAGCCCCAGCCCTGCTCGCTGCGGGGAGAAATCCTTCCCTTCACAGGACAAGCCCTGGGGTCCCGGGGCACCCTCGAGGCCGGGAGCCCTTCCCGCAAGGAGCCCTATGGGCGACTTTCCCCGGAGCCCGCGTGGCGCAGCCTCAGCTCTTACCCGGGCCGGGCAGCGAGGGCCTCTGGCTGGACGGTGAGCAGCCACTCAGCCTGCGCTCGGGCTGCGGCCCAGCCTCCGCGGAAGCGCTGACGAGAAAACGCAGAATGCGGGTCAGATGCCCCGCCCCCGCCAGCTGGGAAGAGGCCTCAGTCTCTGTGGTGACCCCCCCCTCAGGGCCTGGCATGGACCACTCCCGTGTACGAGCGGGACTTAGCAGGGTCACGTGGCCACGCAGAGCCCACAGCGGGGGCGATGGGTGCTCACGAACTCGCCCCTCAGGACCACTAAGGGGCACGGCGCCCACAGGACCTCGGGTCCCGAGACGGAATCCGGATCAGTCTGGGACGGCCCCTCTCAGCGCCACAGAAACGCGTATTTGGGGTCGGGGAGATGCAGGCCCCGCGTGGGGCTGTGAACAAGGTAGGGGCCCCCCCAGCTCCCAACAGCGAAGACTGTCCCCCAGCTTGGTGCTGGGGGCCCACGTGTCCCTCAGCACAGGGCGTCCGGGGGGCTGTAGGCCTGGCCCAGGGACCCTCCCGGCTCCCCCTCTGCAGCTGTCCCAGGTGCCACTCGGGAGGGGCTCGTCCTCTGGTCGCCAGGCCCTGGCGTGGTCTGTGGTTTCCTCTCCTGCCTGTGCCCCGTGGCCGTCCCCCCGTGGGCGGTGCCCATCCTGCGCCCGCCTCTGAGGCGGGGGCTGTCGCCACCCTGACCGCGCAGCGCGGGCCCCCGTGGGCTCTCACCTCCCGGGCGAGGTGCGCCCGTTCACCACGCTGAAGAGGCTCCGCAGCAGCTTCTCCTCCCAGCAGAGGTCGCAGAACTTCTCGGAGACGGCGCCACAGAAGGTGGCGAAGGTGAGATCTTTCAAGGCGAGGATGTGCTCCCCTGGGTTGCGAGATGGCGGCGACACGTTCAGCCGGGGCGGGAGCAGCCTTCAGGGGCCGAGGCTGGGCTGGGGGGGGCGGCCCCTTGCGCCCACCGCTCCCTGGAGGGCCGAGCCCTGCCCACGCCCGCTGCAGCCTCTCCCCGGCCCTGGGGCTTCCCGGGGGCCCCTGCGCCCCACGCACCCATGATCAGGGCCTCCAGCCCGTTGTCAAGGTAGCCGTCGACGGCAAACTCCTCCTGGATCAGGCGCGTGGCCTCCTGCAGCGCCGGGCAGGCCGCCCTCTGCGCAAGCGGTGAGGCGTCCACGCCGGGCAGGCAGAGCTTGCGGTCTGCTGGCTGGGGCCTCTCCGGGACGCCGTCACCACGATCTCTGACCGGGGAGCTCCCGGGGTTGTCTGCGCGCCCCCCGGCCAGGGAGGTGCCCCGGGAGGGTGGTCGGGGGCCCTCTGGCTCCTGGCTGGAGCGATCGGTGGCCTTGCTCCGGGGCGGCTTAAGCGGGGGGCAGGGCCCGAGGCCCCCAGAAATGGCTGCAGGTGGGATCTGCCCATCGGTCCCTTGCTGTGGGGGCGGCACCGATGGCTTCAGGGGCAGGGTGGGGGCAGCGGAGCCAGGAGTCACCAGTGAGGCCCCCTCCAGCTGGTTCTCGGGGACCAGGGTATGGGGGTGCCCCTGGGCCCAGTCCGGAAGCACCGGCTCCCCCAGAGGTTCCGGGGCTGCTCCCTGGGGCCCTGGGCCAGGCGCCTCCAGGCTGTCTCCAGTGGGGGACTTGGGGTGGCCCTTCCCCTCTCCATCGCCCTGCGGCCGGCTGTTCCCCTCCTCCCCGCTCTCCGCTGGCCCCAGGCTCTCAGAAAGCTGGTCCCTGCGGGGTGGGGGGGAACGGAGAGCTTAGCAGGGATCCCCAAGCTTGGGGACCCACCTGCTCTGGGGAGACTCACCTGGGGACACTTGTGTCCTGTGGGAGGACGATGGGCCTAAAGTGAGTGGCTGCAGAGGTGAGGGCAGCTGGCAGCTGGGTGGCTCCTTTGCAGCTCGGGGGACGGCTAGGCACAGGCCCTGGCACGGCCACAAGTCTGGCATCGCTGCTGACCGGCGCGAAGCCTGGGGACGGGGCAGTGGGTGTTGGGGGACTGGGAGCCCAGGGCCCCGCTGGCTGTTCTTTCCCGCCACGTGGGGCCGCACACGCCCTCCCCAGGTCCCCGAGGGCCCCTCTGAGCCAGGCCTGGAGCTGGAGGCAGGAGTGGCCGGTGCCTGGGGTAGGGCTAGTGCTGGGGACAGGCCAGAGAGGCCGGAAACAGCAGGGGAGGGGGCGCTGAGACCTGGTGGGCCCCGTGTGGCAGGAGGAGAACCGGGGGTCTCGGAACGTGGGCTCGGGAGGGTGTGGGTGTGCAGGCCGGGGCAGAGCAGCTGCTGAGACGGGGAGTTTCGGGAGAGGTGGAGGCGGGGCCAGGCCGAGAGCTGGGCACGCTGCCCCCAGGTTCCAGGAGACATCCGTTCTGTGTGTCCACTCAGGGCGGGGTGGCCTGGGTGTGGGGTGGGGGCCCACCTGGGGCGGGCTCCGGAGCGGGCGCCGCGCTGGGCTTCAGCTCGACCACCGAGAAAGCCTTCTGGAGACCGATGCTCTGCTCCTCCTGGCAAACCTGGGCGGAAGGACACAGGGCCCGGCCCAGGTGCCACAGAGGCCTGGGCGCGGGGGGTGGACCCTGCTGTGCTGGCGCCGCCCGCAGCGGGAGGGAGAAAGCTGAGGAAGGCGGAGGGAAGGGGCGGAGCGGCCGCGGAGCACACCTACCTCGCAGGTGGACGCCCGCAGGTGGGCCAGGACCTTCCTGCTGTCCATGCCCCGCTGGAGCAGGTAACCGCTGCACACCTGAGAGCAGGGAGAACGTCCACGCGTCCGACAGGGCTCCGCTGCAGCCGCCAGCCCCGTTCCATGGAGCCCCCCTCTGAGAAAGCTCCTGGCCTCATAGCGCTCGCTGCTTGCTCCAGTGACACCAGACAGGCCCACGGCCGTCCTTTCTCGGAGCGTTTACCAGAAAGGGCAGACAGCTGGCTTGGCTCCCACGGTCACTCCCCAGGGATGCTGGTCGGGCCCCCAGACCCCCTCCCTCCCGGCCCATGCTCCCTCCGGAAGCCTCCGCCCCACCAGGGGCGATGGGGCTCCGTGTGCCCTGCTGCTGGCAGCTCCTGGGAAAACCTGCGCCCACCACTTTGACACTCGATCTTGTCCTCACGTGACCGACCTGCTGAGGGTCACAGACCCAGGTCCCCCCACAGCCATCTCCTGCCTGTCTACACGTGGCTTCTCCTTCCAGAAGGTCTGGTGGCCTCACAACTGCGGGGTCCCACTCTGTCACCCGCTCTGCCCGTGGGGCGCGGGTGAGGTCCCTCGCGGGAGGGTGGTTAGAACCCAGCCCTGAGGTCCGAGTCCCAGCTTTGGGACCAGGTGGGGAGGGGTGAGGCCTGTGGGACAGAGGAGGTGGCCTGAGGCTGCAGGTCCTGCAGGGGGACACCCTTACCCACTCTCTTGCCACTGGACACTGTGGAGAGAGTGCGGTCCCCCGGAGGAGTGGCCACGGGAGCAGCAGGGACCCCACGCTGTCCGCCCACGTGGATGGGCCGTGGATGAAACAAACCCATTCCCCTCCCCACGACGGCCAGGCTGACTGTTCCTAGAAAGGAGGACCTGAATGCTGTTTCCCGGCCCCTGCGTGCCCAGCTCCACGGCAGTGGCCAGCGCCCGAAGCCCGTGGACTCCAAGCTGGGGCCACGACCGCCATGCAGTTACCTTGATGGCCTCAGCCGCGGATGGCCGCTCCAGGGTGCTGCGCCGGGCCATGTCTAGGAGGAGGGTCTTGAGCCTGCGCGGCAGGGCCAGCTTGTGGTCACGCGGGACGCTGAACTTGGCTGCTGTCCACAGGACGGCAGCCACACAGTACACGGAGGCCTGGGCGGCAGCAGAGAGAACAGAGGTGGCCGCTGCGCCCCGTAGACCTGTCCCCCGCAAGGGACGCCAAGGCACAGCCCCACAGAGGGCTCATCTTGCGACGCCTGGGGTCGCCCCCGAGCCTGGTGGGCCCCACCCCACCCTCATACCAGCCTGGGGCCCGGCCTGGGAATCTGCATTTAATAAGCAGCCTCCGCACCCTTCCCCATTTGGGTTTTAAGCAATCAGGTGTGAAAAGCCTGGCTGGGCCTCCCTGGGAGCCGCTCCCAACCAGTGCTGTGCCGCTAAGTGGCTCACAGCGGGCTCTCCGGGCAAACACGGAAGCCTCCGTGGACACACAAGCTTATTCGACATTTTACGGATGTAAGGGATGTGCAGTGAGCAATTCCACTGACTCTCCCTGAATGCTTTTGCTCATCGCTACCCAGCTCCCTCGTCTACAGCCAGCCTGTGACGAACACGTGCTTCCCCGGAGTGTGGGTGACACTGTCATCATCTTGGTGAGCAGGACGGAAGCGAGACGGGAAGAGGCGCATCAGCCTCCTGAGCGACGTCTTTGCGGAATCCGACGGCAGCCCTCGGGCACTGGAAGGATATTTCCTTGAGCTTTTGGGCCACTCATGATGCAGGGGCCGCGGGCAGGACGCGCTTCGAGTTTGCCTGCGCCGTAGCGTTTCCAGGTCACGCCGTGAAGTCCAGATGGCCGACAAAACCCCAGGTCTGTAGCGTCTGCCGATTTCCACGGCGGGCGTGGACACTCCCACGCGCTGACTTTGGCTGCCGGCACACGCAGCGTGGACCGGGCTGGGAGCGGGGGCTTCGTCCAGACTCAGACAGCCCCGGGGGCTTAGACAACCGTCAACTATAGTCGAGTAATTCGGAAATTATGGGTTTTGAGTACTTATTAAGCTTTTTTTTTTTTTTTTTTTGAGACAGAGTCTCACTCTGTTGCCCGGGCTAGAGTGAGTGCCGTGGCATTAGCCTAGCTCAC
>NW_012152763.1:396541-426454 GCF_000956105.1 Propithecus coquereli
TGCAGCTCCGTCGGAGCAGGTGCATTCGGGGTCGCTGGGTCTTCCTGGGGGATCCACTCTTCACTGCTGCAGGGTGTCCTCTTTGTCTCTGGTGACGGCCTTCGCTCTGACGTCCACTTTACCCGACATCGACACAGCCACTTCTGCCTTCTTTATATCGAAGTTCGTGTAATACGTCTTTTCAACCCTTCTTACTTTCGACCTACTTACATTGTTTGATTTGAAGCAAGTTTCTTGTAGATGGCACATGGTTGGGTTATTTTTCTAAAAAATCACTCTGCCAATCTGTTTGTTTTTAGTTTTTGTTTTCTTTTTCCTTCTTTCTTGTGGGTTACTTCAACATTTTTTAGAATTCCATTTTGATTTATCAATAGCATTTTTTAGAGTATCTCTGTGTTACAGTGTGTAGGTTTTTGGCAGTTGCTGTCGGTGCTGGATCGTATATTGCTAACTCATCATGGTCTACGGGTGTCCACACTTACCAGTCTGAGAGATGAGGGCAAGACTTACCTCCCCTCCCCTCCTGCTGCCCCTCCATGCATAAAGTAATGGTTTTGAATATTTCCTCCGTATACATTTAGAACCACATCAAACTGCTGCAAATTTTCCTTTGACCACAAACACGGTTCAGAACACGCAGGAGGAGAAAGTCAACTGTGTCTGCCCATGTTTCTGCTTAGTGTTCTTCCTTCCTTCTTGGTATTTTAAGATTCCGTCTTTGATCACTTTTTTTTCTGCTTAAATAACTTCCACTAGCTGTTCTTTTAGAACAGATCTGCCGGTGGCAAACTCTCAGTTCCCTGCATCTGAGGGTGGCTCGAGGCCGTCCTGGGGACGGCAGGTGCTGGGTGGACAGTGCTTTCAGCCCCAGACACGCATGACCCCCCCCAGCGCCTGGTTTCTCGTGCGAGGTCTGGCGGCATCTGAGCTGCCCCCACGGTGCACGTGAGCTGGGGCTTCTCTCCTCTTTTGTGGGGGTCATCAGCGTTCAGGGGTTTGCCTAGGATGTGTCTTAGTGTGAATTTCTTTGGATTCATCATGTTTGAGACTTTCTCAGCTTCTTGAATCTGTAGGTTTAGGTATTTTGCCATAATCGGGAAGTTTTCCACCATTATTTCTTTGAGGACTTTTCGTCCCATGTCCCTCCTTCTCCTTCCCGGGCTTCGGTGACAGGAATGTCACATATTTTGTTATAGTCCTACAAGTTCCTCAGGCTCTGCTGTTTTTTTGGTCGACTCTCTCTGTGTTTAAATTGTGTAATTTCTGTTGTTCTGTCTTCCGTTTCACCGATTCTCTCCTCTGCCCTCTCTGCTCTGCTATTAATCCCATTCTTCTTTTTTCAGGAAGTCAGTTCTAAAGTTTCCATTTGTTTTTTCTTTTTATCCTGTTTCTTTGCTGAGACACCAGTTTGCATTTGGTTCCGGCATGTCCGTGGTAGCCCACCGGAGCATTTCCATGATGCTGCTTGAACATCCTATCCTGCGGTTTCAGCGTCTGCCTTTTCCGTTCACTTTGAGATCTTCTGGGTCTTAGCACGGTGAGTGCTTTTCGAGTGAAACCAGCGTTTTGACGCTGTCAGACTCCAGATCTGACTTAACCTCCCCTTTTGTCGGCCAGCGGAGGGGCCACCTTGTAACTGCCAGCCGGGGGCGGGGGGCTCCTCACTACTGCTTGGGGGGGGTCCTGGCTGGGGGTGGGGAGCCCCATGGCCTCATGGCTGCCCCTGCCCGGCCCTCCTCCCCCAGCTGGGAGGGGGCTTGTCACCGATAGGGGACTCCAGGCTCCGCGCGGCTCCCCCCGGCAGTGGACAGTGTAGGTGGGGCCACGGTGCGTGCGGGGGTTGGGGGGAGGCCCTGGTCCTGCGCCGGGGGTGAGGGGCAGGAGTGATGCACAGGAGGGGCAGCTCCGGCACACGTGGCCAGCGCCGTCCACAAACCCAGAGCCTGGGCCCTGTGACCCTTGAGCCCCGACAGCGGCGCCCTGGACAGAAGGTGGATGTGGCACCCTCGGGGCCGGGGCAGGGCCGTGGGGGGGCCCAGTTACCTTCTCAGTCACCAGCCGCTCCTCTGCCACCTCGGGAGCCAGGAAGAATGAGTCGTAAGAGCCTACGCGAGAAAAGCCTGCTTAGCTTCCCTCATCCCAGCCGCTGCTGGAACCGGCCCTGGGGGGGCCCCCGACACCCACCGTCGGCAGGGGGCGGCTCGAGGAGCACAGCGCCGTCCTCAGCGACCAGCACGGAGTCCAGACACAGGTAGGCTGCAACAGAGCTGCGGTCAGCAGCGGGCACAGGTGCGGCCCCGCTCTCTGGGCCCATGGAGACTCGGCCGGGCGGGCCAGCCCCGCCGCACGGGCAGCGCCGGCCAACACCAGCACCACGTGGCTGCGCCGCACACCCAGAGCCAGAAACGAAAGGGCTGAACAGAGGAGGGGGAGGAGGGCGTGGGGCTCGGGGTTGTGGCCCGCTGTGCCCTGCAGGTCACGAGTCCGTCCTGAGGAGGCCCGATGGCTGTGGGTGCACAGCGCAGGGACACCAGGCTCAGGTGGCCGCGGACCTCTGACGCCCCAGCCCTCTGGACACTGTCCTCACATCCCCCACCCCAGGCAGGGCGATGCCACCAACGTCCCGCCCACCTGTCCTGCTGTCCAGCAGGTCGGGCTTCAGGGGGACACAGACCAGCGGGGTAAGATTCCCTCCCTGGGGACGGCATCGCCCCATTGAGGACACGTGGCCTCCGTTTCTCTTCACCATGGGCCTGGTCTGAAGGCCAACCTGCAAGCACCTGCCCACCAGCCCTCGGGGCGCCCGGGCAGGTGGGGAGGAGGAGCGTCACCTGGGTGCTCGGGGAGCGTCCGCAGCGTGCCCAGGCAGGCGAGGCAGAGGGCCCACAGCTCGTACTCCCGGAGGGGCCGGCCCAGCTGGGACAGGAGGTCCTGCAGGGACACCCGCTGCGGGGAGACGAGCATCGTCAGCCGGGAGCCGCTGCGGGAGGATGTCCAGCGGCCGCCGCGGGGCGAGAACCACCCAACCGTGCCTGGCACGAGGGGCTGGGGACGTCCCGACGTCAAAACAAGCCTGGCAAGGACGTGGGAAACCAGAACCCTCCGCACTGCTGGCGGGAATGAATGTTCCAGGTGCGCCGCGGCAGAGAACAGCGCGTCGGCGCCTCAGAAACTGAGCGCACAGTGACCGTGTGACCCAGCAATGCCACTGCTGCGCGTAGACGCACGGGAAGTGGGAGCAGAGACTCAGACTCTTCACACCCACGTCCGCGGCACCACCGGTCAGTCCCAGGGGCCAGCGGGGGAGGCAGCCCCGAGTCCATCGCGGGTGTGCACTGCTCCCCCCACACAGTGGAATGTCGTCCAGCCTCAGAGCGGACGGAGATTCCGCCACACGCTACAGCGTGGATGGTCCCTACGGGTGTCACGTGAGTGACTGAGCCAGTCGCCACAGGCAACACTGTGGCTCCGCTTGCGGGCGGGCCCTCGACCGCTGAGTCTCCACGAGTCGTCAGATTCACAGACACGGAAAGTAGACGGTGGTGCGGGGGTGGGGCAGGGAGCGGGAGTCTGATGTGGGGCGGACGACACGGTGTCCCGGAGATGGGCGAACACACGTGACGCTCCGTGCACTTAAAACAGTTAAAACGGTGGGTTTTATGTTACGTGTGTTTTAACACACACGGCAGGACTCCAAAGAGCTTCAGCCGAGGGCAGCGCTCCGCTCCGCGGCCGCGTGGACAGCCAGGACGAAGCCGCCAGCCTTGGGCCACAGGTGCACGCTCAGCAGAGACCCGCGTCCAAGCCCTGGCGCATCGCGGGGCTGAAACGTGCAGCAGCGGGCGCCTGCCCTCCCTGGCAGCGTGTGTCACGTGTGGGGCCCCAGCACGGAGCTCAGAACCGGGTGGTGGCCCCGGCTCCGGACCAGCCCTGACGCCCACGACGGTGCCTGCGCCGGGAGCCGAGGTCCCAGGACCCGGCAACGCTGTCTCGGGTCAGGGAGGCCGAGACCTCAGCTCCACCCCTCAGCAGTGCCACCTCCTGACAGGGGGCTTAGCCACCCCGTGCCTCAGTTTACCCACCTTGAAGGTGGGCTCTTGTGAGGCGCCTGGGCACGGGAAGGTGGTGGGCGGCGCAGGACAGGGTGGCGGGGCACACGTGTGTGCACATCGAGCCCGGCGAAGAGGACCCCACAAGCTTATCGGGAGGTGCATGCAAGTGAGTCCCGGGGCCTGTGGGTCAGCAGGTGGGAAGGAGGCCCTGGCGGCACAGCAGGTCCTCGGGTCACCGGCTCCAGGGCTCCTTGCCCTGAGGGGCTCACGGGGACGCAGAGCCAGAAGGCCGAGGGGCCAGGCCACTCAGACCGCCCGTGGCGACGTGAAACCACCCAGACCTCCCAGAGGTTTGGCTCCATACGGAGACTCCGCCCGTCACCAGGGGCAGTGGACACAGGGTTCCCTCCTACCCGGGGCCGTCCTGGCACCTGCACAAAATCCCAGCATCACCGAGGACGCTCTGGGGGCGCTCAGGCGCGGACACCCCTTGCTGCCCTCGTGCCGCCGACCCGCCCTGGCCCCGCGACACCTGCTCGCCCACCTGCTCCACGGCTGCGCCTGCCGGCTGCCCGGCTCCTTCCGGAATCTCCTCGTCCCCTCCGGGTGTCCGGCCTTCAGGTTCTGCCTCTCGAGGGTCTATGGGACAGGGCAGGGGTCTGTCTTCTGCCAGCTCCTGGCCGGGGCGTGAAGCCTGGGGAGCCCCCGGGCCCCCGGCCCCGCTGAGGCCCGCGCGGGGAGCCCCTCCCGGCTGGGGCTTGGGCTCCGGCTCGGGCCACAGTCTGCGTTTGGGCTGTGCCTTGGAGCGGGAAGGGCCGTTTTCCCCATCCAGAAAAACCTTCTTGGGGTCCAGAGGGAAGAGTTCAGATGCGAACAGCTGGTTTTTCGAGCCAGTCAGCGTCAGGGGGAGGGCGGTGGCCTCGGGCCCGTCGGGCAGGAGCCTGGGGAAGGTCTGCACTTTCCTCAGACGGCCCCTCTTGAGCAGGTCTCTATCCAGCTCGCCCAGGGGGCCCCTGGTGTCCAGGAAGAGGCTGGCCAGGCCCCCCCGGGTGTGGCCTTCCCCGTTCCTCATAGAGGGGAACAGCAGGGGCTTGGGCGGCGAGGGTCTGGGGCTGGTCTCCGGCTCTGGGCCTGCAGGGGGGCGGCGCTGCGGCAGGGGCTCTGGGTCAGCGCCACGGTCTCCGGGTGGCCTCCTGGGCCCTGCGCTTCTCGGAGCAGGTTTCTCCCTCCAGGTGGTCTCCCCGACATCTGGGCACAAGCAAGACGTGGTTACCACAGAGCCAGCAGGCCGTGCCCGGATGGCATCCCCAGCCCCGACGCCGGCAGGACCCCAGCACAGGTGCTCAGGGAACAGGGCCGACTGCCAATCCTGCCTCACCCATCACATGGTCCTGGCTAATTAAAGCGGCTCCGGGCCTCCCTCTCCCCCTGCCAGGCCAGGCTTCCCCCTGGGGGCTCCCCCAGGAGCCCTGGGCCGGCTAATTATGTCAGCCAAGGCAGTCGTTTTCCCATTAGGGTCACACAGGTGACAGTCCCCAGGGGAAGACACTGAATCTGGCCACGGCCGTCCTGGCGGACAGTCTCCCACACTCGGTGTGCGGCTCTAGACACTCGCGCCCCTTTGGGGACTCTGCAGCCTGCTCCATGCTGCGCCCCTCCCACGGGGCTCTGCTCTGCCAAGAGCGATGCTGGTGGCTGCCCGCCTGGCCCACAGCAGTGCGACCGCCGACGGGGTCAGAAACGCCGCTTGCTTGGCAGGACGAGCCCCGCCGGCCACCGCGAGGCCCTGTGCTGCAGCGACAGTGTGCGGCCGCCGTCTGTGCAGAGGCTCCAAGGCTGCGCGGGACCCACGTGAGCCCTGGGAACCCCAGACGCTGTGGCGCG
This sequence comes from Propithecus coquereli, assembly GCF_000956105.1. NCBI lineage: Eukaryota > Metazoa > Chordata > Mammalia > Primates > Indriidae > Propithecus > Propithecus coquereli. Next base: position 402,478 of record NW_012152763.1, read on the forward strand.
GCGTTGGCAGGAGACGAACTGTGAGACGGAGCCACGCCCCCTCACGGAGCCCGTGAGACCCAGAGAGGTGACCGGCACTAGTGCCAGTCCCTTCTGAACGTGATCTTGATCTCAGCTCTCGTGGCCGGGCGTCTGCAAAACCGCCAGGTGCCACCAAGAATGAGTGTGGACGTGGATATGCAAGTGTGTGCGCAGTGTGAACGTGTGCGTATGTGTGAACACACATGATTCACTGTGGGCATGTAAATGAGTATGTGTTCACATGGCAGTGTGCAGTAGAGATGCGTGAATTTGCATACATGTGTGACTGTGCGCGTATGGGGTACACACGTGATCTATGTGAATATATGTGCATGTGATTGTGTGTCAGTGCAGGTGTTTATAAGGTGTGTAACTTAGTACGAACGTGTGCATGTGATCTGTTAATGTGTGTGCACAGTATGTGTACATGTGCACACGTCTGTGTGAATGGGTGTGTCCCTGTATATATATGTGTGTGCGTGTGTGTGAGTGGGAACACTCGCATGCATGTGTATATGTGTGCATCACATGCATGCATGTGCAGATGTGTGAGCACATTACATGTGTACACATGCACACGTGTGTTAATGTGTGTGCACACATGCAAGCACATACGTGTGTGGGTTCAGGAGCGCTCACCCTGCAGTGCTCCGAAGGACTCGATGGAGAGCACCCTCCTCCCCACGGCCGAGAGGCTGCGGCACAGGCGGCAGGAGGACGTGAGCTGCATCTTCTCCTCGCACAGCGCGATGATGCTCTGTGGACGGACGGGCGGGTGGCCAGGGAGGAGGCCTGCCCCCCCAGATGCCTGGCAGTCCCCAGGCCTGCCCTCCACCCGCCTTGCCCATTTTCTGCACCCCAGGTGATACATCCTGGGGTTACAGGAGCCAGGAGGTCCTGTTCGGCCCGTGACAGTCATAAGCCCAACTTTTCATACAAAAACGTACACGGAAGAGTCAAGTCCTTGCTTAAACAGAGCACAGTGCCTCCAAGTTCTGGTCCAGGGCCCCAACGGAGCTGCTGGGCCCGTGTGTGTGTGTGTGTGTGTGTGTGTGTGTGTGTGTGTACACGTGTGGGGTGCACGCGGCAGCGGGGGTGGGTTGGGGCTCGCCCCGGGCGGTGAGGGCGCGGCTGTGCGTTTACCTCCAGGTCTGGCCGGTCCCCGGGGTTCTCCGCCTGCATCTGACCCAGCAGCGCCTCCAGGTCCCGGCTCAGCCTGGGCTCCAGCGTGGGCTCCGCCACGTACTCCAGGGCCACCTTCAGCGTGGCCCCCAGGGAGTAGATGTGAGCCTGCGGCACGGAGGGGCTGTCAGTGCGGGGCACAGGCCTGCACCACGCCGCCCTCCCGCTGTCGGGTCTGGGCCTCTCCCACGCCACGCCCCCCGCGGGGCCGACGTAGGACCTGCTCCCCGAGGCTGCTGCGCCTCTCCTCCGCAAGCTGCGTTCCTCCAGCCGGATTTCGCAAGAGGAAAGACGGGTCGGTGTCTGCTTGAGAGAGGGGTTTTCCTACTGTGGCCTGGGAGGGGCCCGTGTGGAGTGGGGGCCTGCAGCTGACGCAGCCACCGCAGATGGCCTGCGGCTAAACAGACCCAAGGCCGCCTTGGTAAGGCATAAAGAACAGATTAGTCCCGTAACTATTAGAAACCGAGCAGTAATTAAAAATCTTTTCTCCAAGAAAACAGGCGGCTTTATCAACAAGTCTCACCAGACTTTCACGAGACAGAGGACCCCACTCTTACACAAGCGGGCAAGGAGAGAAAGAGGGGTGCTCACATGGGACCTGGCGAAAACGCCAACAGAGCGGAAAGCCGCCGGTCCACTCACAACGTCGCCCCAAATCCCCAGCGAGCACCAGTAGATTCAACAGTGTACGAGGAGATGAGATTCTTGGACAGTCTGGTTTTTCTAAGTAGGAAAGGGCGATTTAACACTAGAAAATAAGTATGTGAATATTAAAATCTCGATGAAGGAAAATTACGTGATCACGTGAAGGGACCCAAAAGCCACATTTCCTAGAAGCGATGTGTTACCCTCAGGACGTGGGGCGTCGCTCTGGGAAGGTGGGGGTGCTCCAGAGCCAGGGGGACGAGGGAGGGATCTATGCACAGCCGCTGGGGGGTGGGGGGTGACGCCTGGGGTGGTCAGAGGTTTTATTGGGTAAAGAGAAAGACTAAAAGAATCTATAAGTTATTGGAAATAGTAAAACATGTAGCAAGATGGCTGGATATAAAATTAAGGTATTAAAGTGAAGTGCAATTCTATAGATTAGCAACAAGCAGAAAAATGTAATTAAAAAGACCATCAATTTTAGAATAGAATCAGAAAATATCAAATTCCTGAGAATAAATCTAATAAAATCTAAGACCCCTATAGTAAAAAAAAATTTTTTTTTGGAGACAGCATCTGCTCTGTCACCTGGGCTGGAGTGCAGTGGCTTCATCATATTTTTTTTTTTTTTTTTGAGACAGAGTCTGGCTCTGTTGCCCTGGCTAGAGTGCCATGGCGTCAGCCTAGCTCACAGCAACCTCAAACTCCGGCTCAAGCGATCCTCCTGCCTCAGCCTCCCGGGTAGCTGGGACTACAGGGACGGGGGTCTCGCTCTTCCTCAGGCTGGTCTAGAACTCCTGAGCTCAAGCAATCCTCCCGCCTCGGCCTCCCAGAGTGCTAGGATTACAGGTGTGAGCCACCGCACCTGGCCACATCATCATATTAATAGCTGACAGCAATGTCAAACTCCTGGGCTCAAGCCATCCTCCTGCCTCAGCCTCCCGAGTAGCTGGGACTACACGCATGCGCCACCATGCCTGCCTAATTTTTCTATTTTTTGTAGAGACGGGCTCTTGCTCTTGCTCAGGCTGGTCTCAGACTCTTGGCCTCATGCAATCCTCCCGCCTCAGCCTCCCAGAGTGCTGGGATTATAGGCGTGCACAAGGCCAGAAATTTTTTTAAAATGTCAAATCAATTTCAGGTGGATCAAATGTGAAGCACAAAACTTAAAACTCTTGGTAGGAAATACCAGCGAATATCTGCTGGGCCTTGAGGTTGGGAAGGTTTCTTAAGACACAAAAACCCTGACGATGGAAGCAGCATTAATACAGTTGACTGGTTGAAATTGAGAAGCTCTTTTTCATCAGAGGATACTTGAGGCAGGTTTTCTCAAAGTGTGGTTTGAGAGGTTCAAACTATGTTCCTAGCAATACTGAGATGTTATTGCCTTTTCCAATCTGTTTTCTCCCCAGCCGACAGGGGGGGTCTCCCAGAGGCCTCGTGATGCGTGACATCACGGCAGAATGAATGCAGAAGCCTCTACGAAAGCCCCGATGTTGTCCATTAAGCCAGATGCTAAGGAGATTTACAAGTATGTAAAACAATGCCACGCTTCTCATGAATATTTGGGGGAAAAACATTATTTTTCATAAAATATGCTATGTGTGTTAACACACAATGGGATTGTTATTGTTATTTTTATATGAACTAATAGTTAAATATTTTTTGATTTCTCAATTTTAATTTATACTGTAGTAAATACTACGAGATAGAACCACATAAACCAAAGCTCTTGGAGCTGCTCAGTTTTGAGGAGTGAAAGGGGGTCCTGAGACCAGAAAGTTTGAAAACTGCTTCCTTAAAGAAAGTGGACAAATTGGCCGGGCGCGGTGGCTCACGCCTGTAATCCCTGCACTCTGGGAGGCCGAGGCGGGAGGATCGCTTGAGGTCAGGAGTTCGAGACCAGTCTGAGCAAGAGTGAGACCCTGTCTCTACTAACAATAGAAAGAAATCAGCTGCACAATTAAAAATATATAGAAAAATTTAACCAGGCATGGTGGCACATGCCTGTAGTTCCAGCTACTTGGGAGGCTGACACAGTAGGATTGCTTCAGCCCAGGAGTTTGAGGTTGCTGTGAGCTAGGCTGACGCCACGGCACTCTGGACAACACAGCAAGACTCTGTCTCCCAAAAAAAAAAAAAAAAAAGTGGACAAATTGCAGACTGGAGGCAGCAGCTGCACCCCTGACGAGGGGAAGGGAATTTCTGCACCAGGCGAGAACAGCCCCGTTGCCTAGAGAGTGGCCTGCACTGCAGAGAGACCCTCGGCCACGTCACCGACGAACACACGCAGGTGGCCGCACCGCCTGGAAATGCAGCGAGGTGCCGCCTGCTGGGGGGACCCAACCCCACCGCCTGCGTCCTGCCAGAGGAGGAGGAGCCAGCGGCGGGCGTGATGAGGGGCGTTTTAGGGTCCAGCTGCACCTTGACCTGCCTGGAGAAGCTCGTGCTGGACGCACTCTCGGTGCCACACTGGGAAACACCTGGGGACACCTCTACGGCCCCACGCCCAGCAGGTGGGCTGCACGTGGTGTTTCCCCAGCGGCACGTCCCCGCAGTCACAGCCAAGGCGTGGCGCCCACAGCTGCTCTGCAGGTGGCGTCCGACAAACAGCACGTGAAAGAATCCGGCAGGACCACACGCACCCGACAGCCTGCGAGACACGTCACACACAGCAGCTGCAGCGGTGGGCACAGCCAGGGGTGCAGACGCGGGCAGACGCGGGCGGGGGCGGGACAAGGTCTCGGCTGCCCTGTGGGTGCCAGTCCCTCCCCAGAAATGCAGTTAGAGAGTGAAGTCCGTGCGTGGACCAGGGATGGGAACAGCCACAAGCCAGGGATTGTGAGGACTCGGGCTCTGGACCTGTGAGGTCCAGTAGAACAGGACACCTGGCAGAAGAGTGGCGCCCGCCAGGCCTGCAGTCTGAGGGCCGCGGTGCTGGGCCGTCAGCGGGGACGCCCGCCCCAGCCTCTCAGGGCTGAGACTCGGATGCTGAGAGTGAAAACAAGCACACAGGTCAGTCCCAAAATCTTATTTTGAGGTCAGAATTTGAGCTAATGATGCTTTTAGTGGGAAGATTTTGCGTTTGTAATTACTGACTTATTTGTTAGTGACTGACACGTTTTCTTGACCCATCCCAGGGGCTGTAGGAGCCGCCATTCTGTGCGCTGAGCCACAGCCCAGCAGACAGACAGCTCCTGACGGATGGACAGACGGAGCCAGAGGACAGAGCACGAGCCCAGGGCCAGGCGCCGCGCTGAAGCCGACGTGGGGAGGGGCCTCGTGCTCTGAGGGGCTGCCTGGAGCAGCGGCCTCGGAGGCCTCAAAGGCCCCTTGGGGTGTGGCCTCGGGAGCGTCACCACTTCGAGGTCTCGGGTCTCCTCGAGTGCTGCAAATCACCACCTGCCAGGTCCCTGGGGCAACCGCGGCGCCTGCCCGTCATCACCGGGAGTTTTAGGCACTTCTACTACGTGACATGTGGCACATTTGCATTCCAGAACACAGCGCGAAGGTGCAGTAATGACAGACGTGTTCAAAGCCGCTGCTCCCGCACACAGAGCTGTGACTGTGGCTGCCCCGTGGGGGGCCTAGCAGTGGGCAAGGTGGACACCCCCAACGGCAGCCCTGAGGGGCCGCCCCGCACACCAGGCTGCGGCAGCCCTGCCCCCGGCCCCTCAGGGACCCACAGAGGCTGCCCCCAGTTGACAGCAAAGGGGACCCCAACGGGGTCCTTGAAGGGGAAGGTGAGGAGGGAGGGGCTCGGCGCACACCCACCTGCCGCACTCACCTCAAAGGTGTTTCCGGTCACATCGAACTCGGGGGGGACAAAGGCACCCTCGGGGTCATCTTGGGAAGGAAAGAGAAGGGTCACTCACCCAGGAAGCCACGCGGAGTGACCCGCCAACCGGGAGCCGAGTCCTCTCCCTCCCGTGCCCCCAGGACGGTGTCGAGCATTTGCGACCATGGCGGTAAAAAGGGAATCAGTGCGTTAACCGTAGCCGGGGGCCTGGCTGCAGGTGGGAGGACAGAGGGCTCTGCCCGGTCCCCAGGAGGAGGAACCCAGGGCCCCTGGAGGGAGGGCGGGGTGCGGCCGCCCACCGCAGCGGGTGAGTCTCACCTTGGAGGCGCCATGTCCACCTGCGGCAGGGCCCGTGGGGCCGGCCCAGGGACCAGGAGGGACGCCAGGCCGGGCGCCTCTGCCCCTCCAAGGTGTGAGGCGGCAGCTCCCACCCAGGGCTGCCCAGCCCATCCTCCCCCCGCCGCTCCCGCACGCGCCCGGTGTCCTCTGGCTGCGCTGGCGCCCATGGTCACCCTGCAGCCGCCCACCCGCGGCCTCACCGCTGAGCTGCTCCATGAAGCACACGTTCCCACTGGTGTTGAAGGCCAGGGTGTCGGGCGTGATGCACAGCGTCTGGAAGATGGCCGCGTGCGCCACGCTGCGCATGGACAGGCTGCACTCCAGGCACACGGCCCAGGCCTCCTGCTCGCTGAGGCCGCTGTCCCGCAGGGAGAGGATGTCGGCCAGAGACACGTTCTCCTGCCAAGACAGGCCCCAGCTGTGAGCCTGGCGGCGCGTCCCCAGCCGGCCCCGGCGCCCCAGCGCTGGGATTCGCTGGAGAAGCAGGACTCGCGGCTGCACCTCCTTTTATGGGTCGGGGAAAGGGTTTGGAGCAAGGTTTCCTTGTAACAAAGTCACCCCCGTTCTCCGGGCGTCAGAGCCGGGGACATCTGGGGAGCAGTTAGCGTGCTTCCCGGAACAGGTGTCTGCTCACGGAGCCCGGGAACACGGCCTCCTCCCGGAAGCTCGGCTGGAGCCGGAGGACTCGTGCCCAGCTGGGCCACCTGCTTGCTGGGCCACCCCTGACCCCACAGGTCGTGGCTCAGCGGGGGTGTGGGGTCGTGAGCCAAGGAGCCGGGTGTATGGGCCTGTGAGGACGGAGTTGGCACCTACAGAATGCGCTCTGTGCAGGGCTGATGTGGCGTGATCCTGACACGCAACCACACGCACGTGACGCGATGGTCACAGAGCTGCCCAGAAGTTAGCTCCCGCAGGACGCAGGCGTGCGGTTCCTTCGCCCGGTCAGATGGCCCAGGCCTCCCCGACTCTGGCCTCACCTCCTGGCCCTGTGAGAGCTCAGCTATGATCAGGATAGTCGCACCAGCACCCACACACGTGCACACACACCTGCCCAACACGCACATCACACGCATGTGCACACATGCTTCCACCTAACACATGACAGTTACACATGTACACCCGCACTCACACACACCCCTTATACATGCAACCGCACACTGGCACATGCCAACACATACACTTTCACACGTGCACACACCTATGTACTGAGACACCATTGCCCGGGCACGTGTGTGCTCACAATGCTTCTATCCACTTTCACGCATGCCCCACACTCATGCAGTGGGAGCGAATATCCTCACACGCACATGCTACACACATGCTTGTACATGCCCACACTCTTACTCACACACACTCTCACATACATCCACACACCTGCTACATGCAAGCACACTCACACGTAAGGTCAACCACATACACTTTAAACACATGGCCCCTCCACACCTGTACTCACACTCGGCACACACAGAGTCACGCGCACTAACACACGTGCCGCACACGGCCACACTCGTGCGTCACACACCCTGGGCTCTGGGCCTGTCCTGCCCACTGTGCCTGCATGTTTGTGCCCCGCCACCCACGGGAGCGGGCGGTTTGCGGGAGGCAGGCTGGGTGGCTGGTGTGGGTGTGGCCAGGAGAGGATGGACACGGACCTGGCGGGTGGGGAAGCAGAGAGGCGGAGCCCCCGGGCGCCCGGCCCAGCCGCCAGGGCCTAAAGGGCGTCTCCCGTCCTTGAATTTCCCCGCCTGCGGCCGGCATCGCGCGGGCCCCCACCACAGGTGAGGGCAGGGGCTTAAACGCCAGCCCCCCCGCGTGGCCCGGCACGTCGCCTGCCCCACTCCTGCCCGGAGTCCAGGGAGGGGCGTGACAATGTCACTCCCAGGCCCTTCCAGCTCCTGTGGCGGGAACCTCCCCTCAGGGTTCCTGGGTCCCGACTGACAAAAGGTCTTTCTCATTTGGGCTCAACCTGCCGCCAATTCTGCAGCACCCGGAACGCTCAGGACTCAGGGAGCCCAAAGCTCTTAGCGATGCCCGCGGGGCTGGTTGTAGAGGTGCCTCGGCACTCAATGCACACGCACACACACACGTGCACCTGCACAGAAACGCACAAGGCAGCACATGTGTACACATGCATGTGCACATGCACACACACACCCATGCACCTGCATAGAAACGCACAAGGCAGCACACGTGTACACACGCATGTGCACACGCACACACACCTGTACACCTGCACACAAATGTACAAGGCAGCACATGTGTACACACGTGCATGCAAACACACACACAGGTGTGCACTACATGAAGTAATGACCAACTCCAGAGACCCCGTGAGGAGGAGCAAGGTCAACCCATGACTCGAGTCTGAGCCAGTCCCGACTCCACGGTAGCGCCTGCTTGCTACACGGCGGGTGACAGATGTGTTGTCGGGAGGGGCGCCCAGGTCTGGCGCGGCCCCCTTCATGCTCGGGCCCTGCGGGAAGACACCTGCTGATGGCGAGCCCTCCCGGCCCAGGAGGCTGGACACCGGCGGTCCCCGGCGCCTGTCTGAGGGGGCAGCGCCTGAACTTGGCAGAGTCTCCTCTGCCTGCCTGCAGGGCTGGACTCCACAGGGCCCGTGGCCGAGGCCTCCACTCTCGGACAGACCTGGCTCAGCCACGCCGTCTCCTGCCATCCCGGGGCGGGTTTGGCTCACACAGGGCTGCCCTGGCACATGAGGTGGGGCCTTGGCACAGGCTGAGGGACACCCAGGCCTGAACTCTGGGGCCTGCGGCTGGCCCTGCTGCCCCCACCCTGCCCCAGCCCAGGTAGGAGGAGTGACCCTTCCCTGCCCAAATGCACAGTGGCCAGACTAGGGCCTTGGTGCCAGGGACGGGGAAGAGAGAGGGGCCAGGAGGGGCGTGGACACCCCTCGCCAGTCCAAGGGGCCTATGGCAGTGCCCACCCCGCACGCCTGCACTGGCCTCCCAGAGTAGCCGCTTGGTGACCCCATGGCCCAGCGTCACCACCAGACGGGTCCAGCCCCACAGCGGGGTGGCCGCTCCATGCCCAAGGGCAATGCGCTCAGCAGGGTGCCCACGGCCTCCACCAGAGCTTAGTGGGCCGTGGCAGACATTTCAGAGGGAGGTGACGTGCTACGAATAGCAAAGCTGGCCTCGGCTCCGGGGCACCCTGTGGCCCACAGCAGGCTGGGGCATCAAGGCTCCCACCCCTCGGTCCCCTCCTGCTCCTGCCAACTCGGTCCGACCATGTTGCCACCGGCTGGCACATGGGGCTCTGTCTGCTGGCACAGACCTCGCTCCCCGGCAGGGTGGGGGCTCCCTGCTGCCCAGCCCAGGGAGCTCCCTGGGCCTCCCACCTGCCTCTCATCAGCCTCAGAAAAGCACCACCTGGGGGGCTGCGGGTCTGAGCGCAAGGACCACCCAAGTCCTGTTCTTGACAGGGCAGGAAAGAGTGGTCCCTGCCTTGCAACTGTGGGAGGAGGGACGTGGCGGGGGGTGGACGTGACCCCCAGGGGCTGTTCTCCAGGCAGCGGCACCCCAGCCAGAGGGCGGGGCGGCTTCCACTGGGACCCTCCCCTGGTACAGCCAAGTGCCCAATTTAGGGGCTTCTAGCGTTGAGGGGGCCTCACACTCCGAGGCAGACATCAGGCCGGGTTTCAGGGGGACCCTGGGTCATTTTGAAGATTTCAAATACTCTCTTATAACCAACTGACTTTTTCAGCCTTGGGATATTCTAATAGGAGTTGCCGATACAGAGCTCCAATCACGGCCGAGGACGTTTGCTGGCACTCCCAGGCCTGCCCACGGCCCCTTTGCGCTGGCCGCCCCCTGGCCAGGGGAGCTTTACGGAAAGCTCCTCGCTCCTGCAGCCCCTGCGTCAGCCCCAGACCCTCCTCGGCTCTCCAGGCAGGTGCCTCCTGCTCTGGGCTTGTCTCAGCACCAGTGCCACGTGGACCCCGTGGGGCACCATGGGAACGTCCCTCTCCACAGGTGCCCCGAGCTCGCTCCTCTAGGCTGCAGCTGGTTGAATCCTGAGCCAGCCCAACACCTGGCACACAGGACGCTCTGGGGAGGCACTCGCCAAACAAGGGAGGTACAAGATGCCGCTTGTCTCCCGAGGGTGCGTGAGAGCCAGGACACGCCCTGCTCTGCCCCACGCTGCAGGCCGTCCTCCTCTCCAAGCCTGCCTGGCCTGCCCCCCTGAGGGCCGCTGGCACCATTGGCTCGTGATCAGGGAGCCGGAGTGTCCCCTTCCTGGGCCGCGGCTGCCTGGCGTGTGTCTGCCTCCCCGGCAGCTGCTGTCCTGCCCAGACAGTACATTCCTCTCCACAGTGGCTGAAATCCCACATGAATCCAGGGAGGGACACCTCCCCCAGGAAGCCCGCCTTGCTTAGGGCCCAGGCAGAGCATCTCCCTGTCGGCTGTGTGCCAGTGGTCCTTGGCCTATATTGACCCGTGGCACTGCCTTCAGGACCGAGCTAGCTGTTCCACTCACAGCAGGCCCAGGGTTTCTGGGTGAGAGTGGTCTCAGGCACCGTCCCCCGTGGACCATGTGTCTCTGGGCCCCACCCCCACGGTGACATTGCTGGGGCACGGTGGTGGGGAGCTTCCCCCTCACTAGCAAAGGCCAAGCTGTTTTCCGAAGAGGCTGCTCCAGCTCATCTCCCACCGTGTGGGCAGAGCTGCTGAGGCGCCGTCCTTGCCAACACAGCGCTGTCCGCCTTTTAGCTCTGCCGGCCTGGCGGTCTGGGAAAGGTATTCATGGCAGCGCATTTTGCACGCCCTGATTATGATGAGCAAACATCCTTTCTTGCGTTCACCAGCCATCTGGATTTCCTCTGGAGTCATGACGGAGGAGGGACACTCCAGGGGCTCCTGGGGGGCTTCTACTTCTCGACCCCATTGTGGTCAGTTCTCAGAATTAGCTATCTACAGAGTGAGTGCCTAGGTCTTCTGCAGGTCGCATGTGTCCTGGGCCTGGTGCCACCTCCCTGTCCTGGCAGCTGCCCTGGGGCCACGCCACCCTGGGTCTCTCTGGGGGCTGCTGCCGCCCTGCCCACCTGCAGGCAGCCCCACCTCCCCAGGTGGGGCCCACTGGCCTTTCCTGCTGGATACTACCAAATCCCTGGCGTCCAGCGCACCTGCAGGCCTCCGTCAGGTCGCAGGTCGGAGACCCCTGCCCCATGCATGGTGCATGGCGGGAGCTGCTCCAGCCGGGAGGGCGCTGGCCGGGGGGCAGAAAGACCGTCGGATGTGTCTGGGCTCAAACTGTGGCACCACACGTTCTGCTTATGGGGCACCAGCTGCTGCCTGGTCATGCTGGGCACAGAGGGGCCCTCCAGGCTTGGGCGCCGGGTGCCAAGGTGCCGTGAGGAGAGCCGTGTTCTCGGGGTTGCTTCCCACAGCCATCAGTCAGGCGGCTCTTCTAGGGGGTGCAGTGAAACGTGTCCTCTGGGGCGTTTCTGCAGGCCATGAGCTGCGTGTGCCCCTCTTTCGCATAAAAACCAAAGACGCCCCAAGGCTCATTTGTCCCCTTGCCTCTCCTCTGGGCAGCCTCCAACTGCACCAAATCCAGGCCACGGTGGGGGTGGGGCAGCCAGCCCCAGCCCTGCCTCCGTGGCTGCTGGCTGGCAGCAGCGGTCCCCAGACACAGGAGACACGCCAGCACCTTCCCTGAAGGAGGAAGCCCCTGGCCTCTGGAGCCCACTCCCCCGGGGGCGGGGCCGGCAGAGGGCAGGAGGCCCTGGGAACTGCCGCTGTGGGCGCTTCTCTGCTCCTGGAGGTGCGGCCAGGCTGGGGGAGGGTCTTCAGCACCACACTGGCCATTTAAAGAGAAGGCCCTGCAGCTCTCCGCACTGCTCAGCAGGAAACACAGCAGCCTGGCGGTTGGGGTATTCGCCTAGTGGCGAATGGAGACAGAAGGGCCCCTCATCGGGCTGTCTCATGCCGAGGGGGCTGGCTTGTTTTCAGGACACAAAGTGTATTCGTTTGACCCCAAACCACAGCCTGCAGGGCCCTGTGGGGAAGCCAGGGCTGAGCGACAGGGACAGACTGGGCCGAGTGAGGACCTGCTTCTCCGCCAGAGCTGGGCAGACGGGCTCTGTGGGCAGGTGGCCAGACCACGGCCAGGAGCCGTGGGATGGAGACAGCAGGCACATCCCTCTGTGCCTGGGGGAGGGTGAAGGCCCAGAGGCCCCAGAGAGCAGGAAGCAGCTCTCAGCCCTGGGGGGTTTCTCCTCCAGAGGCCCCCACAGCTCCTGAACCTCAGCCCTGGGGGGCTTCATCCCCCCAGCTCCCAAACTGGCGCCTGAAAGGGGTCTGCTGCCCTGCGCTCCGCGGGCCTCCCAGGGCTGGCAGGAAGGTAAACAGTGGCCCCCACGGCTCCCCCACCACCATCCAACATTTACGGTCGGGAGCCCACCCCACAGGGGCTGCCAACTTCTGCAGAGACCGCCCACCCACCACCGCCGCGGGCAGCATTCCAGGGGTCCCGTCCCTCCTGGCCAAAGTGTCAAAGTGAGGAAGGGGTTGCTAAGGACAGCTGCAGGATCCCCCGCGGCGAGACCTCCGGCTCCCCCTCGGGCACTCCCCACCGACCCCCCCCACCGCCGCAGGGAACACAGCCCTGGGCCCGGGGCTCACCTCGTCCTCCGGCAGAGTGGGGAGCGGCTCGAAGTCGTAGAAGTCCAGGTCTCCGCCGTCCTCCTCGCAGAGCTCGGCCGCGGGGTCTGTGGCCTGCATCGTGCGGCGGGGGGCGCGGGCAGGGCGGGGGGCGCGCAGTGCACCCCGTCCCCGCCGTCCCCGGCCCCGCTGTCCCCGTCCGCGCCCGCTCGCCGCTGGGCAGCTCGGCCTCGGCTACGCGCGCCCAGCCGCCATGGCAACGCGCCGCGCGCCCCCCGCGCCTCGCCCGCCCCGCGGTGCGCCGCCTGCCGCAGTGTCGCCGGGCGGGGGACGCGCCAGGGAGCCCGGGGCGGGGCCGGGGGCGGCGCCCGGGGCCGCGGTCAGTGTGGCTGGCACAGGGGGAGGGGGACGCCCGGGGGCTCCGCGGGCGATCTCCGGGCCTCGGTCTCTGGGCACCTGGTCCCCTTTTGGGGGCCGCGACTGTGCGGGGCGGAGCCACTGCGTGTGGCCGCTGTCAGCGCGCTCAGGAGGCCGGGGTCTGCGCCCACCTGGGCACACGGAGAGTCCGGGGCGGAGTCCGCCGGAGGGCGGGGCTGCCGCAGTGGGGGAGGGGAAGGGGGCCTGTGGTGGAGCCGCTGGAGTTCGGGTCCCAGGGAGACCCATGGGGCAGCAGCCGCAACCCCCACTTTGGGCCCACTTGGGCGTCCTGTGGCTCCTGGTTAACCCCTTCGCCGCCCGTTAGGGTCCACTCGCTGGGCCTCCTCAGCGCCGGGGAAGCGCATCCCAAGCTGGGGCCTGTGCATCGGTAAAGAGCCGATGCCCCCAAGCACAGGAAAAGGCCTGAATGCCCCTTGGCAAAGGGCTCGGCAAAGGACTCACCACCGCCCACCACCCCTGCCTTAGAAAGCAGAACTGCGGTCGGCACTCCCACGAGAGTGGACACCGCCGGGCAGGCTCCATCCTCAGAGCATAGCCTGGCCAGACACACAGTAGGCGCTTGATAAATGCTCCTTGAATGAATGAGGCAAGGCTCTGGCGGGTCCTGCAAAGCCCTCAGGTGCAGCGTGGGCAGGGACGCTGAGGCCCACTGATGCCCATTCTGTCCTGGGTCAGGTCTCCGGCTCCCAGCGCGGTCTGGCACTCGGGCAGCAGGGAGCTGGGGCAGGAGCTGGGCAGAGTCCCTGCACCCAGCCAGGTGGTCTCACCCTGCACACAGCGCCTATCCGAGGGCCCACCCACGTCACCCGAATCAACCACAGGGTGCAGCCTCCTCTGCCCCTGGGGTGTTTGGAAGCTCAGAGCAGCCAGCCAGGTGGGGTGGGGTGGGGTGGAGGCAGCCAGAGTTGGAGAACAGACATCTCCCGGCTGTGTGGCTGTGGCCAGCTGCCCCTGAGTGCTCGCTGTGGGCCCCAGAGGGGCCTACAGCAGCTCCTGCCCCTCGGTCTCAGAAGGAGCGCAGATGTGGCAGGCAGGCCCTGCTCCAGGTCCTGGGGGCTCCGGCTGCACCCCAGTACTTGGACCTTGGATCCACAGAGCCGAGTGCCTGGGCTTCTGGGCCTCTGCTGCAGGGCTGGGGCGGACACCCAACCTGAGCGCTCTGAGGGGGGGCGGGGAACGTTGGCAATGTGACCACAAAGGGAGGCTCCAGGGGCCTCGCAGGCAGCAAACACGGGGCCCTGTCACCTTGGGCGCAGGTCGCCTTGCAGGCTGAGGAATGAGGACGAAGACACTGGATGGGAGGGGCTGAGACAGTCCCATGCCTGGGGGAGCAGTCACATCAGAAGTGCTCCTGGGTCTGATGACATCGTCCACTTCAGGAAGAAAGGGGCCTCCAGTTTGGGCGAACACAGAACACATGGGCTGCTGACGCGGCTGAGTCAGCCTTGGCTGTTGCTGCCTAAAAGAACTCAGCTGGCACCTCCTGGCTCCTTGGTCGGCAGAGCTCCTGCATGGGGCGGGGGCGGAGGAGCCCCCAGAGGGCCCAGTGGGGGCTGCTTTGCTGTCTCCTCTTCCACCCACCTTCTGCTTTCCTTCCAAGGTTTGGTCTTTGGTCTTCGTTGTTCAGCGGGGTGATGTGAATCTCTGCTGGAAGCCTTGTTGCTCCCATGGAGTTCTGCACCATCTCCTGCATCTGCAGCAAGCTCCGCTCCAGGGAGGGCCGTGGGGTTGGCCGTGTGTCCTGGTGCCTCGCGTTGCAGGAGGAAGCAATTCCTGAGATCAGAGCAGGTGTGCGTTAGGCACACCACACCTTCCCAGGCCTGATGACACCGCACTGATGTGTACGCGATGTCCACTCAGAAAGGACCGTGAAGAGGCCACAGGCATGGCCTCCTGGCTCTGGCCTCCCGTGTCCCTCCCTGCCACCCCGTGGCATGCAGTCCGACTCACTCTTCCCAGGCTGTCTACTCGTTCTCTGTCCCCCCTTCTGCAGGGACACTTGTGCCTACCTGGTGTCCCCGGCCTGCGCTGCCCTTCTGGCTGGGCTGCCTCCCACTGGCCTCCCTTCTCCACGAGGAGCCCAGGCCGGGGCCCTGCCTTAGGGCATGCAGTCGGCGCTCAGCTGGACCAGGCTGAGCTGGGGCAGCTGGAGCAGGGGTCTGCAAAGCCTTCCTCTCGTTTTCCCTAAAAGAATTCCGAAAAGCTGTCAAACCACTCATGAATTTTGAAGTAACATCTAAACTTTTCTTGAAAAATAAAAAATGTAAATAACTGAAAAGAATGTAATTGCTGGATGATGTAAATATTGACATTTTGAAATCAAACTATCGGTCGCTCTTATAAATATATCCGAGAAGCTAAATACCAAAGTGGCTTTGGCAGCCACCATCAGTCACGTAGAACGCACAGAAGCACGTTCCTCCCTAACGGAAACCTCCGTCCTAACGGTCCGTCCCTCGTGCATCAGAGTCATTTCATTGCGCTCAGAATTTTTTCTCAACTGTGATATTTTATGCCTGAAGTTTCTATTGACTCCTCATCACACTTTGCAACAAATACACAAGTTTTAAGCAATTGAATATTTAATACACATTTTTAAAACTTTTTTCTTTCAAGTGACCGTAAGACTCATCTTATGATATCAAAGTAAATGACAAAGGAAGTGACGATGTTTCTGTTAGAGGCGGGGACGAACACAACACTAGACCCCGACTGGCCTCTGCTGGGGGCACCTGCGCCTGCCACTCTGTGGCTGTCACTTTGTCTCTGCGCACACAAGGCTGTTCCCGCAGGGGTGCTGGGGTGGCTGGAGAGCAGGTGCGGCCCCTCACCCCTCACCCCTCCCGGGCGGGCGAGCTGCTTCCCGCCTTTCAGCTTCCGAGTAACCAGCTCCCCGAGCACCGTCCTCTGTCAAAGGGACAGGTGGCTTCTGTTTGCTCTGGGACCCCGGCTGCTGGGTTCCCTTCACACAGGAAGGCCTCGTTGAGCTGTCAGAAGTGGGCAGGCAACATGCCACCTCCTCCTCACTGCGATCGCGCGAATGTGCAACCGAGTCACAGGCCGAGACTTGGGGTGTGAGGGAGCTGGGGCTCAGGCTCAGGTCTCGGGGGTGCCCCCGGGGTTCCATCCCACACGCGCGCTTTACCTCGCCTGGGGGGCCGGCCCTGGTGGTGCCTCGGGATGGGAGCATGAGGTCACAGAGGACAGGCGTCTCCAGTGGGGACAAGCCAGTGCCCAGACGGGGAGTGTGAGAAAGACCACTCCCCACGCGGCACCTCCGAGAGAAAAGGCCCAGGGGAGCCTGGGGCTGGGCCCTGTTCCAGGCGAGCAGGGCAGGAAGGGGCTAGTCAGGAAGCTGTATCTCTGACGACCCCCCAACAATGTGCACACGCACACGCACACGCACATGCACACGCATGCTCCTCGAGTCTGACACAATCCCACATGTGAGCACCCAGGCTGAATGAAACCCTGCCCATGGGTCAGTTTCTCTCCCTTGGTTGCCTCTGCTGCCTCCTGGGGGCATTCAAGGGAGTTCGTGGCCGTGGTCTCTGAACCTGGGGGCATCCAGGGGAGTCCGTGGCCCCTGGTCTCTGAACCTGGGGGTATCCAGGGGAGTCCGTGGCCCCTGGTCTCTGAACATGGGGGCATCCAGGGGAGCTCGTGGCCCCTGGTCTCAGAACCTGGGGGCATCCAGGGGAGTTCGTGGCCCCTGGTCTCAGAACCTGGGGGCATCCAGGGGAGTTCGTGGCCGTGGTCTCAGAACCTGGGGGCATCCAGGGGAGTTCGTGGCCGTGGTCTCAGAATCTGGGGGCATCCAGGGGAGTTCATGGCTGTGGTCTCTGAACTTGGGGGCATGCAGGTGAATTCGTGGCCCCTGGTCTCTGAACCTAGGAGTTCGCTGGCACACGCTCACACAGCTGTTCAGCACCAGGCATGACAATGAGCCTGCCTCCCAGAGGGACACACACAGCCTCAGGCGTGGGGCAGCTGACCCAGAGAACCGCATCTTCCTCAGGGCAGACCACAGGGATACCAAAGAGGGGATTTGTGAACACTTCAAGTTGTATATCACAACATGCGTCCCTACAGAGAAGGGCAGACATCGGGGACGCCCTGTCATGACTCATGGCAGAATCGCCACCCAGAGCGCCCCACTATGGCGCCCGGGGCTGCCTTCCTCCCACCCCGGGCAGTCACTATCCTGCTTGTACGGAAACAATTCTTTGCTTTTCTTCATGGTTTTACCCCCTGAGCAGGTGTCATTAAACACAGATTTTGCCCATTCTGGTTTTGGCAATGTGTGCACAATGGGATCATACAGTATACATGTGTGTGCAGCTTTTCTCACGCAATATGTTTCTGAGATTCAACCGCGTTGTTATGGGCGGTAACAATTTGTTCCTTGTTGCTACTGCGTGGTATTAAGTTACATAAACACACCTCGGTTGGCATTTTCTTCCCTCCGTTGGTGGACATCCAGGTGGCTTCCAGCTTCTGCACTATGAGATGTGTTTCGTTCAGACTTCTCGATCACGCGTGCATGTGTTCTTGCTGGGAGCACATGTGTGAGTGGAGTTGCCGGGTCAAGCGTCACGCGTGTGTCAGATTTTGTGTTTCCCCCACGTGGATCTCCAGTGGACGGGCACCACTTACTGGCGAATGGGAAACACAGCCCCTCCCCCTCAGCGTTGCCATTTGGTTTCGTGCATACGCCTGAGTCTGTTTCCAGACTCTCTTTTTCCTGCTTTTTTGTCAGCCGTGGGATGGCGCCGCCTGTCTCAACAACTGGAAAGTCTCCACGCACAGGGATCACCCCGCCCCACCCTCCTCTTTCTTCAAGAATGTCACGGCTTCACTCAGCCCTTTGTGTTTCCGTGAACGTTTTAGAATCAGCTTGCTGTGTGCGTGCGCCCTAAACACTTGGTTGCCATTTGATTGGGGTTGCTCTGACTCTACCCATCCGCAGGTCTTTATGATGAGAATCGTCTAATCCACGAACAGACGTGTCTTCCCATGTATTCAGACCCATCGGTCTTTCTGTGTTCTCTCAATAACGTTTTGTAGTGCTCTGTGAAGAGACCTCATGCGTCTTTTATTGTATTTGGCAGGAATATTTGATATTTTGTGGCGTTACTGTAAATCATGTCTTTGTAAAAAACATACTTTCTGTTCAGCACTGGCTATAGAAATAGAACAGGGATTTGTGTAGTGACCTTGTATCCAGCAACTTTCCTCAGCTCATTCATCGACTCTAATCTGCAGAGAGAGTGCTGCGGATTTTCCACGCAAGCAATCGCGTCATTGGAGAATAGTGACAGGTTGGCCTCTTCGTCACTAATCCCATCATCTTTCTTTCTTCCTTCTTTCTCTCTTCACTGCTCCCGCCGGGACGCCCTGAACGACACTGACTAGACATGGTGATGAGGTTCTCTGTGCTGAGCTCCAGTGGGGGAGGGCAAGCTTGCTGCCGCGCCAGAGTGTAATTTTGCTGTGCACTTTTGTAGCTCCCTTTAGTAGATTAATTAAGTTCCCTTCTATTGATAATTTGCCAAATGTTCTACTAAAAACACAAATAGATGTTGAACTTTATCAAATGTATTTTCTGCATCTATTAAGCCGCTTATATGAATTTCTCTGTTTTTCTGTTAATATGTTACAGTCACGAATGTTTAATGTTAAACTAATTTTGCATTCCTGGAAAAAGCCCAGCTGATCGTGATGCATTATCTTTCCCCAACATCCCTGGATTGGGCTCACAAGTATTTTGTGCACGGATTTTGCATTTATTTTCACTGGCCGGTAATCTGCATTTCTCCCGGAGTCCTGTCGGCTTTAAGCGTCAAGGCTGTGCTGCTTCCTGGAACTGTGGCGGTGTGTTTCTCCTCCTTCTCTTCTTTGGAAGAGAACTCTGGAAGCGTTCTTGCAGAAAGCTCCTGAGGGTCTTCTCGGGTGAAGCCGTCTCTGGATCTGAAGGCTTTTTTGTTTTTTGATGGGAAGGTTTTTTTTTTTTTTTTGAGACAGAGTCTCACTCTTTTGCCCGGGCTAGAGTGAGTGCCGTGGCGTCAGCCTAGCTCACAGCAACCTCAAACTCCTGGGCTCAAGTGATCCTCCTGCTTCAGCCTCCCGGTAGCTGGGACTACAGGCATGCGCCACCATGCCTGGCTAATTTTTTCTATATATTTTTAGTTGTCCAATTAATTTCTTTCTATTTTTAGTAGAGACGGGGTCTCGCTCTTGCTCAGGCTGGTTTCGAACTCCTGAGCTCAAACAATCCGCCCGCCTCGGCCTCCCAGAGTGCTAGGATTACAGGCGTGAGCCACCGCGCCCGGCCTTCAACCTTACCTTTTATGTCCCTGCGCCTGGTAACCGGGCTGAGCCTGGTTATTTCAACAGGTGTGTTGGGAAACTCTTAGCTGTAGCCCCTTGAGAAAGAAAATAAATTTTATCTGAGGGAGGGGAGTCCTTTCCAATTATTCAAATGAGACGGAAGTCACGCCCTGCTCCCCCCTCGAGCTGTTGCCGTGGTAACTATAAATCAACCCAACAGTGCAGCACCAGCCGCACCCTACAGCTCAATAACGTACAGCCAATCCCCGATCAATGTTGTCTCTGCAAACCGATGAGAACTCCTGACAGACAGCTCCTATCAGCCACTCCCTGTCCCCGTTTTTGCCTTTAGGGACTTGCTGTCTCAGAGGCGCATACGTACTGGGGTTGCGCGGTCTGTCCTCACTTTGCGTAAGTCAACTCCATATTTGTGCCTCGGCCCCTTCCTTCCGGGCCAACACCGTGTGTGTCTTTTCCTCTTGTCTGTCGTTTCTGCTGGTTTTATTTACGTGGTCTTTTCTCTCTGGGTGCCTTGTCAGGCCGCCGCCTCCAGAACCGCTGCCCCGTGGGGACGCTGCCCGGCACGTGTCCCAGGTCCTTGGAGGACCGTCTGCGGGTCAGCATGGCCTTGCTCAGGCCACCAGCCTCACAGCCTACTGGAGGCCTGGGCAGCTGGCCACTGGGCGGTGGGAACTGCCCTCGCAGACCCCAGACCATCTACGGAAGGCCCCCCAACCCTAGGGCCGGAGCTCCCCGCAGCCGCCGGCGACCACGGCCCCGACAGCCCTTCTCCACAAACCACCTGGGCTCTCTAAGTGCCCACCGCCCCCATGGGGTGATGCGCTCAGAGCCAGAGCAGGTGGCCTGGGCCACGCCCTGTCTGGGGCCTTCACGGAGAGGCAGCAGACGCCACCGTGTGGTCCCCCGAGGACCGGGCCTCTTCCCCCACCGGGACCACTCCAGAGGGGACCCACAGGTCCGAGGCACAGGCGGCTTCTGCCTCCACATCCTTTAGATTGACTGACTTCCTCACGGGGTTGCTGTTGTGGGGGACGTCACCCTGGTGAGCGAGACACGAGCAGAGGCCAGGCAGAGGGGCTGCCTCGTGCTGTCCCTAAGAATAGCACACATGTGTGTGCACACACGTACACTCATGCATGTATATGCCCACACGATCCACATACAACCTACACACAGTGCACACATGGAAGTGCATCCACACACGCATGCACACTCACTTCACATCCACCCATACACATGCACACTCACTTCACATCCACCCACACGCATGCACACTAGCACACACACAAGGAAGCGGCACGACCGCCTGGGCTGCAGACAATAGGATTTGGGCCTAATCCCATTCCACAGCCCCGTGGAAGCTGATTCCATGTCAAGGACCCCTCGATGCTGCTGCGCTGGGAACTCGCACGCTCCGGAACGCTACGCGCAGATGCATCTGTCACGTGGTCCCAAGTGGACTTACGAGGCCATGTCAATGCAGAGACACAGTGGGTCTGACGTGGCTCTCTCCAGCTGAAGGGTGCGGTCCTCTCTGTTCGGACAGGGGCACTGAGGGCTGAAAGGACGTGAGGGGCTGGAGGGGCCGGGGAGCGGCAGCCTCGCCAGCCCCCAGCCCACCCCAGCAAGGTGCCCATTCCCACGTCGATGGCGAGAAACACACAGGGTCTAGGAACCAGACTCACAAAGGACAACAATGCAAAATATTGTATTTTTGTCTGGACAGTTCTGCATCTACTGCGTGTACACAGCATAGCGTCGGGTTTCTGGTTCATCAGCTGTGGGAGCAGGTGAACAGGTGGGATGGTGACGGACACAGAACCGCTTGGCGGTCCCTCGGCTGCCTGTCTGGGTGACCTGTGAGGACACAGGGGTCTGCAGTGGGCGGAGCGTGCTGCACCGAGTGACAACACCACAGTCTACAAACATCCCGGGAGCGAGGCTCCTTGCACGCTCAGCATCCGTGCTCTGCAGGGCGCTGCCCCCGGGAGGCGCTGGGAACACACCCCTCACTCCTCTGAGGTGTGTGGGGGGGTCTCCTGCTGGCGTGGGCTTCCCCATCCCGAGGGCAGAGCACACTGACAAGTCTGTGGACGTCGTTGTCTGCACGAAAATCCAGTGCTCAGAGAGGCTAGAAAACACGCTACCTGTGTGTGTGCACACGTGTGCGTGGTGTGCATGGGTGCACGTGTGGTGTACACGTGTCTTTGTGTGCATGTGTGTACACATGTGTATGCACACTTGCCACAGACGGGGAGGGGGAGGAGGAGGGAGGAAGGAGGAGCTGAGCACAGCCTCACACGCTCGCTGCTCTGGACACACGCAATCCCGCCTCTCACAGAGGGACGGACCACCTGCTCCCACAGAAGTCTGGCCATCGACATCTGTCCTTCAAGTCAGGGTTCTGTGCCCAGATGTTCATGGAGCTGCAACAAAGGGAAAGGGACTCTGTCCGTGACAACCACCCCACCTGCCAGCCCCTCTTCCTTCTGGAGAAGTGGTTTGCTCCCGAGTGCCCATGCTGGAGAGGCACCCAGTCCTGACGGAGGCTGGATTTGGAGGCTGAGTCTCCAGGAAAGACCGTTTGGGCATTTTCCAAGGGCAGGGCCCCGAGGCCTCTCCCCAGGGGTGCCAGAGCCGCACCCTCCAGCACCTGCGTGTTCTCTGGCCTGCTGGGGGCCAGGGCTGCATCCGGGACCGAGGCCGATGGTGGACATTGAGCTGATAGAGTGGCTGCCAGTTCCCCAAGGAAGATGACGGGCGACTCCGACACAGGACAGGGGAGAGGCCTGCGGCCACTGCCCGGGGCCCCAGGAACAGAACGCAAGACACACACGAAACATGAGGGACCACCAGGCGGAGCCCCCTGCCGAGGTCGGGTCACAGCCTGACAGTGGCGGGAGGCCAGGGCTCCGCAGGCCTTGGCCACGGTGCGGAGCCACCTGGGTCTGGGCGGTTCCTGTGACAGAATCCCGGGACTGGAGGCTACGGAACAGAAAGCGGGTGACTGTGCAGGGGGACAGGCAAGTCCGACCTTGGCATTAGCAGGGGCGGGGTGGCCCAGAGCGTTTTCCCCGCTGGGGTCTTTCACGAGGAAGGGGTCGCTGGCAGCTGCGAACCACTCCTGAAAGGTTCGGTCACTTCGGTGAACTCCACGGGCCCCACGTGGCAGACGCCCCAGGCTGCTCCGAAGCTCCTCCAGGGACACCCCCCCAACCTACACGGTAGTTTCATTTTTCCAGGGCCCGGTGCGGATGTTGCCTGTTGGGTCAGTGCTGAATGGCAGGCCTTCTCGACCGGCGCCCTCGAGCAGGCTGTCCCGGCTGGGGCTCCCAAAGGGCAGGGACTGTGTCCTCCGGAGCATCTCCAGGTGGCCGGGGCCAAGGGCCGCCTCCCTGCCAAGCCTTGGGGGGCAGCCGTAGAGGGCGGCACCGTCACCCTCCGGCTGGCTGACCATGGAGAAGGGGTCACCCTGGGCACAGCAGGCCAGTGTGTGCGCCCCTGCCGGGCCCTCCAGCGAGCTGGCCGGGCTGTCTGTGCGCGAGCTGTGGGGGCTGCCGTCCAGGCTGGACGGAATGTGGTAGGCGTACTCCGGCTCGGCCGCCGCCCGGTGCCGGCTGAAGTAGTGCAGCTTAGTTCTGCCCTTAAGGCACCTGTGCAGGTGTGGGTCGTGCCCAAAGGCATCCTCCCCGTGCACGTGGGCGTGGGCCTCGTCCTCCATCAGCTGCTCGCAGTGCATCTTGGCGCAGCACGGGGTGGCCGGTGACAGGCAGCTGACGTGGCCCTGGGCGGCCTGCAGGTTGGTCATCTTGCAGTGGCCGGGCGCGTGGCTGAAGCCCCGCGGCTGGCCGAGGCACGGCGCGTCCCCGTTGGCGTGGAGCGCGGCGCGGGCCCCCAGCTCCCCCGCGGGGGCGGCGGCGCGGGCGGGGCAGCAGGCCCACCAGCACCGCCACACGTCCTCCCGCTTGGCGCAGTGGTGGATGAGCACGAAGAGCCCCAGCGTCACGCAGAAGGCGCCGTACAGGCAGCTGAAGACCATGTCCAGGAAGTGGCCTTGCGACACGGCCAGCGCCCCGAAGGCCCAGGTGGCCGCGAACAGGAACAGCGTGAAGGCGGCGGCGCGCAGCTGGGCGGGCAGCGAGTGCTCGTTCTGCAGCAGCGAGGCTGCGGGCGCGTCGCGCGTGGGGGGCGGCGAGCCGGGCCGGGTCACCCGCAGGCTGCGCTGGGGCCCCGCCAGCCGCTGCATCTCCTCGGGCCGTGCGCGCAGCTCGTACCTGCGCTCAGGGTGGCGCCGCAGCTGCACGTACGTGCCGAGCAGGTACACGCAGGTGACCAGCGCGATGAAGGCGGCCGGCCCATAGAAGGCGCCCAGGCTGGGCTCCCAGGCCATCCAGCAGCTGCGGGGAGATGCGGGTCAGGGGCGCCCGGCTCGTGGACTGGGCCCGGCTCTGCCTCCGCGACCGACTGGGGCGCCCCCAACGGAGCTCAAAGGCCGGGGCCCAGGGCGCGCGTGGGCGGCCGTCCAGGACTGAACCGGCCCACGAGGGGCTTTGCGGAGCCCTCCACCTGTCCCGAGACC
>NW_012152763.1:426859-451721 GCF_000956105.1 Propithecus coquereli
GTGGTGCTGCCAAATCGCTCTTTGTCTCCCAGGCCCTTCTTATCTAAAGAAAACGAGGCCTCCGGTGTCCAGGGAAAGAGATTAAGGGTGAAACTGAGTCCTTAGAGAGGAGGGGCTCCATGAACTCGTGGGGAGCACGGGCGGGGGAAGGGCGCGGCTTGGGCGGCCACCCCAGGCAGGGGCCAGCACCCATTACACCGTGTCCTGGGATCCCCTCGCCACGGCACCCGGGACGGTTAGTGGGCGGCCTCTAGTTCCCTGCCCGGGCCGGCCTCAGCTCAGGTCCACCAGCAGAGGGCGATGCTGCCAGACGCCCCTGGCTGCCCTGCTCTGGGCAGGTGGCCTTCCCTCCCCACCCTCCCTCTCTCCTGGGCGGCCCTGTACTCACTATGCAGCCTCCTCGTCCTCCATCCCGTAGTTCCTGATATTCGTGGCGGCCGTGACCCCGCAGATGATGAATGGGACCCCTCCACTGACGAGGTAGAACCTGCCGGAGAGTGGAAGGTGCTGAGCCCCCTGGCCCGAGTCCTCCCAGAAGGACAGCGCCATCCTTCCTGCCTTCCTTGGGAGGTGCCTGGTGTCCTGGGCCGAGCCCGTCTGCATCGGGCCAGCACCAACCCCCACCAAGGAGCCCAGGGCCACGGTGAGGACCCTGGCCAGGCCCTGCAAAGGTGGGGCCTTGGGCGTGTTCCGTTCCCGCTGCAGACTCAGCAGGGACAACAGGAAGCCCCCGGTGGAGGTGGCACAGGTACTGGGGGCATGTGCCCCCACGGTGTGAGGACAGGAACCCAGAGGATGCTGAGTTGGGTCACTTGGCCCTTCACGGCGGAGATGATCTTCCCACCAGGGTCCCCAGGTTACACCCCCTCCTCCCCAAGGGCAGCCTGTGTCCAGCAACCAGCCAGCACATGGGTTTTGAGACCAGACTCATAGCCTCAGAGTGAGACACTTGGAGGGCCTGTCCAAGTCGGACCCGTGGAGACTTGCTGTGTTCAGCTGCTTGGGGGCAAGCTGCTGGCATTTGACCTCATGCCCTGGAGGGACACTATTCATCCTGGCGGGAGTTGGCCTACGGTGCAGGCATGGGCCGACTTCCCTCCACGGAGCCTGAGCTAACAGCTCCATCTGAGAGCGTTCAACCCTGGGCTCGCGATGTCATGTATCTGAGGACCTGGAGCTGCGCCAAGCTCGCGCACCTGTGCACAGAACATGCAGCATGCTGGCCTGTCACAGGTGCCACCACCCACAGCTACCAGCCCTGCGGAGCCGTGGTGGCCTCTGGAAGGGGCGGCCAAGGGGCCAGCTCAGAGACGATGCCTCGTGAGCAGAGGCGCTGTCCTCCTGGGTGTTGCAGACTCCTCACATCAGCAACGTGGCTCATGGCCCCAACATGGGCAACACGGCCCCAGATCCCAGGTGGCAGTAGGGTGGCTCCTCTTAGGGTCACTTTCCGTGACCCCCCAGCAATCTGTGCTTCCCAGAATTCTATATCCCAAGAAAATATCCTTCAAGAAGAAAGGTGAAATAAAGACACTTTCTGATAAAAATAAGACAAAGAGAATTTGCCATCAGACAACCTGTACTTCAAGAAATGCTACGTGAAACTCTCCAGGTTGGAGGGATCCAGAGGGGAACTCGGATCATCGGAACGGAGTGAGGAACACAAGAAATGCTAATTATTGACATAAATATAAAAGATTGTTTCCACTTAATCCCTTTGAAATATATGTGACTGTTTAAAGAACGAATTTGAAGATTGCCTTGTGGAATTTGTAATATATTAATATCTAGAACAGAAGCACTGTAAGTAAAAGACAGAGATAGGTTGAAAGCAAACGGATAGAGAAGGCCGTGCCGACTGTGAGCCCAGGAAGGCTGGAGTGGCCTCGTTAACACCAGAGAAAGACTTTAGTAGAGCAGCATGTCCAATGACATCAGGCAGACAGCACAGCCTGAGAAGGGATTCAAAATACATGACCCCTGGCCAGACGCGGTGGCTCACGCCTGTAATCCCAGCACTCTGGGAGGCAGAGGCAGGAGGATTACTTGAGCTCAGGAGTTCAAGACCAGTCTGAGCAAGGATGAGAGCCCGTCTCTACTAAAAATAGAAAGAAATTAGCTGGACAACTAAAAATATATAGAAAAAATTAGCCGGGCACGGTGGTGCATGGCTGTAGTCCCAGCTACTTGGGAGGCTGAGGCAAGGATCGCTTGAGCCCAGGAGTCTGAGGTTGCTGTGAGCTAGGCTGATGCCACGGCACTCTAGCTGGGGTGACAGAGTGAGACTGTGTCTCTAAAAAAAAAAACAAAAAGCTCAAAATTGACAAAATTAAAAGAGAAACAGATAATTGCAAAATCATAGCTGGTGATTCTGACACCCCTCTCTTAGCAATTGCTAGAACGACTAGACAGGATTCAGTAAAGAAATAAGGATGTGAACAGTAGCATTGACCACTTTGAGTTAATTGCTCCGTATAGAACATCCACACATTCTTTTCAAGCACACGCTCTACTCACCATGGTAGAAGGTATCATGCACCACGGAACAGATCTCAATAACTTTAAAAGGATTGGAGTCACACAGTATGTTCTCTGATGACAATTAGATTACATGAAAAATTAACAAGATTACTAGGAAAACTCAATTATTTGTAGATCTAACAACACACTTGTAAATGATCATGGAGCAAGAAGGAAATCCCAAGGGAATTTAGAAAAGATTTAAAAAAATGATAAAATACAACATAATCAAGATTTCTGGATGCAGCTAAGCAGGTCATAGAGGGAAATTTATAGCTTTGAATGCTTTTTACTAGAAAAAAAGAAAGATCTAAAATTTAGTGATCTAAGATTCCAGCTTAACAAAGTAGAAAAATAAAAGGTCAAAGAAGGCACCACGTAACTGGAGGAAGGAGATAATAAAGATAAATGCAGAAATAAATACAGAAAACAAAGCACAGTTAAAATTATCAAAGCCAAAAGTTGATTTTCTGGAAAAAAAAATCAACAAAACTATAAACTCTTAGCTAGACTGAACGAGGAAAAAGAGAAGACAAATTCTCAGTCTGTAGCAAAAAAGAGGGTTATCACTGTATCCACAGAGAATAAGAGAACAGCAAGTCTATCTTACAAATAACTGAATGCCAAAAGACGCAGCAACTTCGATGAAATGGATAAATTCCTTGAAAAATACCAATTGCCAAAATTAAAACAAAAAGAATTGGAAAATTGGAATGTCCCATATTTATCAAAAAAGTGAATTCAGTACTTAAAAACGTCTAACAGACAAGCTCACAAGTAGGTTTGACCACACGTCTAAGGAGGATATAACACCGATCTTACATAAGCTCTTCCAGACAGTGAAAGAAGAGGGAACATCTCCTAACTCCTTTTACGAGGCCAGCGAGACCCTCACGCCAAAGCCAGACATTAAAAAAAGGTCAGTTACCTTGTGTTATCCCTCATGAACACAGACAGCGTAACCACGTACTAGCACGTGATATCTAGGAGCTTTATGAAAAAGATGGAAACATCACGGCCATGTAAGATTTATCTAAAAAAATGCAAAATTAGTTTTGCTATTCATAAAAATCAGTCAGCATAGCTCATCACGTAAACCCAGAGAGGAGAACACAACACGATTGTTTTAATCGAGGCGGTGAAGGTTTCCACCAAGTTAAATAAGCATCCATTATGGAAACATCTCAGCACCTGGGCATGGAGGCCACGCCCTCGATTTGCAGCTAGTGTCAGGCTTAATGCGGAACAACTGGATGTTTTCCTTCTAAGATCAAAAACAGCTTGAGGACGCCCCGCTGCTGCGCAGCGTTGAGGGCGTTTGTCACGAGGCGAGCAAAAGAAGTAAAGGCAGCCAATGAGAGAGGAAGAAAACACGTTTCTATTTGCAGAGGACGTGACTGATCACGTAGAACATTCGGTAGAGTCTGCAGAACAGCTACTGGAACTACGGAGTGCGGGCGCTCAGAGAGCCTTGGGGTGGAGCAGCGCGGACCAGATGGCTCGTGGAGGGACAAGCTGGGAGCCCGGGGCTGGCCCGTGCTCACGGCACTTGATCTGGGGCAAAGGGCTGGGCGGGGGGGGACAGGCCGTCCGCAAAGGGGGGCGTGTGAGCGCTTGCACACGCGATTGTGCCCCAGTTCCTGTGTCCCCACCACGGCCAGGTCCTAGTCTTGGACCTGTGAGTGTCGCCTCCCCTAGCAAAAGGGGCTTTGCAGATGGGGTTGGGGGAGGGGTCTCGAGACGGGAGACTGTCCCGTGTCATCTCGCCTGATGTCGTCACAGGGTCCTGATAAGACAAAGGTCAAGGTGGAGAGAGGACCCCAGGCAGCTGGCTTTCAGGGTGGAGGGGGCCCAGCCGGAGTGCAGGCGGCCCGGGCTGTCCCCGTGCTGGACGGATGCGGCCCCCAGGGGAGCCGGCCCTGACGCTGGATTCCTAGTGTGCAGACGGTGAGATGCTGCAGGTGCGTTGTTTGAAGTCACGGATCGTGCGGGATTTTTACAGCAGCTGTGGGAAACCCGGTGCGGCCCCAACCACACGCCACTCATGGGAGGGGATCCGGGTGGATCTGGGGCTGAAGTGACAGAGCTGACCGCAAAGTGGGGGCGGATTCCCCAAGCGAGATGCAGGCCCCGAGCACGGGCCGCCGTCAGGGGCTCCTGCTTGGCTGAGAAGGGCCCGCACCTGCAGCGCAGAGGCCGCTACGCACAGCGGGACGTCGGCGACTCCGACCTCGGTCAGAAGCAGCCGGTGACCCGCGAGAAAGATGGGAAGGGACCCCGCAGGCACCTCACGGGGAAAACTCAGGCGCAGGAGGGGCTGCAATGCTCCTGGGATCCCTGGGGAGACCCAGCGCCCCGCGGGCCGGCGTGGAGGGTGGGCCCGAGAGGACCCGCAGGGCGCTGTGGGGACGTGAAAGCTGGAGCCTCTGCGGCCATCGGAGCGCTGGTCGTCAACCCAGCCTGTGACCTACAGCTTCGTGCAAGCACGTGGGGACCGCGGAGAGATGGCGTGCGGGGAAGGCGGCCAGATTCCAGACACGGTGACCGTCCCGCATGCGCAGCGCGGGGTGGAGTCTAGGAGGTGTCGCGGGCGCCAGCCGTGGGGACCGACAGCGGGGTGAGAGCCCGGCAGGGCGGCTGGGCGTGGGCCGCCCCCACCTGCTCCCTCACCTGCAGGTCTCCGCACAGTGTCCTGAGCCGCACCGGCGTTCTAGCATTTTCTTGTGTAGGTATTCCACGACACACCAAAAAAAGGTTAAACTGAAAAAAGTATTTAAAAAAGAAAAGGAAAGAAGACAAAGGACCAACTTGTGGTGGGGCAAGCTTCGCAGAGGAGGGGGCTGGCCCACCCACTGCACCCATCAGCCGCTGTCCCCTGTGCCACACCTGGGTGGTCCCCAGACCCCATGACCCGGCGCAGTTGACTGGAGCCGGCGTCCAGTCCGAATGGACCAGCTCGAGGACGTGGAGAGACTCTGGAGAAGGGCTCAGGTCTCACGCCCCGCCAGGACCCAGTGCTGGCCGGTCAGCGCCTGGGTGAGGTGTCGGGGAGCCGTCCCAGAGCACCCCGCCTGCACCAGGCACCTGCCCCGCTGGCGCCACCGGCAGGTCCTCCGAGACCTGCACCCCCGGGGCTCGGCTTGGAGCTGGGGGCCCGTCGGATGCGGCTGCGCTGCCTCTGCCTCCGTCCCGTGCCTGGCCTCACGCCCCCCGCGCCGACCTGCATGGCACTTCGTGCACACGTGTGCACTCACACGCCTCCCACACAAGCTGGCCCGTGCTCACGTGCACTCACAGCTCACACGCCCATCTGGGAGTCCGGAGGGGGCCCGGCGGGTCCCTGAATGTGTGGTGGCCACGGGGCCTCTGACGCCTGCGTGACAGCTGGGCTTGGCCGTCACTCCCGTCTCAGGATGAAGTGGAAACAGCCAGCGCAGGCGAGGCACTGAGGCTGCTCACCTGACGCCAATCTAACAGGCGTTCACCAAATCCCTGCCACGTGTCGGCTGGTAGCTCCAGCGAGCGCCACGTGGAGGCGGACGCCCAGCTCTGAGTGCAAAACGGGAAAGCCCCCTCTCGAGAGAAGAAAACAGCAAGACGCCTGGAGGGGCTGGGGGACCACTGCCCGTGGCACCCTGCAGGGAGGTGGCCGGGCTGAGCCCAGGGCAGAGGTGGGACACACCTGCCCGGTGGGGAGGGCAGGGCGTGCCGGGGAGGGAGGTGCAGACAGATGGCGGCCAGGCCTGAGGGGCAGCAGGGCCGGACAGTCTCTCAGAGGCTACACAGGTGGGACCCACCTGGGAGGGAAATGCTGCAGGGGGGCGGGGGCGGCTGGATGGGTGGATGCAGAGAAGCGGTCTCGGGAGACCAGCAGCAAAACAGGGGTGTAGGGAGTGGGGTGTGGAGAGGGGGAGGCTACACAGGGTGGGGGCAGGGTCATGGGACAGGGGTTTGATGTGACGTGGGGAGGAGGACGGGAAGTTGGAATAGTGCCCAGTGCCCGACACGTGGAGGAACACCAGCTGGCAGGTCCTGAGCTGATGCCCAAGGAGGGAAGGGAGGTGCGGGGTCACGTGGACACAGAGGAGGGGGAGGTGCTGGGTCACGTGGACACCGAAGAGGGGGAGGTGCGGGGTCACGTGGACACAGAGGAGGGGGAGGTGTGGGGTCACGTGGACACCGAGGAGTGGGTGGTGCAGGGTCACGTGGATACCGAGGAGGGGGAGGTGCTGGGTCACGTGGACACCGAAGAGGGGGGGTGTGGGGTCACGTGGACACCAGGAGTGGGCGGTGCAGGGTCACGTGGACACTGAGGGGGAGGTGCTGGGTCACGTGGACACCGAGGAGGGGGCGGTGCAGGGTCACGTGGACACCAGGAGTGGGCAGTGCAGGGTCACGTGGACACCAAGGAGGGGGAGGTGCGGGGTCACGTGGACACCGAAGAGGGGGAGGTGCTGGATCACGTGGACACTAGGAGTGGGCAGTGCAGGGTCACGTGGACACCGAGGAGGGGGAGGTGCTGGGTCACGTGGACACCGAGGAGGGGGTGGTGCTGGGTCACGTGGACACTAGGAGTGGGTGGTGCAGGCTCACATGGACACCGAGGAGGGCGAGGTGCTGGGTCACGTGGACAGAGGAGGGGGAGGTGCGGGGTCACGTGGACACTGAAGAGAGGGGTGCGGGGTCACGTGGACACTAGGAGGGGAGGTGCGGGGTCACGTGGACACTAGGAGGGGAGGTGCGGGGTCACGTGGACACTAGGAGGGGGTGCTGGGTCCACGTGGACCAACCATTAAGGTATCTGGGCCACTCTAAGGGGAGGCTCTGTGGCCATGGGTTAGACGTGTGTCACTGTCAGGAGTGATGTCACTGCAAGTCACCCCTGGATTGGCCTGTGGCTCCAGCCCGTCTCGTGGCCAGGATCTCAGGGTACCTAGAAGACTGTGGCCCTGTGTGGGTCCAACATGAGGCGTCTTAGAATCAGAGGAGGCACCAGTCGTGGGGCCAGAGGGCGGGTCAGTCAGCACGTCGGGGAGTGGCAGGGCCTGTGTCCCATGTGGGCCTGTCCCCCACCCCGGGCAGCTCCCCTTCGATTCCTGGTGCCTCTCTCTGCTCCCTTCTCCCCAACACCCCTCTCAATGGGGGTCCTGCCCACGGTCTCCCTCACTCACTCGGGCAGGCCAGGTCATCCTCGTGACAAGACCCCACAGAGCCCTGGTTCGGGTCGGATCGTGGCCTTCCCAGACCGCTCCACATCTGCGTGGCACTTCTGTGGGCCAAAGGCTCACGGCGGGTTCCTGGTGGGGACTTACCAGCAGGCCGTGAGGCAGAACTCACGGGTCCCGGACAAAATTTACACTCAGGTCGCAGCCATGCCCGCGCGGAGCACACCAGAAAGGGCGGCGGGCTCCTTGGTGAGGTCTGGGTGAAGCCTGGTCTGGGGCCCAGAACCCTCCCTGGAGACGGGCCACGGCCCCGCACCCACCCTCCTCACACACAGAGGAAGCAGCCGGCAGCCGCTGCCTGCCACGGCCAGCCACACAGTGGCTGTGCAGAATCGGCCGCCCTCGTCCTCCCGTGGACCTGGACCCCAGCCACAGAGCTTCACCGCAGACAGAGAAGAAATAAAATAATGTTTCTCATCATTGTAGGGAGGATCTCTCCACAGAGACAAACCACCTGAAACCACGTGGTTCACCTTGATCAAGTCAGGATTTCAATCATTCAGCAAGTTGTTACAAGTTTTGCGTAATTCTAGAGAAGATGGGATTTCCTCCCTGAACACCTAGTGATCTGTGAAAATTAAACAACATACTCGAATAACCAATGAGCTAAAAAAGAAACCACAAGGAAAACTAGAAAATACTTTGAGATAAATGAGAAAAAACTCCCCACAACATACCTTAAGGACGCACCAAAAGCAGTGCTCAGAGGAAAATTTATAGCTGTAAACATTTACATTAAAAAGAAAATAATAATCTAATTTTATACCATGAGAAACCTGAAAAAAGAGCAGACGACACCCAACGCTGGCAGAAGAAAGGGAATAAGAAAGGCCAGAGCAGAGACGCAAATGAATTAGAGAACAGAAAAGCAGAGAAAATCGATGCAACCAAAACTGGTTCTTTAAAAAGATCAACACTCAGCCGGGCGTGGTGGTACCTGTGGTCCCAGCCACTCGGGAGAATGAGGCCGGAAGGTCGCAGGAGCCGGGGAGGTCACGGCCGCAGGGAGCTACGTTGACGCCACTGCACTGCGGCCTGGGTGGCAGAGCAAGACTGGCTCCAAAATAGAAATAAATAAATAAACAAAAATCAACAAAATTCGTAAACCTTTCACTAGACCAAGAAACTCAGAGGGAAGAGTAACATTGCGTCGGATGCTCTAGCTGGCATAGCTAGGCAAGAAAAAGAAGGATGAGCCGTCCAGACTGGGATGGAAGAAGTAAAACCGGCCCTGCGCACAGACAGCGAGATCATCGCAGGTACGGAAAATCCGAAAGAGTTAACGAAGAAAGGATCGGAGCTAACAGAAGGCACTTAGCAAAGTTGTAGGACAAGATCGATGCCAAAATCAGTTGTATTTCTAAACACAAGCAATGAAAAATCCAAAGAGAAAATTAGGAAAACAATCCCCTTTACAATAACAGCAAAAAGAATAAACTAGTTGGGGACAAACATTTGACGGAGGAGGTCAAGACTCGCGCACTGAAATCTACAAAGGAGCTGACGGTTTAACACTGCGGCGCGCGACACTTAACGTGGTCTCCAGACCCAACGTGGTCCCGCCGGTGGTCAGAGCTGGCGTGGCCCCTGACGCTGTCTGAGGCCGGTGAGGGTCACGCTGAGCCCCAGGGCGTGTGACCTTTGAGGAACATGACCTGCCACTTTGTCGGTGGGATGTTTTCGGCCTTCACTGACCTTTCCCTGAGTCTACGCTCTACTTCCCTGGGGTCTGTCCATCCGCTCGCCTGCGCCCTGCCCTAGACGGGACCCGCTGGGTGTGTCTGCAGCGGCCCCCGCCGCTGGGCAAGTCCGCCACAGGCTCTGGCGCCTTCCCGTGGTGCCCCCACCGCTCTGGAGCACCCTCCTCGGCGTGGCACGTCCGGCAGGTGAGCGAGCCGGGCTGCAGGACAGGGGAGGCCCCAACCCAGATGGCCGTCGGGTGCGCAGGGAGAGCAGGGAGCCCGGCAGGGCTGCAGTGTGGGCCTGGGAGAGTCTCCCGGGGTCTCCCATGGTGGGGACCTGAGCGTGGCTCGTCCAGGCAGCAGGAGCCTCAGTGGCCACACCGCGTGCTGAGTTTTGGAGAAAACACCGCGAGAACAGAAGGGGTCGGTGGAGCTGGTGCAAGCTGGGGTCTCCTGCCTGCAGGGCAGGACGTGGTTCCACGTCGGAATCTGCAGCTCGCCCGGCTCAGACACCAGCCCTGCCAGCCTCCCAGCGTGGGCTCGGGAAAGGCACCGAGGGGGGAGGCGCGGCACAGGCCTGCCTGGCGCCGGCTACCTGGGGTGGTGCAGGGGGCTTGTCCTGGGACAGGGGGAGATGAAACCCGGTGAATCACCATCTAGAAAGTCACAAAGTCCCCGCTGAAGAGTCGCGTTGCAGAGGCCACCGCCGCTCCCCGCTGGGCTTCCATTGCCCCCTCCCCGACCGGGCCTTGACCAGAGGGCAGCCCCTGGTCGCGAGCTCTGACCTCCTGCGCAATCAGCGTCTTCGGGGTGTCGGCCCCTGCCGACCCAGCTCTCTGTGGAGAGAGGGGTCTCCCATCCACTTGGCCACAGCAAGACCGCGCAGGCCGTAACATGTTTGACTCGAGTCCTACTAAATGCTACATGGCTGTGTTTTCCTTGAAATCTCTGAAGTTTTGGTTCTCCCCAAAGCTGAGCAGAGGCGGCTGCCGAGAGTGGGCAAACCCCGGTGCGCCACCGCGGGAAGCGAGGCTTTCTCAGAACGTCAGATGCTCCGGCAGCATCTGTGGTCCTGCAGAAGCTTCTCAGGGACGACGGCTTCCTTCCTGTTTCTCACTGGAACCCACAGGGCTGGGTGGGGCCGGGCACGGGGGCTCCTTCACGCACAGGCAGCACCGAGCGTCTGGGGTCTGTGACCTGGCCGCTGCCCCGTGGGACCCGAGCCGGCCCCGCTGCCCCGTCTAGGCCGAGGGTCCGGCAGGCAGTGGTGTGGGCAGAGGGCAGCGTGAGCGGTGCGCACCGCGTGCGGCCTGGCGAGCATCTGGGCTGTTCCTTCCCAGGGCTGCAAAGTCTCAGGACTCAGGAACTGAACTTCTGTTGACACTGACTGTGCGCAGCCTCCTTCCGCGCTGTGGGATCGCGCCCGGGGTGCAGACCGACGGGAAGTGCCCCCCTGAGCAGGAGGCTCTGGGCCGAGGTGGGGAGAGGAAAGGCTCCACCGCCCCCCTGGGAAGGTGCAGGCTCCGCACGTTCCCCCATGGCCCGGGGCAGCACAGAGATAGCACCAGGCCCCTGCAAAGCCAAACACCTCTCCTCACCCCCAAGTCTGTGCCTGCCGCCGGTGTACATGTCCAGGCCACGACCAGCCACGGGGCGGGGGAAGGCGCAGCTGGGGAGAGTGGAGTGGCCAGGACCCTGGTCACGGAGGACTCCGGGGTCATGGCACCTGTGGTTGCCCCCCACGAATGTCCAGGCCTTTCTACACCAGAGGAAGGGCCCGGGTCGGGGAGGGTGATGGTGGTCTCCAGGCAGCACAAGAGGAACAGTGAGTTTCCCCAGAGCGCCACGGTAAACAGGCCGGCCCTCACGGTCCGCCAGGTCTGCTGCTCTGCACCGCTGAGCCCAGCCCACCAGCCCGGACCCGGCTCTGTCTCAAGGCTGTCAGGGAGGAGCACCAGACACCCCGTGGCCCACCCCACTCTCCAACGAGCCCGGCAGCCCTGCGGTCCGCCACAGACAGGAAACGCACCCTGAGAGTGACTCTCAAACCCAGGGACCTCGGGCGAGATCGTGAATCCCGCCGCTGGGCCCTCGTGAGCATAGCGCACCCCAGCCCTGGTCGCTAAGTGGCAACAGGTCTGCACGGACCCGAAATTCAAACAACGGCAGAAACTCTGGCGGGAGGGGAGGGGGACTGGTCTTATTCACAGGACATGGGACGTCGCTTTTTCTGCCTCGAAACGAGTTCTGTTGGTTCCCTACTTGGAGGAGCTGCCATGTCCACGGCCCGCACGTGGCCACAGCTCACACTGGCAGCAACTGCCTCTTGCAGGAGCCGCCTGGAGGAAAACGTCCCCCAAGTCCCCGAGGGGCCCCCAGGTGCAGGGCAGCCCCTGCTGGAGCACAGCCCGCAGGAGGACGGGCAGGCTGGTGCCCATGCTCAAGGCCTCACGGGCCACATGCTGAGCCTGGCTTTCTCCAACTCCGGGGTTGGGGTTAAGTCTCGACTCAGAAAAGCGAACAGCGAAGCCACAGATCTCCCGTTTGGAAGCTGCTGTCCAGTCACGGGACACGTGTGTGCGTGTTCCCGCCTGCGGAGCCCCAGCCCCAGCGCGGGTATTTTCTGTGGGACGTGAGAGGAATCTCTGCATCTGCACCTCGCGTCTGCCCCAGTTTCCCTGGCTCCTGACTCTGGGGAGGACGGCGCCCTGGCCTTCGTCCTGGGGCTGTCCCTGCATCCCCAGTCCCTGCCAAGTCTCCTGTGGATCCTGGCTGGAGGAAGGACCGACAGCTGGGCACAGGCCAGGGTCACCCTGAAGTTGGCGCCCGAGTGCGCCATGATTTTCTACCAGCTCGGGAGCAGGTGCCCAGCATCAGCGAGGCCACCACGGACACTGGGGCCAAGGCCACGTGGGCCACCTCCACGCACAGCCTTTGGTCGGGGAGCAGGGGTCTCAGGACAGTGACTGGGCAGCGTGGGGCATGTCCAGCACGAGGCACACACGTGGCCTCCCGCACACGATGGCCCAGCCACGGATGCTGCCCCAATATCCTGCCCCCATCCTGTTCCCCAGCATAAACCAGGACTCCACCCTGTCCCCAGGACATCACCCTGACCCCACTCAGACCCCATCCTGTCCCCAGGTCACCACCCAGACCCCACCCTGTCCCCAGGACATCACCCTGACCCCACTCAGACCCCATCCTGTCCCCAGGTCACCGCACTTCCCCTGTGGCCCTACTTGGATCACGTCCTCCTCAGGCCCCAGCAGCCCTCTGAGGAGTTTGCCAGGAAACGGAGGATGTGCCAGCGTCACTCAGCCCCTCTGGTGGGGGGGCCACGCGCGTGAGTGGTCTCCGTACCTGAGAAGCGGCTGCCTGGGGTACGGTGGCTGGTCTGCATCCGCGCACGGTGGGGCCTTCCTGGTCACCTGCTTGTAGATGTTCCTGGCGGTCACTCCGATCCACAGCATGGTGGACAGTGTGGAGTAGTGCAGCATGATGCCCACCTGCGGGGGACAGAGGCCGGTCAGCCGGTCAGCCCCAGCCCCACCTCCCCGAAGCCCGAGCCACCGAGCCTGGAGCTTCCTGGGCTCCTTCAGGAGACAGCGTCTAGTAACAAGACAGGACAGCTGCAGGGGGTAAGGCGGGTTATCGGGGGCAGCCTCGGACACTGCAGGGGTGCCGCAGGGGGCATGTGGGCTGCAAAGACCCTTGAACAGAGGTGCGGTTGGGGAGCTCGTGGGAGCCCACGGGCCTGTGCGTGTCCCTGCGCGAGTCCATGCCACCTGTGGGGCCTGTGTGCCCGCCCCTCCTGTGGTCGCGTGGGGCTCAGGCCGGGGCCCTGTGGCCGCAGAGTTGGGCATCGGAGCCCCACACAGTGTTCGAGCGAGGCGGGTGGCACGTCCTTAGCGGGGATCTCCGCAGCTCGTGGCCCTGTGTGTACGAGGAGGCTCTGACCCAGGACACTCGGCCGCCGACCGCGCAGGGAGCTGCTCCTGCCGTGCCCCAGCCTCGCTGCCTCTGCCCAGCTAATCATGCGCCGCACCTGTCTCTGCCCTCTGATTCCGCAAATCGAAGCTACCTTTGGAGCGGCGACCTGACACTTGGAGACAGGGAAGTAAAACATTGCGTCATCGGGAGGGACGCAAACGTCGACGGAACACAGACTCTGAACACCGCCAACCTTGCGCCTTTGTAACGATCGATCAAATCCAGAGTCCACGTTTTACTTAAGACAAAACCTACAATCACCGACGAGACTCCCGTGGGCGGTGGGAAGGTCGCGGCTCTGCTCACGGTTCAGTTCAGTTCCCTTTGCGGGGTGGCGGCGGGAGACGCAGCTCGCCCGAGAGAGTCCAGCCTTTCCCGGGACGGGCCTTGCATGTGCGCTGCCCCAGCGGGGACAGGGGAGAGGGTGGCGGTGCGGTGTCACTGTCCTGCGTGGCCATCAGTGGTCAGAGGCAGCGCCCGTCCCCAGGCCTCAGGGTGTCTCCTGGTGGTGAAGGGGGCGGGAAGGGTTGGGCCTCGCCTGCGCGTGCTCTGGGGGTTTCAGGAAGCGTGAACGGCGTACTCGTCTCCCAAACACAGACGTCGGGCTGGACACGCAGAGGCCCTGGGGAGGCCGCCTGGGCACCCGGACAGGGCTGCCCTGCCCAGGAAGGAGGCCGTGACGGTCACCCCACCCCACTGGGGACCGAGGCCCGGTGCTGAGGGCACGTCTGTTGATGATGTTGCTTAGCATCTAATGAGGCTCGTGGTCAGCTATGTGTTGCCATGACGACCTTCTGTCCTCTCCAGCCGTCAGAGCTCTGGATGCTCCCTCGCTGCTCCGCGTGGTGCTGGCGGGAAGGTCGGGCCCAGGGTCCTGTGCGCGGCACTGTCGGGGCCCCTGCGGAGTGTGGCGGCCGCCGTCCTGTGGCCTCGTGGTTGGCTCCGGGCCCTTCCTTCCAGCAGGGAGGGGGAGCCACAGGCCAAGGAGGCCTCAGAAACAGCGACAGACACTTCGGGTCACGCCGCCAAGCGCAGGGAGGTCAAGGACGTCTGGGCCTGAGCCCGGTTTTCTGTCCTCCACACCTCCCCATCTCGCCGCAGCCGCGGGTGCCATCTGCGCGGCTCCTATGCGGTGCCCCCAGCATGCAGGCTCCACACGAGACCCCGTGGGCCTGTTTCCGGCTGCGCCCAGCGCCCAGCAGGCCCCGTCTCACGCGTGCTGAATGAATGAATGAGCACGTGAGCGTGTGAGGGACGCCCGCTGGGACCGCGGCTGCAGGTCAAGACGGCGCCTGGAGAAGGGCCGTCACCTTCCAACTGCGGCACCCAGACCCCGTTTCCCCCCGAGCGCTGTCACCGGGAAAGTGCGGAGGCTTCTCTCCTTCACACGATCTCCCCAAGGTCTCGCCTCTCCGGCCCCTTCCAGACCCGCCCTGCCCACCAAACGTCTCGGCGTCACGCGGCTGCCACCAGCAGGCCCTCGGGCTGCACAGAGCCTCGTCCGGGCTGGTCTGAGCCTGGACAGTTTCGGGGCTCGCGTGGGGCCTGGTGGCTTTGTTGCAGCGTGTGGAGCACGGCGGTGAAGCGCGGATTTAAAGCCCATGCCCAGCGCGCCGCAGGCAGTACATAGACGGGGTTCCCAGGCATGCGCGTTGGCTCCTTTCCGCCCACTGAGCGGCATCCGCCGCAGCCGCCTCCCATGCGTGTGCCGGTGGGTTTTCTGCCAGGGCCACGTAGGGCTGGGCCCAGGTGGTGGACGTGGCTTTCTGGTGGCTGGTCCTGATGTGTGCTCACATGGACGTGCCGTCGCCTCCGTGTACAGGTCTGGGGCGTGTGCGTGGGGGCCCATGAGGCTCTCCCGGCCTCAGAATGTGATCATACCCGTGCGAGGAGGGAAAGACACCCTGGGCAGGCCTGGCGCTCACAGCCCAGCTGTCCCCTGTGGGGACAGGCCCTCACCCACCCACCCCCAGGGTGCTTCTTGGCCACTGCTCTCTGGCAGGTGGATGGGTCTCCAGTGTGGACAGACAGCCACCAACGTCAGCTCCAGGTTTGGGAGGGCCCGAGGCCCCCCGGGTGGAGTCGCACCCACGCCACCTGTGGATGTTTGCTGAGCTCGCGATGACAGGGCCAGCGAGAGAGGCGCACGCTCCCCGAGCACAGCAGGCTGGGCGCAGGCCCCGCGCAGGAACCAAACCGCAGGGCTGAGCTCCAGTCACACGCCTGTAGCCCGTGGGGCGCCCCCACCCGGCATGCGGGGCCCTGGAGGGGACCGTCCCGGGGCTGGGCCTGGGGCCCAGCTGAAACCCAAAGGGCGGGACCAGGCTCAGCTCTGATGGAATCGGCGATTCCGACTCCCCCCTTTAAGCCAAAGCCAGGCAGGCCACAGGGCGTGAGGAAGGCCCTCTCCCGACACCCTCGTTCTTTTCCGTGCTGGGCGCTGGGAGGCTCTACCTCTCCTGGCGGAGCAGGATGTTCCCAGCAGCTCTTGGGCAGGGTCCACGCGGGGCGGTCTGCGCAACCCGGACACCCCGGTAACCTGCCCCACTGGCTCCTGCTCCCACAGGGCAGGTCCCCCTCCCCAGAGCTCCCACCCCACCAGACCCCTCGTTGGAGGCAGGTCTGTGCTTGACCTCGGTGGACAGCAGATGTCCAGTCAGCCGTCACTAGGCCTTGGAGTGCACTGGTCCAGGGAGAAGTAAATTCTTTTATATGATACAATTTGGGGCAAAACAACCGGATTCACACGGAGTGAAACTGACGCAGACTGGCCAGAGCCTTGCGTTCCTTCCCGGGAAACGCAGGACAGATGCTAGAATCTTATTTCACAGACAAGACAGTTACTACACTCTCCCCTCAGCAGGAGGGTGACAAACACACGCGGCTCTGCGGCACACGCGACCACGGCACTCACCGCCTGACACAGGACGGGGAACTTGGTGCGATTGATGCCGCCCGCGAACACCGTGAAGGTCAGAGCCGCGTGGAAGCAGAAGTTCAGGAGCGTGTGCCGGCCCTTCCGGCTGATCCGGATGGCGCTGCGAGAAAGAGGGTGTGTCACTTTCACGATGGGACTGAGCCCCTCGCCCACCCCAGCCCTGTCCCTCTGTGGGGCTGGGAGCAACTGCCCAGAGCCCCATGCAGGGCAGAGAACAACGCACCGCGCCACATCCACCCTGCGCAGGTTGCCAGGGGACGGTCCCGCGTTAAGTCACCGCAGGATGCTACAGCCGGAGG
The DNA here is from genome assembly GCF_000956105.1 of Propithecus coquereli. Classification (NCBI taxonomy): domain Eukaryota; kingdom Metazoa; phylum Chordata; class Mammalia; order Primates; family Indriidae; genus Propithecus; species Propithecus coquereli. The sequence continues at coordinate 443,517 of NW_012152763.1, forward strand.
GTTTTCTGCAGAGTCTGAGCAATCTGATCGTTTGACAGATGACGATATTGAGCCCCGGGGCTCTGTGACGCGTGTACAGTCCCAGGCAGAAGTCACGCCTCTGGGTCCCAGGAAGGGCTGGTCCCCCCGCCCCCCTGCCAGCTGAGTAGATGTCTGACACCTCGGGAAGGGGCTGGGCTGGGACGGACATTGCTGGATTATGACTCTGGCCACACCTTCACCGTGGCCGTGGCCAAGCCTCTCCTGTGACCACAGCTGCCATGGTCTGAGGGTTCATGTCCCCACCACAGTTCTCATGTTCAAATGTGAGTGGGATCAGTGCTCTCGTAAAAGAGGCCCCCGAGAGCCGCCTTGCCCCACCCACCACGGGAGGACGCAGCGAGACAGCGTGTCCGTGAACTGAGCAGCAGCCCCCACCAGACGCTGCATCTGCTGCTGCCTTTGTCTTGGACCTCCCGGCCCCCAGAACTGTGAGAAACCAACTTCCGTTGTTTATAAGCCACCGAGTCTACGGCAGCTTGGTTGTGCCCAAGTCTCTGCCTATGACCAAGGCCATGGACACCCCCAAGCCTCTGCCCATGACTGAGGCCGTGGCCTGGGCCTTGACCGTGACTTTGATGCCTGGCCTTGCTACGCGGGACCTTCCTCACATTTCCCGAATCTCCTGGTGTACTACAGGCCACTGTACCCTCCCGAGGTGGGAGTGCCTTGTGGGGAGCTCGCTGCACCCAGCTGACCTTGCCTGTCTCAGGGGGAGCTCGCTGCACCCAGCTGACCTTGCCCGTCTCAGGGGGAGCTCGCTGCATCCAGCTGACCTGGCCCGTCTCAGGGGCAGCTCGCTGCACCCAGTTAAGAACAGAAGCTGCTATGAGACCTGCTGGAGGCCCAGAGTGGAGGCCGTGGCTCCCCCGAGCACCCTCACCCTCTGGCTCCTGGAGGACAGTGAGACCTCGCTTTGGGGATTTGCGTTTGAAGGTGGAGGCAGGCGCCGTGGGCGCAGGGCCTCCCGGCCAGGCTCACCTCTGGTGCACAACGTAGGTGATGGCGGAGGCCAGGAGGCAGAGCAGCATGACGGCCGTGCACGCGTACACCACGGGGTGCAGGAAGTCCCCTGGGTACTGGGGCAGGGACAGGACGGTCTTCAGATCCTGGGGAGGAAACAGAGGACACCGCGTGAGCTACGGGCTGCCAGGACCTGCGCAGTGGCAGAGCCTCCTGGTCCCCCACCTCGGGTTCAGCCTCCCCTGGAGCCGCTCTGGCCACCTCCTGGCCTGAGCCACTTGTTAGGTCCCAAACACAGCACCCGCCTGGGCAGAGGGGTCTGGCTGGTGGCGGCGAAAGGCCCTGCTCAGTGGGCGCTGGGGCAGGACCAGCTGCAGCACGTGGCCGCCCGGCGTGGTCTGTCTGCACCCCCCCCCCCCCCCCGTGCTCAGCCCAGCTGCTGGACGGTGGCATTTCTGCTGTGCCTGACGTCTGCCTCCGGCCTCCCATCTGTCCCATGTGGCTGGAGAGGGTGGGGCGGCGCCGGCTTCCACCGGAGGGCACCTCGCCTGCCGGTGGGGTCGGGGTGGCCATTCAGAGAGGCGGCGAGGCGTCGGATCATCCCAACCCCACTTCTGTGCCTCACACCCATGGAAATCCTGCTTTTGAATCTTCCTGGGAGAATTCTGTACGAAGCCTTGGCTCGAGTCCACGGAGAAAGAGCAGCGGCTGTTACGCACGGTGGACACGGCCGAGGCCCCGCGGCCGTTCCTAGACATCGTGGATCGCAGTGTGCGTTGGGGTCTGAGTAAGGGCGCGAGGTCGGAGCGCGAGGAGAACGTGTTCTCTGTGGCAGAGTGAAGCTGGGGGAAGAGCATGCCCGCCTGCAAATGTGTGGAACGGAGGGGGTTTGCGTTTCATTCGTCACACGGCTACGCTGGGCACGGGAGGAGACGCCAGGGAGGTCATGCGCAGAGCAGCCGCGTGAGGATGGCAGAAAACTGTCTGCAGACCGGGGCGAGACCCCAGCAGAAACCACCTGCCGGCACCTGGACCCTGGACCTCCAGCCTCACACCCTTGGTGGGCACCGCGTCCCGCTGGGACCCCACAGGGGTGCTGTGGTCCCACTGTCGGGGCAGAAGTCATTGCCCTGCCCCTGCCCATGCTCTGCACGGCCCTCCGGGGAGAGGCCCTGGCCTGGGGGTGGGGCCAGGGCCGGTGCCTACTGTCTCGGGACTCGGCCAGGGCTGTGCGGGCAGAGGACTGTCCCAGAGGCCCCCTGTGAGACCACACGAGCGGCTCTGGCAGTCGGGTCGGGGGTTTGCAGCCATGCTGGCCTCTTCCCCAGCCCGCAGCAGGGCCGGTGGCTGACGCGCCTGCGCCAGGCCGGAAGCAGCTTTGGACGTGGGGTGGGCAGAGCAGCAGGAAGCCGCCAGCTGGACCTCCAGGATGGTGCCACAACTCAGGAAACAGAAACCCCTCATGCGAGGGCTGCTGGGGGGGCAGCTCCACCTGTGCTGGGCAGCAGGGGGCCCCCGAGTCCCAGAGCTCAGGCTGCTGAGCCCCCTGGCGCACTGTTTCCTGGCGGGCGCCATGCCCAGGTCTTGCCATATCTATCGGGACCGGCTTCCACGACAGCTCTCCTGGAACAAGAACTTTGCATCCACCGTGTTGGGGGCTGGGAGGTCCGCCCTCTGGGCGTCACAAGTCCCCCCACGGCCTTCCGGGGGGCGTGCACGGTGGGGAGCAGGGCTGGAGCGTCCTAAAGCAGCATCCACGGCAACACCCCCACGTCCTGTGCCCGCGAGCCGCACCCCGCCCCGTCCCCAGGGCTTACGTTTGAACGTGTCTCATCTGTGGGTTTTTATTCACATACAGAAAACCCACTCACGTTAAGCCAAATAGGAAGTCAGAACCGTCTCTCGTGCGACGGGCCAACACCTCGGGGAGCCAGTTTGAGATGCAGAGGCGTGTTCTGGGGACGCCGTGGAGGCCCAAGGCACAGCCGGGCCACGCCGCCGTGGAGTGGGGGCCTGCTTCTCGTGGACGGCCCAGTCCTGAGGTTCCGCACAGACCAGGAAGCAAGGGGAGGCGTTTGGCCTCCAGAGCAGCCGCGTGGCCTGGCCGGGGCTGGGGCTGGGCTTGCGCAGGGACCGGCTTCTGGGCCGAGGCCGCAGCGGCTGTGGGTCAGCAGTGTGCTTGATAAGAAACAGGGATTCGATTTGGTTTGGTTTCTTTTTTTTCTTTCTCTAAATTAGAATTATCGACAGTGCCTTTCTACATTTTTAGAGGTGACATTTAAAATTCAAAGCAAGTAATGTAAAATAGAGATATATTTTATGTTTGAAAGTTCACACATGTACAAGTTCCCCTTGGAAGTGTCTACTCTGCCAGTGTTCCATGGGCAAAATCATGACGACAGTCTGATATGAGCTGAAACAGAATCTGGCCGACGGGCACAGACAAATCCCCTGAGGCCGTGCCAGCAGAGCGCCCTCCGGACCCACCGCAGCGAAGGGAGCTCGGACCTCATCTCACAGCCGAGGGCGGGAGGAAAACAGCCTGGAGGACCCCGGGGTGGTGCAGGGGAGGAGGAAGCCAGCTTCTGGGCCTGCAGAGTGGCCAGGGTGGCTTCAGGAGCCACTGGGAGAGGCACTGCTTCCCCCGGAACCTGGCTCCCCTCTTCCCGCAGGCCAGCCCTGACGTGTGGGGTCTCCTCTATAGTCCAACTTCCTCTCACATTTCATTATCGTTTTAGCTGGGCGAATCCTTTCTGGTGGGTTCTGCAAATCAAATGGGCTGGGGTGTAAAGACAGACAAGAAGAAAGGAGGGAAGATGGGAAGACAGCGCCAGCCACACTCCGTGCGAGTCTGATCTGACTCGGCCCCTGCGGCGGGCAGGCGGCCTCCCGAACCGGGTGCAGACGGTCGGCGGCCCTGTCCTCCCCGGTGGCCAGGCCTGCAGGCTCTGTCTGTCCAGGGGGTAAACTGGTCTTTTCCAGGTTCTCCCGCGCTTGTTCCTGGTTCTGCGCCAGAGAAGACCGATTCCATCAGAGCCCAACGTGTTCTCTCGTCGGCCTCTGTGCTCTGTCGGCCTCGCACGTTCCGGGGGAGGCAGAGGGCAGAAGGGACCTCGGCTACTCGTCTAGAGCAGGAGTCACCCTTGTCACGTTTGTGCAGCGAGTCATGGTTTTCTTTCTGGAGGGGCACGCAGGCTGGTAAAATCATGCCGAGATTTGGAGAAAATCATGTTGAAAAATACCATGAGGCCTTTCCTTCTAGACTGGTTTTTGCTTGTTTGAAGTTCCCAATTGCAGGGAGATGTCAGGTGGGTGACGAACCCCTGCTCCGTGAGAAGGTAGTAGATTTTGGCAGTTTTTAGTTATTTTGATATGGGACCGAATAAAAAGCAACAAACCAAAAAGAATTCACCGAAGTTCTGAAATGCCTGCAAACTCGACAGACCATGTTCATGTGCCGTCGGGGAAGCGGTTCCCAGGCCTGGTCGCACCTGCTGGGCGCCCTGCCGCAGGGCTGGGAGGGGATAAGCCCGCCAGGCGCAGGGTCACCTCCTCGCTGACAGCGCGGACTACGAATGTCCCGTGACCCGTCTCTGGCCCTTCCAGAGCCAGCCTCCTCCACGGAGCTGCGGGAGCGCCTGCCGGGGACCCCCACTCGGCCCCCCTGAGCCTGGCTGTGCCGGGCACGTCCGTCACCTGCCCAGTCCTCGGGAGGTTTAAATCCCGCCCTGTCTTTTCTGACTGCAGGCTCCTGCGTGCGCAGAGGGAAACGTTAGCGGCAAGAGGCGTCCCGAACGTGCTGTCTTTGGGGTCCTCGGCTCCAAGCAGGGTCTGGGGCTGGCCTGGCCGCTCCCTCTTTCCCGGATGCAGGACGCGGCAACAGACTCCCCCAGTGACACCAAGGTCAGCCCTGGATTCAGGGCGAGCTGGGCTGAGGGGCTCTGCCAAGTTCTCTGTGAGAGCCCCACACCCCGCTGAGGCTGCTGGCGGCCACCAGGCAGTCACACCGGGCACAGCCACTAAAATCAGCTCATCGTGGCACCAGCCGTGGCCTGAACGTTGAAGGGAGGGTGAGCTCATCCGAACGGCGCCACTCACACACTGCAACGACGGAAAGCAAGTAGCTTCGGGGGCCACCCCACACCACGGCACGCCACGCTGGACCCCCGCGCTGTCCCACATGATAGCACGCCACACTGCGCCAGGCCCCCCATGCGACACGCCACACTGTGCTATGCCACACGACACTGTGCCAGACCATATACATCCTTCCGTATCAGTCATACCAACCCCATTATTCTACTTAGTTCCTGAGGCCGGGAACAGTGTTGCCGGGCAAACCAGAGCCCGAACCAAGTGAAAGACGCCTCAGTCTAACCAGCAGACGCCGATGCTTTGAAGGAGGCAGAAGTGGAGAAAGCCAAAGGAGTGGACGATTTTACTCTAACTACAAAGACCATCAGTCCGTTCCCTTCAAGAATGACTGTTCTCCAAGTTAAGCACGAGGGCTGCCGGTTACAGCGTCAAAATCATACACGTTTTGGTGCCTGCTTGAATTTAAGTACTAATAACACCTATTGCAGGACCCGGCAAGTTTCCCGTCTGCTGTGTGTTAACAGCAGCGACCAGGGTGCATCCGGGAGGAGGTGCCCTCAGCCTTAAACCCTGGACACGAGGCCTGCCATGTCCTGCCGAGGGGCACTCACTGTGCGTCCGCCAGGGCGCCGAGGCGGACAGGGAGCAGGCAGAGAGGAGAGCGCAGGGCCCCAGACACGCAGAATTCGGCGCTGCTTCACGCTTTCGTGCTGGGTGGGTGGAGATGCAGCCAGAAGAGCTGGCCTGTGTCTTTACACTTAGGAACTGGGAAGGCTGTTTGCTCCTCAGCAGATGGAGGGTCAGGCAGAGTCAGGACTACCCTCACCTGGCTGCGGCCTCCAGGCCTCCTTCCCACGCCCCTGAGGCTGCCAGGTGAGTCTACCCAGGTAACTATACCATGAACTCAGAGACACGGGCAGAAAAGTGCTCCCACCAGATTTATGCAACTTGGGAAGACAACTCTGCACATTCTCTGTCCTGTCCGCAGAGTGTGTCAGGTGCAAACCTTATTTGTTAACAACAAAACCCCACGAACGGCCGAAATTCCCCACAAATTCCCAGGCAAAGCTACAGGTTTTGCCTCTCGGTGTCACGAGGGAACGCAGAGGAGACTGTACATGCGCTCAGACCATGCAGGGTGGGGGTGCGCCTTGGGTGGGGGAAGCTCCTGCAAGCCGTGCACAGAAGGGCCGAGGGTCAGAGCGGAGGGGCCGAGATTGTGGCCTCCCCCCAACCCCATGGCCTCCAGGGTTGCTGTGGCCACCCCTGCCTCTGACGCACCCTTGACTCACTTTTCGTCTGCCAATGGCAGGTTTCCATTTTGCAAACAAGGGTCTAAATTTGAGGATGAACGGCCATGGCTACTGCCAACCCAGCGCCCCCGGCCACGGCGGGTGTGGCACCTGCGGGCAACAGGTGGTGGCTTCGGAAGCTGGAGGCAGCCCCCGGGCCTGCCCGCCGCCCTGAGGAGCGATGTGCCTGATCACGTGACCTTGTCAGATGTGGGAGGTACGTGTGGCCATGTCCTCCAGCCTCAGAGGCCCGGGTAGCAGCTTGAGATAACGCTGGATTTTGGCCAAAAGCATCTCTCTCGCGTGGACATTTTGAATGGCACAGGAAGAAAGCGAGCAGGTGACTCAGACGCCCGCTCCTCATGAAGTAGACGCTCAGCTGCTCTGAGCGTGCATGCCGGTGGCTGTGACGGCGGCACTGTCCTTTGGGGCCATCAGCATTCTCTGCACGCACCCTGGGTCCTCGCTGCCTCTGTCAGCTGTCCCTTAGCAGCACACACAACACACTGTTTACTTGGCTGTCAACCTTTCCGAATCCAGACTGGCAGCAACCACAACAAAAGCTTGCAGGGCCATCGCGCTCCTGGCGAGAGGACACCCTTTCCCGTGCGCTGTACCTGGTCCAGCCTGAGCCGGGAAGCCCACCCACACCCCTCCTGCTCTGCCGCTGGGTCAACCTGCTGACAGGGATGGCGGGGGCAGGCAGGGGCGGAACGGCCTCAGGAGGGGCCTGGAGGAGGCGGGGGAGGGGCTCTGGTCCAGGGCTAGGCAAGGTTTTCGGGGGCAGGGTCCCCAGGGGCTCGTATGTCACCTCCACAGACACTGCTGTATGCCTGCGACTAATTAGTATGATCAGCGCGGAGCAAGCAGGCGCGCAGGGCGCTGACAGGCGGCCTGGGGATCCAGGTGCTGCGGAGCCCACGGCCCTCGGCCCCGAACTACCCGCCCACAACTCTGCCGCCCGGGTGGTGTGGACCGGACGGCGGGGGTGGCCCGGGGGCCGGGTACTCACCATGAGCTCTGCAAAGTTAGGGAAGTGTGAGCGCCCTGGAGGTGCCGCAGGCTCAGGCGGTCACGTCGCGCCCTGCTCCCCGCCAGCCTCCATGGCCATCCGGAAGGTCAAAGTCCCAGCAGCGGCCGGCGCTGCGCTCGGGCAGTGTGCGTCAGGGCGGCCGCGGAGGGGCTGGTGGGGTCTGCAGGCTGCGCCCATCTGTGGAGACAGCGCATGGTCAGAGGCACGGCGGGGGTCCTCCCTGCGCCGGCGGGTTTGCCCCCGCGGGCCTGTCCCCAGGCCAGCTGTGGAGTCGCCGCTCAGCCCCGTCGGGGCACGCGGAGGTGCCGGGGAGGACGAACGCGCCCGCAGGCGGACGCTGCCCTCGCGGGAGCCGCTCCTTCTGCACGATGGCGAGAGCTCAGCTTGCTCGCCGCCCCGGCGCGAGAACTGCCCCCGTCTCGGGCTGCACAAAGCCGGTAAACATGTCTGGCAGTTTAACCCAAGAGCACCAGATGCGCCTGGGATTCATCCCCACCAGCCGACCCGGCAGGGGACCTCCGGCCGCCGGGTCCCTGTTCCCGGGCGAGCGCTCGCGCGCCCCCGGCTCCCGGTCTCCCGCGCCGGCTTCACGGGAAGGTGCCGGAATCCGCCTTCCCACGGCGGGACCCGCAGGAGCCGCCTCCCGCGCCGGCGTCCCTGCCCAGAACCGGGCCTGCGCGTCCGGAGGGCGCACGGCGCGGCGCGGCGCGGCTCTCACCTACTCCGGCCCGAGCAGCCGGGCAGCCGCGGGGCGGGCGCTGCCCGCGGCCGGCGCGGCGCGGC
>NW_012152763.1:451809-493270 GCF_000956105.1 Propithecus coquereli
GCGGGTCCAGAGCGCCGGCTCCGCAGCCCGCGCCCGCCCTGCGCGGCGACAGCGACGGGCCGGCCGTAACCATGGGGACGCGGCGGCGGCTCCCTGCGGCAGGGCGGGACGGCTCTCGCGGCGCCCGTCAGCTGCGCAGCCGGTTTAAAGCGACAACCCGCCAGGTTTCGCCTTGCGCTTCCGGCACAATCAGACAGCTCGCATGAACGCGTCTCCCGAGAGGAGCATGCAGGATTCGATTTGATGTTTGAAGGAAATCCCTGTCCGTTGAGGGCTCCAGAAACAGAAATATAAAAAAATTGATCTTGAAGGAATGTTCATAGTCCTTGCATTAAAATATCCTCAAATCCAAATATGCCAAAACTAAGGTGAACCCATAATGAATCCATCGCGGCGTGAGTCAGCAGGGCAGAGGCAGGCGGTGTAGACCGGCCTGTGGCTGTGAAGACAGCGCCCCTCCCCGGCCCCTCCCCCAAACCAGGACCACCCCCCCACCCCACACTGACAGGCACTGAGGACGCCTTGAGTTGGGGGCAGAGGGCCAGAGGGCCACACAGAGTCCCCCGGAGGTGGGGGCAGCCTCCGCCAGACACGACCCCCCGCCCACCCGGCCATCCTCTGCAAGGTGGGGTTGGGGGCCACTCGAGTCTCCTGCACAAGCTCCGTTCTCCAGGGCGGCGCCAGGCCAGGGGCAACACCCTGCAAAAGTGAGCTGGGAACACCCCTTCCAGGGCCCACAGCTCATTCCCTCCGTCCCTCCTCCCTCCCAGGCCCTCAGCCTGTGGCAGCTCCTCTCCTCAGGGTCCCTGACGCTGACCCTGACCCGCAGCCCCCATGCTGAGGGGCCTGAGCAGATCCACGTGGGGGATTTCGATAAGAATCAAGAAGGTAGAATTAGAGGCAGCTACCGCTTCCTCAGCCTCCTGGCATGTTGCTTCAGAGGGGGGTGTTCAAAGCTTGCCCGCGTCCCCATCCTCCCACCCAGTATTCCCACCACCCCCCGTCCATCCTCCCACCCAGTATTCCCAACACCCCCGTCCATCCTCCCACCCGGTATTCCCCACACCCCCCGTCCATCCTCCCACCTGGTATTCCCAACACCCCCTGTCATCTTTCCTGCCCAATATTCCCAAAGGCCCTTCTCTGGGATGCGGTGATGAGCTGTGTCCTCTGGGGAGGGACAAGGGATGGGGTCTGGGCAGGTCTATGTTGACCTGTGTTTGAGCCTCCAGGTCCTCCATGTGTGTTCTGACTTTTGGGGACAGCTCCCCTTGGCTGAAGTGCAGCTGTGCAGCCCCTGGTTTCAGTCCTGGATGCGAGGTGGGAGGGGCCCCTGAGTGTGAGATCCTGTTGGATGCCTCGGGCCAGGGGTCCCCCGGGTGCCGCCTCTGGCGTCTTGCTCCCCGAGCTGGGTCTCGAGTCCACAGAGACTTTTCCAGGAATGGGCTGTGATGGGGGTGCATGTTGGCCTGTCTCCCCCAGAGGATCCCAGCACATCAAGGGACAGCCCTGGGCCCAAGGAGCAGAGCTGGCCTGGCTGGGAGCAGCTGCCCGCCCCCTTGCAGGCCTGGCCTATCTCTGCCCTGGGCCAGAACTGGAGTCTCTGGAGTCCCATGGGGGAGGGAGCTTTGCATGGGAACGTGCAGAAGAAGCTGTCTGGGGGTGGGGCGGGGGGTGGAGCCAGCCGGGTCCTGGAGGAGCCCCCACCGCTGCACCTCCACTCACCCGTGGAGCTCCTGGGCTGCCCCACAGGCTCCACAGGGGAAGATAGTCAAACCCAGGCTCCCTTGGTATCCAGGAGGGACACAGGGCCCTGGGTGCTTTGAAGGGGTCTGGGGTCCAGGAGGGGTGCACAGAGGGTTCCGGGTGTTTTGGGGGGCTCTGAGGTCCAGGAGGGGCATATCGAGGGTCCTGGGTGCTTTGGGGACCCTGCATGGTGTGGGCGTGGAGCAGACGGGCACGCAGGGCTGCCCACCTTCCCCGCTGCACTACAGTCTGCCCCGGGGGTGCAGGCAGCCTGGAACCCAAGCGCAGCGTTACCTGCGGAAGGACAGGGAATGCAGGTGTGGCTGGTGCTGCCACGTGGTCAAGAGCTGCCCAGGAGCCACATCTGCGGGGCTGGGGCCTGGCGAAGTGTCAGGGGCCGGCCGGGTGGCCCCGTCACCCACAGCTGCTGCCCCAGGGTCCAGGCCTTGGAGCTGCCCGAGGAGGGCATGGGGATGGGTGGGGACAGGCTGTTGCCTCGTGCACGGCCCCACACAGTGTCCTGGGCTGTGCCCTTGTCACAGAGCAGCACACCTGTGAGGTGGGGAAACTGAGGCACGGAGCAGCTGGGAGCTTTGCTGGTCAGGGGCTTTGCATGGCAGCGCCAGCCTCAGGACCCTGCGGTTTGTCACTGTGATGTGGGGTCAGCCTGGCCCTGTCTGCTGCAGGCTGCTGCTATACTCGTGGGGTGACCTCGAGGTTGTAGCTGCCGTGACGACATCCTCCACTCAAGAACCCAGAGGGACCCTGCTTGCCGTAGGGTAGGGAGTTCCAGAGTCACTGGGCGCCTGCCCGGCAGGACAGAGTGTGGCCCGGGCCCCATGCAGGCCTCCAGGCAGTGCTCAGCTATGAGCCCCGAGGGGATGTCCATCTGCACCTGCCCTGCCCTGGAGATCCCGGACCGCCTTCTGGACCGCAGCCAGCACAGCGCGGTTTACCAGGGCGCGCGCCTTTTCCAATTTCCGCCGAGAGGAAGAGTCCCATCAGGTGTTGCAGGACACCTATCTGCTCCCATCTCTCAACCGCTGAGGGAGGAAAACGCAAAGCAAAGTGAAACGGGCGATTTCAGAATGCAGATCAATAAACGTCTTCACGGGGCTCCTGTTCCAGGCGGATTTTACCTGCATGTTTCCGAGCTGCTTCTCCAGGACCCGCCTGGGTTCCTGCGGGGAGGAGCCAAGGATGAGTTCGCGTGTTTGCCTTTGCGTTTATGGAGTTACCCAGGTTACGAGATTTGTCGTGAGGAGTCGGCGTACACGCGGGACGGATGCCAGGTGACCGCCGGGGTCTCGGGCTGGAGCTGGCGCTGCTGTCCGGGCAGCCGGTCCGTCGCCTGCGCCAGGGCAGCCCACCGGGCCCTCCGGGCACAGACGGCGCCGCGTGGATGTCAGCCCTGTCCACACAGTCCCTCTGTGGCAGCGCCCAGGCCGGGGCCCAACTGGGGAGCTGGGGACGGCAGTCTCAACGCACGCACCGGCCACCTCCCCAGGACCCCCTGGGACGTTCTTTGCAAAGGGCCAGACTGCATCCCGCGCGGGTCCAGGACGGGCATCTCTCTCGAGGCTGCCGAATTTGGTGGCTGTGGCGACCTGGCCGTGCGCGCTGTGTGGCCGTAGGCGAGTCTACAGACACTGAGGTTTGAATTGCGCGTGGTTGTCGTGTGCCACGAAATATTGTTCTTCCTTCGATTTTTTGGACCGTTTAAAACTAAGACATTCAGCTGACGGGCTGCGTGAACGCGGGCGGCGGACTCGTCCCCGGTCCTGCCAGAGGAGGAATGATGTTCTGGAAGGAGGCGGCGGCTTCCCTGAGGCCAGTCTGAGCGAGGACCCGGCCAGGCCTGGGGAAGGGGCGGCCGCTTCCCTGGACCCCCAGCGGGAGCCGGCGCAGGGCTCTTCCTGCCGCAAACCTGGCGCTTTCAGCACCGACCCCACAAAAGCCGTTTCCCCGACACGGGCCCCACGGCGCTGGGAACGCGCTTCTGTAAGCCCCGACTTAGTGTGTGGCGCGTTTGTAGTTTAATGAGCGTAAGAGACTCGCTTTGCCCAGGTCACAAGTGTCCCCAGCGTGCTTGGCGCTGGTCCCGTCCCCTCCCTCTCAGCACACTGAGCTTCCACCTCCCTTCCAGAAAGGTCAGTTTCCTCTTTCTCCTCAACAGGGGAGGAAACTCCACGTGAGTCCTGTGAGCCGCTAGGGCCGTGACCAGGGCCGGGGCCCTCGGTGGCTTCACGGCCTGACGTGAGGCCCTGTGGGGAAGACTCTCGCAGGGCAGGAGGGGCCGGTCGGAGGCTGCCGGCCGCCCCCCAGACAGAGCAGGCCCCGCCGCCCGCAAGGGCCTCAGGCGCAAACGCTCGGGCCACAGGGCGCCAGGGGACCGTTTCTCTGCCGCCCGTGGATTTGGGCATCTGCGGCTGTTTGGGGGAGAACAGGACACAGTCCTGGAGCCGGCCTCACGCTTGGTCAACAGCTCCCGGCTCTGCCAGTGACCGGACACAGCCCTCCCCGGGGGCACCAGCCCCATCCCGAGGCGTGCAGGGCTGGGTGCTGGGCACACGTGTGGCGCTTGCTAAAAATACCGCATCTCTGGAATCGGCATGGCCTCGGGTCGCTGCTGACGTCTCAGGCAGGACGCGCCGTCGCAGACACCTTGAAGGTCTGGGGCTGCGGCCTTCCAGCCGCGGCCTGGGGACCTGAGAGCCGGACATCGGAGGCCCACGGGGGTGGGAAACGGGGTCTCGGGGGTGGGCAGCCTGGCCCGGAGGGCGCGGGACCTGCGGCCGGCCTCCCCGGCGGGCGGCATCCATCTGCGGGTGGAATTAAATACGGCTCTCCAGTTGCCATGGCGACCAGCCTCTTCCCCCCACAGCGTGGATTTGAATTTGTGCAGACCGTTTCTGGCTGAGATTTAAGCCAACAAATTCATCCTTGCCCTGAGGTGAAGCCTGGTTTGAGAACCAAATAACAAAATTAACAAACTTAAAACATTCCTGATGCCGCCGCTTCTCTAACAAAACGCTGTTGGAGCCCCATGGGGACCAGGGCAAGTTCTACTTCCATCTGACGCCGCCAGGAGGCCGCTGCGTGAAGCTTCCGGAACACCGTGTGTGACGGGCAGGCAGCTGCGGGGTGCTCTGGGGCCCTGGCGGCAGGAGGGTCCCAGGTGGGTTTACTGTGGAAACCTGCACTGCCCGGGGCCCGGCACGTCCAGGCTGGAAGGCCGGGACCGCACAGGGCCCGGTGGCCTGGGCTGAGCCGTGGGTGTGGACGCCGCAGGGCACCGGGTGGGCTGCACACGGGGTAGGGGGTGGCGTTGAGGGGCGGGACCCCGGCCTCTGTCTCTGAGTGCCCCACGCACACTGGCCTCCTCTGGGCCTGAGAGATATTCTCCTCCTTGCGGAAGGTACGAAGGGCTCTCTCTCCCCGCCCAGGACCCTGGGTGTGTTGGAAGTTCGTGGAGGGTCTGGCGGGAGGAAGGAGCCGCGCTGTGCATTCCTGGTAGTAGGGAAGAGACGGCACCAAGAGTCCCCTCCCCTGAGGTCCGCGGAGGCCCCAGGGCGGCTGGGGCACCCAAGGCTCCTGCCTGCTCTGTGGCCGCCAGACACGGAGGAGCTACGTGGCCCCCTGCCACGGAGCCCACTAGGCCTTAGAGGCTGTCTGGGCCAGGTGGGGAGGCTGGACATGTGTTCTGTGGCACTAGGGAGCCACAGCGGGTGTCTGGGGGAGAGAGTGAGGGCAGGTTTGCAGACAGCTTTCCCGGGGACGTGGGGGTGCTGCGGCTTTGCTTAAACATGGTGGAGGGGCTGCCTCTCGGCTCCCCAGAATGTTCTCCTGAGGACCCACAGGACCTACACGCCTTCCAACATCCTCAGCTGCCCGTGGGTGGACGAGCCCACGTGGTCTGTGCCGACCTCTTTCAGGAGCCCTTGGAGTGTGTGGGCCCCGGAGCAAACGCGGACACCCCCAGCGGCAGCACATCCGCGGGAGGCTGTGCCTGGCACAGAGCGCCCCACACCACGGCAGCAGCACCTGCCACCCGCTGCCCACCTGTGGCTCAGCTTTGTGGCGCCTCATCCTCCGCGGACACTCTGGCGCCAGCAGGGCCCCTCGGGGAGAGCGTGTTGGAGCTTCCTGTCAGATACCGGGACGCGGTTCTAGCTGGTTGAGGGTTCGAGGCCCCAATGAGCAACCTCCCCCGTCCAACCTCCCCCACGACAGCCCAGTCCCTCTACTGGAGCCGGGTTGCGACAGACCAGGGACACCGGTGCCTGCTCGAGAGCACAGTGGCCGCCCAGGGGGGCTCCCGAGTCTCCCACACACGTTGCCGTCCACAGCGCCCAGAGCCGCAGTGTGGCCTGGGCACCCAGCCGCCGGCGTGGGGCGAGGAAGCCTCCCAGGAACTCCTGCTGCGGAAACCTATACGTGCCGCCGGCGTCCACCGAGGGCCGGTCACGGGGAGAGCGGAGCAGCGGAGCCGTGCTGCTCAGCTCAGCAGCAAACACTCCTGTCGCCGTAACGGTCCCCGTAAGGTCCTGGGCTCTCGGACGGCAGAGCCCACGGCCACCAGACGCCGGCTTTGCAAAGACACGTGAGCACACTGACGTCCTGCTCCACGCAGATAATTCCCCAGACTCGGAAGTGACGCGTGTCCTCCGAACACTTGTAAATACGGAGCTGACAGCCAGACCCCCACTCCCCACCGTGCGTCCAGATCTCCGACGTGGGGCGAAGGCCACACAGAAACGGCTGGTTATCCAGGTGGTTTATGCTGCACAGACTGGTCCCGTGTCCAGACCTGCAGAATTAGCCAAATGACCTGGTTTTCACAAAGACATTCCCGGGTCGGGAGCCTGTATCTCTTCTCTCTGGGCCGACTGGCCTTTGAGTTCCTCCCAGGAGCGGGAGCGGCTCCGGGCCTTTCTCTGCCCTTTGCCGCTGGGTCAGGGCTGGACGCCAGGCCCGCGTGGCCCACGGCAGGACTGGTCCCCGCCCCCACCGCCCCCCTCAGGTCCTGCCCCGGCCCAGACAGGACAGGCGCCCTCACGCCGCCTCCTCTGCCAGGCCTTCCCCTCAGCGCCTTCCCGGGCTCAGCCGCAGGAGTCTGTGAGGTCAGGTGGGCTCGGGCCGGGCCGTCTGGGCTGAAGTCTGAACGGGGCAGTACCGTCCCTCCCTGGGACCAGCTGGCTGCGCTGCAGGGCAGCCCCCAGTCCTGTGGTCCTCAGCCACCCTGCGCCCCCCGGCGCGAGCCCCAGCCCCTCCGTCTGCCGCCTGGTGCTCTCTCCACCGCCGGCCGACAGCCTCCTGCCTGGCTCCTGCCAAGGCTTCTGGCAATTGGACCAAGCAATTTTACCAAATTAGATGTGGTCCAAAGCAGGTCGTTCCACCTGGCAATTTTGTTAAAATAATTATTTGAAAATTAATATTCCCAGATCCCTGCTTTTTCCGTGATTAGCAGTTTTGGCCTACAACACGACAGCTTTCCAACTCTTTATATCTCGAAACGTTGCTTTCTTTCCTTTCAAATATCTTTGAGCCTAAAAATAATCTTTTTATTTTAAAATGTTTAATAATTTTCCTGGCTTGAGCTGTTGGTAATGGCAGAAGTTTGGAACAATCTAAATACCTCAGGACGGGGTGGGCGGAGTGACTCGCGGCCTGTCTGCTGGGGACGTGAGCTGCACGTCCAGGGCCTCGGGGACGTCAGTGACACCCTCATGCTCCCCCTGTCCCCAAACACTGCTCCTACACACGGGGACTCGGCGAGGGCGCAGTGGGAGGCTCTGCCCTCGGGAGTCACACGGGGGGCGATGGACACGCACACGCACCGACCACGTCTGCAGGCCACGGACAGGCGAGGCCGGCAGTGACAGCCACGGAGGCGCCATCTGGGGCGGGCGGTCGTGGTGACACAGACGTCCTCGTGGAAGACACGCGCTTCCGGGGAAGCTCATGGTCAGCCTCGCCACACAGACTGAGGAGGGGTCAGCACCGGCCCCCAGGACACGGGTGCACACGCACACGCCTCGGGGAACCCGGGCACCCTCAGCTTCTAGAAGCCACAGGGCGGAAGAACTGCCAAGCCCACGTGGAGCTAGTTTCCTGCAGAACTGCGAGTCCTCTCCCACAAGTCGGCATGTTTGTGTATTTTGGAAGTCTACGAAAGCTAAAATCCTCATTAATTTCAAAATACAGTTCGCAAACTCCAAATATTTGACCAGTGCGTCCATATGTTCCACAGTTTCCCGCTAGAGCAGGAGGCGCAGCAGGAGCTCTGGGGAAGACGTGGGTGTGCCGGCGCCGGGCTGAGTCCGCGGCGGAGGAGCCGGCGCGCTCCTGGCTTCCGGGCTGTGACGGCGGGAGGGCCACCCTGGAGCAAGGCCCAGGGCCCAGTCCCGCCGTGCTAGGGGCTCGGGTGGCTGTGAGGAAGAGGAGGGGGCGGGAGGCGGGAACCGCGGCCCACGCGCTAGCACCGGCCCCTTGCCCCCGGAGAGCCCAGCACGGCACTCGCCACCCCCTCCTGGGTCTGGGGCTCTGCCCCTCCTGCTCGCCGGGGCGGGCACAGACCCGGAGTCCGTGGGGGGGGCTCGAGGCTGCTCCGCAAAGTGGGGCCGTGGGTGTCCGGGCCAGACCGGCCTGAGCCAGCGACCCTGGGGCACAGGGGCAGGTGCAGCCACCAGGACTGCGGGTGGAGCGAAGGCCGCCTGGGCTTCCTCCCGAGGCGCCTCAGACCCTGCCAGCAGCCCCCCCAGAATGCGGGGGTGCAGCCCTGTGGTCTCTCCGTCCTGCAGTTGTAAAAATCCTTAGTAGCCTCTAAACTACTGATAAAATAAGGCTTCCTAATCCTCAGTCTAAAAAAAGATTCCTGATGAAGCAGTTTTCTCCAGACGCAGCTTGGACACGGCCAGACCCAGCCAGTTGGTCTTTCAAGTCGACTTTCAAATCCCGGCCTCCCGCCCTCCCTCCCTTTCCGTTCCCCAGAATCGGCTCCCGCGGGGCTGGGATCCCTGAGGCCAAGTCCCCTGGCCCCCGCAGGTCTGGTGTGGCTGCCACCGTCACCGGCCTCCTGGCCCAGGCCCGAGCGCCTCCCAGCGTCCGTGTGCCAGGGGACGAGGCGCCAGACCACGTGGGCCAGCGTCACCCTCCTGACCACGGGCTCCCACGCCGGATGCCGCAGGAGCTCAGTTTTTTCCTCTAGGCACCAGGGCGGCAACAGCTCTGGGCTGGGCTGTGCCACCCCTTCCACGCAGCCCCCATGTGGCCGTGGGCAGGCTGTGACTGGCATCTTGGACCCTCATAAGTGGCTGGCACGGCGCCTGTCTGGAGGACGCTCGGTTCTTGTGCTGAGGGCTCAGGGTTCCTGGGCTTGGACTTCTTTGACGTGTGGGAGACGGGGGGCCCGCGCTCGCTCAGAACACAGGCCGAGGCCACGCAGGGCAGGAGGCCCTGTGTGCAAAGGCACCGAGGGCACCGCCCACCCGGCCTCTGCCGGGACATGCCGAGGGCCACGCCGAGCCTGGGCTGTGGCCTGTGGCCTGCTCTGGTCCCAGCTGTGCCGCGGCCCCGGCGTGAGCTCGTGGACGGAGGCCCGCAGGGGAGGTGGGGCAGCCGCTTCTGGGCCTGGCCGGGGAAGAGGGTCATTCTCAGGCTCACTCTCGTGTTCTCTCCTAGGCGAGGCGGACGTGGAGAGTGAGGACCACAGGCTGCGCCTCTCCAGGGTGTTTGGGACAGTTTGTTAGAAACGTCAACTGTGGGGAAAATGTCCCCAAATTGCCTAAGTTGGGGACTTGGGTGGGCACCCCCGTGGCTGTCACAGTGGCTGCCACAAACGCCCTGTGCCCGATAGCAGCTCCCGCACAGAGTTCGCCCAAGGGGACAAAGGAGGGACCCGCTCGGACTGGCTCCCCGGGTGCCCACAGGGACGTGGGTCCCCTGGCCCCGTCTCAGCCTCTGGGCCTTTCTCATCCCGCCATTGCCTTCTTGGTGGCCTTGCGCGGCTCTGCACCCCCCGGAGGGGCCCGGCTGCGCCTCCTGAGCTCCCGGCATGGTCTCCACGGCCAGCCTGGACCCCACGGCGGAGCCCCAGGCCTCGGGGGCCTCGATGTCTCCCGGTTTGCTCAGTAAAACAAGCCAAGAAGCAAAGACCAGCCCAGGTCCAGTGAGCCCCCGAGTGCCCACGCTGTGGCCTCTAGCACGGCAGCCGCCACGTGAGCCGTGTTTGACTCACACTGGTTTCGAGCCCCGGGCCTCGTGACGCACGTGTAACTAACATGTCTTTGCCTTGGGAGCCGCAAGAACGTTTTTTTAAGTTTCATGTAACTCATGCACAGAAAACAATAAAAAATAAATTTTTCATTAAATTAGGAAGGATTGTTTTGTCTTTTGAAGTTTTTATTCTATTTTTGTAATGAAACACCACGGCTCCAAGGAAAAAATTTTTCCTAGTGTGGCAGTCAACGTGCTGAACACCAGGCGCCCTGCACGGAGGCAGGGCTGAGGGAGAGGCAGTTCCGGCCTGGGGCGGGGAGAGAACGTGAGGCCCAGGTATCGTGTGCCGAAGTCAAGGCCACCGCGGCCACAGGCGTCTCAGGGGACTCGGGAGCTCGGGCCACAGAGGGCTGCGGTGGGCGGAGGAGTCAGGGACACAATGGTCAGTGCAGCGAAAGAGCAAATGTCCCTCCTGCCTTCCCGGGGAGGTGACCTCGGGGTCTCCCAGCCGGGACGTGTGGCGGCTTCTCTTTGCGGCAGTGTCCAGCTGTCAGGAGGCAGCGAGGACGGACCGGCTTTCTCAGGCCCGATGAGAGCGTTGACGTGGGCAACGCCCGTCTCGAGAGAGAATCACGCGCCGTCTCTGAGCCGCCGGGCCACGAACCCTCCGAAGCATCGCGGCCTCGAGACGTGGCTGCCAACGTGTAAGACGTGCAGGGGCCCCAGGGCCCTGTGAGCACACACGGCACCACCCCCGGAGCCCAGGGCGGACAGGGCGGCAGGACGGGCGCCAGGAGGAAAGGCAGTCGGGGGAGGGGCCGAGGCCCAGCGCCACGGAAGGCCACGTCGGCGACTGCCACGTAGGGGCCCCCGTGGGTCTAGAATTTAAAAGTAAACTGTAAAAATCAGAAGACAATTCACAAAATGTGACCTGGGCTTAATATTCGATTAAATGAAGAAATGTTATTGGTAACTTTTAGAGTCAGCGATGGCGTCATGGCTATTTCCAACCTAGCCCATTATCTGTCCGCGACGCATACGGCATATTTATAGTCGATGATAAAATGTCTGGGATTTGAGTCAAAATAATCCGCATGGAGCAAGGGGAGGCGTTACTGGGAGGCGGGCGTCGTGGACGGTTGTAGTGCTGGGCTTTCTGCCCCCGTCCGAGGCAGAAGATGTCATGATAAAAAGCAAGCATGTGCGTGCATGTGCACGCGTGTGCGAGCGTGTGCGCGCGTGTGCGTGCGTGCTTACGGAGCCCGCTGCCCCTGACCTGCTGAGAGGCCTGGGCTCCCACCACTTGACGTCCGAGGGCCGTTGCCACCTGCTGGGACCGGGAGGGGGGCAGTCCCCGGCCCGGTCCCAGCAGCGCCCGGGCTCCTGCAGCCCCTGGGTCCTCGCCGGCCTGGGCCCCAGCGACCCGGCTGTGTGCGTGGCAGCTCCGGGACTCAGCGATGCGCCTGCGCTGGTGCGGGGGTGGGGAGGTGGGTGGGATGCGTACCAGACGAGGTAAAAATAACTGTTCCAGAAGCAGTTTCCGCAAACGAGTCGCCGCCTCTGGCTGTTTGTTGCCAGGAAAATGGGGACAGATAAAGACGTCGTTTTCTGAACAGCTGCCCCTCCATCTGCAGGGCCGCCGGCCGCCGTCCAGGCGCGTTGACAAATCCAGGCCCGAGACCCCTGCGCGTGCTCCGGGGTGGACGCCGTGCGGGAAGGACGTGAGGCGTCCTGGGTCGTCCCACGCAGTTTACAGCCGGTTTGAGGGAAGACGCTTCCAGGTAGGTGGTGTTAAACTGAAACGAAATGGAGAAGCTTGGCGTGTGGACTCCGCGAACGTGGCTCTCGCGGCTCCACCAGCCTCGGCGAGGTGCGAGGAGCACAAGCACATGTGGCACGTGGCGCGGAAGCCAAGGTGCCAGTGGTGGCAGCAGAGCGGCAGGCCCAGGCGTGAGGGACTCGCCCCGACTTCCACGGGTCCTCGCGGGGCCGCACCAGGCCACACGGTCGGCAGATCACAGCGCTGTGGCGCAGGGCACAGTGATGTCCCTCACCCCTGGGTGACGCCCGTCTCGGCCAGACTCTGCCTGGAACCGACTTCCTGCAGGGGAGGCCGGCGTGTGTCCGTGGCCGACAGCACCCACAGTGCCCTGAGCTCGGCCATCGTTCCGTGCCCCTCTCCTCCCCGTCCGCAGGGAGGGCTTCTAAGGCTCGGAGCTGCCCGGGCGTCGCTCCCGGGAGGCTGTGGGTGACCTGGACCTGTGTGCCACAGAAAGGCGTTGGAAGGTTGGGCATGTCCCTAAGACGCCCAAGAGCCCAGCTCAGTGGAGAGTTTAACAAACAAGCTGAGACTGGCCAGTGTTAGAAGATCCGGTCGGTTCATTTTTAACTCGGTGACTCATGACATTTACTGAGAGCCTCAGATGCGTCAGGCCAGGGGCCCAAGGGGATGGAGTCTGACTGTTGACACCAGAGAGGCACAGCTCAGTGGGGAGAGCTGAGCGAGCAGAGGCTCGTCATGGCATGTGGCCTGTGGTACCTGGGAGGTGGCCCGTGGTAACTGGGAGGTGGCCCGTGGTACCTGGGAGGTGGTATGTGGTACCTGGGAGGTGGCCTGTGGTCGGGCTTCACGGGAGAGATGGAGAGAGGTGAGGGAGAGGGAGAGAGACACACAGGGAGGGAACCTCTGCTCCGGGTCTCTGTGCCTCGAATCGGCAAATGTCCGTGGAAAGAGAAAGCAAAGTGACGGTGGGGTGAGCCCTGTTCCCTCCAACCTCGCCGGGCTCTGGGACTGACCACGGAGCAGCTGCACGTGGCTCGTCTGAGGGTCTGGTCTGGGGAACGCTAAGGAGGGGCCGTGGAAGAGGAGGCAGGTCCCGGCTGCCCTCCGGGAGGAAGCCTGGGCTTCGGCCCTGCCAGGGGCCTCGGCGGTTGGACGAAGGAGGGTCCAGGAAGCCCAGGCTCTGCCCCTCCCCCAGCCGCTCCCTTCTCCCGACAGTGGGGGCTTCTGTGTGAGGCAGCCCCAGAGGGGCTCAGGTCCTGGGAAAAGCTGGGGGAGCAGAACCCCAGCACAGCGTTCGCTCTGGGAAAGCTGATGTCGCTGGCGCTGTCGTTCCGTCCGGCCCACCTGTGGCGCACTCAGCCGCAGGCGGCCCCTTCCCGGGGTGGGCTGAGCCCACTGGGCAGAGGGACAGCAGCAATAACTGTGGCTTCAGCCATCGGGGCCGGACACTCACCTGCGGCAAAGGAGCCGTCCGTCCTGCAGGAGGGGCAAGCAGGCAGGGCTTCCTGGGGGAGGCAGGCTTTGAGCTCACCTGGAAGGAGGGGCAGCAGCCCATAGAGGCTGGGCAGGGAAGGCGCAGGGGCTCAAAGCCTGAGGCAGGCTCCTTCTCGGTGCTCCTTCCCTCTGTGGCCTCAGCCTCCCTCCCACTCCCCACCCACAGCCGGACGCAAACTGGCAGCAGAAGCCCAGAGAACTGACGCTTAGGGCTCACGGCCCCACCCCCAGGGCAGTTCCCGCGTCTGCCAGGGGCACACAGAAGGCCTCCCTGGAGCACCGCCAGGCCAGGTAGAGCAGGCAGCAGATGCTGTAGGTCCCAGCAGAAGTGGAGACCGTTGGTCCTTTCCAGAGGGGCTACATATATAGACCACCTTTGTCCTGCCAGAGCCGGAGCTACAGCGAGCCCGTCCCCCAGGCAGTGCTTGCCGCACCCATGAGGTGTGAGTTTACCCATCTCCTGCTCCCCTTCTCCCCTCCACCTGCGTAAAGCCCACGATGCTCCTCCTCCCTCCTCCTCCTCCCTCTTCCCTCCCCCCACTCCTCCGGCCCCACCATGACCAGCCCTCTGCAGAGGTTACATGACCTGCCCCAGGCTTAGAAGCGTCCAGAGCTTCTGCCTCCACGTGGAGACTACACCCGTGGCTGCCTGTCCTCGCAACACCTGACCCTGAGCCGAGAGGGCAGGTCTCACGCTGCTCTGGGGTAACTTAGACGTCCTCCGGCAAGTGCAGTGAGAACACCAAGAGCATCTCCTGAAGTTCTAAGGAAAGCGTCCGATGCCTTCCCGACGCCTCCCCCTGAGGTCTATGAAGGTCGAGTGATGGGTGGGCGTGAGCACCCAGAGGCCCCTCCGACCCACTGGGCCCCCACAGGGCCGGCCCCACCTCCAGGTCCCAGCTGCGGGTCCCAGGGGCCGAGGCCATGAGTGGCCAGCAGGAGCTGGAGCCAGGACCACGGTGGCCGGCTCTGCCTGGGCCCTGGCCAGTGAGGACGTGGCCGGATTTCCCCGCAGGTCTGTCTGCTCTGCCTGCGCTGAGCCCCGGGTGGGCCTCCCTTGGGCATCCGTGAACCTGTCTGTTGGTTTTGGTCTGAAACAGATGAAAAGTCCCCAAGGGATTTTGCAATAATTAAAAACCAGCCATGCCGGCCACAGTGCCATCTGAGGGTGGCTCCCACGGTGAGGGAGCCTCTTCTGTCTCCCGACGGAGCCCAAACCTGCTTTCACAGACGTGACGGGAAGGGTATAATCTCCTGTGCTAATTAAAAGGATAAAGTGCCAGAAGCCCCAGGAGCCTCGCAGAAATCAGGGCAATGGCAGATTTAGGACTCAGTGCCCAGGCTTGGGCCACACAGACGGGGACACGGGGCGGCTTCTCCAAGCGTCCAACCTGCCGGGAGCCCAGCCTGGTCCAGTCCTGGATTTCGCCCCTCGGCACAGCCCGGTCCTGGCCTGGGACCTCACGCCTTCGTGGTCTGCAGTGTCAGCCCTCAACACTGCCCTCCGGTGACGTGGATGGCCCCACCCATGACCATTCCCAGGCAGACTGTGAGAGCCACCCACCCGGGGGAGGGCCACTCAGGCGCCCCCTCCCCGGCACCTGCTCCTGGAGCCATGTCCCCAGGACTCCTGCCACGGCCACGTGTAGGCAGAAGGGAGGCCTGGCCAGAGCGAGGGAGGAGGCTGGGCTCTGGGCTTCGGCCAGAATTCGCCCCAACAGAGGCAGCCTCACCTGGGCTGGGGTCAGAGAAACACACCTCCAAGACCCCATTCCCCATGCCCCACCCGGGAGCGGAAGAGGAGGGTGAGCCGTGGACACCAGGACAGGTCCTGCCCGAGCGTTTTAGCCCACTAGCCTGCCCCCGACTCGCCTAACCAGCCCCTACGAGCGAACAGAAACTAACGGAGAACGACAACTGGAAAATCCCCAGATGTTTAGAAATTAAGCAACGTGCTTCAAAATAACACGTGGGTCAAAGGAGACATTCACATGAAAATGGAAAACAGCTGAATTAAATCGTAACGAGCGTAATACGTACAAAACGTGGCTGTGGACGGCGCAGCTCGGACGCTTGTGCTAGGAAGGAAGCCGAGAACCGATGATCTAGTCGCCCCACTCGAGAAGCTAGAAAAAGAGCAAGTGAAGGTCAAGGAGGAATAATAACAGAAACAATAAATTTGAGAGTGGAAACAAATACCGTGGAAAATATAAAAGAGAAATTAATAAAGCCAAGAATTGTTTCATTGAAAATGTTCGTAACACACACAAGTCCCTAGCAAGGCAAGCGAGGAAAACCCGCAAGGCACAAGTGTCGGAAAGGAAAGGCCGAATGGCCCAAGTGTCGCGGGAAGAGGACGAACACCTCCGTGTTCACACGCTGGGAAGGAGGCGATGCGGCTGATTCTTTGCAAGACACGACTTGTTGGCCTCCGGACTAGAATGTGTGAACTGCCCTGTAGGATTCGTAAAGTCAAATCTGTAAAGAAAAACCTTCCCATAAAACAAACTCTGAGGAGTCCAGGATGTGGGGCTTTCGCTGCGCCCAGCGGCCGCCAGAGCCTGGCTCTCCGCAGGCAGGGCTGTCCACACCCCGACCCCACGGCCGCCCGCCTCTCCCATCCCGCAGGGCTCCTCAGGCCGTGCCCCGTCCAGGCCGGGGTGGAGTCAGGTATCCCTCCTGGCTCCGAGGCAATCTTTAAAGAACAGACGCTGCCGGCCTTCCGCTCCCAAGTACCGAGATTCCTCCAAAGCTGCAGTAACTCAGCAGACAGCAGCTCGAGGACAGACACGCGGACCACAGGAACAGAGGAGAGCCCAGAGAGGGTCCACGCACCCGCAGAGCCGGGGCACCTCGTCAGGGAGGGTGGAGCTGCAACAGGTGCCGCAGGACCCGCTGCAGGTGGGAGGGAGAAGGGGCTGAGCCGGCTTCACGGCACCCACGGAACACCGCTCGAGGCGCTTGCAGACCTGGTGGGAGGAAGGTGAGAGTTACAGAGGAAGCTGTGACTCGGAAAAGATCATAGTTCGGATGTAGGTACACATGATCCAAATACATCTAGAACTACAAATCAATGATAAAAAAGACCAACGATGCAAAAAAAAATGGGAAAAGACGTGAACAGGAACTTCACAGAAGCAGACATCGGAATGGCCGGGGGCACATTGTACGTCACTCAATGCCCTGCGTCACCAAGGGAGCCAGGACGAAGCCAGCGGAGTTCCAGGCACACCCGCCTGAGCGGCGCCGGCAGAGCCCCACGGCGCAAGGGGGCACTGCGGGAACTCCGTTCTGCGCAGTATGCGCTGGTATGGCCGCTTTGGAAAACAGCGTTTGGTGGCGTCTACTGATGCTAAAATACGGACACTCTTTGACCCCGAATTGTAATCCCAGGAAATTACCCCAGAGAAATGAGCACTTATGTCCACTGGAGAAAGGCACAGGGTGTTCTTACCAGTATTTTTCCTCAAAGCTAAACTTTGGAAACAGCCTAAACGTTCATCGATAGTAGATAAATAATTTGTGGAGCATTCATATGAGAAATACCACGCAGCAACTCAAAGGGGGACAAGACCCTGTCTCTAAAAAGAGGGGGGGCTGTCGCTACATGATGAATTTCACTGGCGGAGAAGTGTGACGTACGATTCCGTTTATGCTACGTTCGGGGACACCCGGGCCAGGGCCAGGGGGCCTGACATTGCGGCAGGTGTTCCACGTCTGCGGGGGGCAGGCAGGGGTGAGTCCCCAGCACGTGAGCGACCAGACAGAGCAACTGTGGGGAGCCCGGTCGGCGCCCCCAGCCCTCCAGGCAGTTCCTGGAGGACAAAGGCCAGCCCAGAGGATGGGAGACAGCGGCCTGAGGCCGGGGGAGGCTCACGTCCTCACCAAGGGCAGCAGGGACACCCGAGTGTCCAGGGGAGAAGGGAGAGCCCCCGGCAGGGCCGCGGACTTCCAGCAGGAAACCGGGTCTGCTCGCGGGCGCCCAGGTGGGAGTGAGAGCAAACACGCGGCGTCTGTCAAGGGGACGTTGCCGCCTGGAGCCAGGGAACATGCTTGGGCTGAACTTTGTTCAGTGCCCTAAATTTAAACAGCTAGAACTATTTTTTAAGCACCATCATATTTAACCTTTAGAAATGATTGGCCTCTTAATGAGGTATCTGCATTCAACTGTACGACTGGAATTTGACACAAGCTTCATCTTAGAGCACTTCCCTCCCTGTGCTCTGGGCACGAAACGCCCATCGTGTGGGGGCAGGGCTCAGAGGACATCGTGCTCCTGTTCTGTGGGGGGCAGGGCTCGGAGGACATCATGCTCCTGTTCCGTGGGGGGCAGGGCTGAGAGGAAGTCATGCACCTGCTGTGTGGGGGGCAGGGCTCAGAGGACATTGTGTACCTGTTCTGTGGGGGGCCAGGGCTCGGAGGACATCATGCTCCTGTTCCGTGGGGGGCAGGGCTGAGAGGAAGTCATGCACCTGTTCTGTGGGGGGGGCAGGGCTCAGAGGACATCGTGCACCTGTTCTGTGGGGGGCCAGGGCTCAGAGGACATCATGCTCCTGTTCTGTGGGGGGCAGGGCTCAGAGGACATCATGCACCTGTTCTGTGGGGGGGGCAGGGCTCAGAGGACATCGTGCTCCTGTTCTGTGGGGGGCAGGGCTCAGAGGACATCGTGCACCTGTTCTGTGGGGGGCAGGGCTCAGAGGACATCGTGCACCTGTTCTGTGGGGGGCCAGGGCTCAGAGGACATCATGCTCCTGTTCTGTGGGGGGCAGGGCTCAGAGGACATCATGCACCTGTTCTGTGGGGGGGGCAGGGCTCAGAGGACATCGTGCTCCTGTTCTGTGGGGGGCAGGGCTCAGAGGACATCGTGCTCCTGTTCTGTGGAGGGGGGCAGGGTTCAGAGGACATCGTGCACCTGTTCTGTGGAGGGGGGCAGGGTTCAGAGGACATCGTGCACCTGTTCTGTGGCGGGCAGGGCTCAGGGGACATGGTGTGAGTGGTTGGCTGGGAGGGGTCCTCCAGCACCCCAGACCCAGCCCTCGCTGTGCAGGTCGAAGCTGCATTTCGGACGCTTTGGGCTGCTCACACACAGAGTGGGAGTTCTTGACCCCACTACGCGATGTCAAAGATGGAAAGCGAACGCCATGTGTTGACTCCTCCTGGAAACGTGCTCACGCTGCAGTCAGGTGCCGTCAAAGACCTGCTGTTGCTCGCTCGGTGTGAAACCCAGCCCAGGAGGCTGAGCCACGTCCTTTGCGACTCGGGCCTCTGGTGTGTCCCCTCAGGAAGGGGAAGGTGGTGGCCCTTGTCCACGGGATCCGGGTGCTGAACCGGCCTGAGTCGCGCCCAGACAGCGGCAGAGGTCTCCGGTGTGCGCCGGTAGAGGCCATGGGCCTGCGCTTCCCAGGGAGCCTGGGGCACTGGGAGGGGGGCTCTGTCCTCTGACCTGGCCAGCCGTGACCCCGACCCCACATGGCCGCAGCCCCCGCCATCAGCGTCACCTGTCACCCACCTGTGCTCTCTCTGTGGTGTCCTGGGGCCGGGGCAGGCATCCTTGAGCAAACTGCACAGACCCGGGCACTCTTTGGGGCGGGGTCACCATCCGCCTGCATCACCCTAGGGGCCGAGTGTGAGCAGCAGACAGTCATCACCGCGACTCAGTGCAGCCCCGGGCCCCCCGGGGTGGACTGCAGGCGCCACACGCAGGCTGAGCCTCCCACACCTGGAGGAGCCGCCCCGGCGCTGAGGGGCCATGGCGCAGCCCAGGGAGTCCAGTGTCCTTTATGTTCTCCAGGTGACTTGGAATCACCGTGTCGACCTCGGGGGCCAAGTGAACCCTATTTCCCAGGGAAGAGGCAAAATGCTCAGACCGCCTAAGCGTCTGGAAAGAAATGGAAAGGAAGGCATCGGGATCCGCTGCCTTGTGGACACCGGCAACCCTGGCGCTGACACAGAGACCTGAGCGGGGAGTCGTCCACGAGAAGCCGCCGCTGACGCCCAAGTTAAAGCTGAATTTTCCAGTGATGTGAACAAATCAACTATAGGCACAGGGAGGCCGACCACACTCGCCCCCTCCCTCCACCCGCTGATGCGGAGCTTCCACGCGAGCCCCACGTCTGGGTCTGCAGACCAGGCGCACCCAGCGAGCGCCGGCTTCTGCGCCTCCGGCCCCGGGGCTGAGCGGCCACATACGGCACAGGTGGAGCGAAAGGAAGTTCCCTCCCAAACACGCCAAGACACGCCGGACTGCACTCGACACTCAGAGGCCCGAGGTTGAAGACGATGTTATAACCAGAAACCCAAGCAGGATGTTGGGGGGAAAGAAAGTCAGGGAGAGAAGGCGCCTCCAAAATTAAACACGAACTTGCTCAGTGGGAGGACGGGGGGAAAGGCAAGAAGCCCCCGGAGAGCGGAAGGGGCCAGGGAAAGGGCGGGGGGCGTCCGGGCCCCAGGACCCAGCTGCCTGGCCAGAGAGCACGGAGGACACGCCAACCCGGCACGCGTCAGGCTGGGGCGGGGAGAGGAGGGACCCGGCGGGACAGCGGCCGGCCTGGCCCCATCTGCGGGCACCTGACTCTGAGCTGAGCTGAGGACCCATCCGTCAGCTCCGTGGCAGAATGAGGACAGTGTGACGTGTAAGGACGGAGACGACCTGTGTCCCCATCCGCCATGTCTCAGAGTCCCTTGAACAATGCCTGGCAAGTATGGCCGAAATGTAGTTCTTGATGGGCTGTGGAAAAACAGAACCCAACCTGCCCACAGGTGCAGAGCCGGGGGAATGAGACACTGCACACCTGCCGCTCCTCCCTTCGAGGTGCTCCCCTGCCCCCCTCCCTGCCCCTCCTCCCTGTGAGGTGCTCTCCTGCCCCCCCTCCCTGAAGTGCTCCCCTGCCCCTCCTCCCTGTGAGATATTCCCCTGCCCCTCCTCCCTGTGAGGTGCTCCCCTGCCCCTCCTCCCTGTGAGGTGCTCCCCTGCCCCCTCCCTTCAAGGTGCTCCCCTGCCCCTCCACCCTGTGAGGTACTCCCCACCCCTCTTCCTCCCTTCGAGGTGCTCCCCTGCCCCCCTCCCTACCCCTCCTCCCTTCGAGGTGCTCCCCTGTCCCTCCTCCCTGTGAGGTGCTCACAGTGCTTCACTCTCTGGCTCCCATCTGTCTGTCCCTGTCCTCCACCCCATATGGAGACAGTCAATGAACTAGGAGTTTCCCAATTGGGTCTGAAAGCCGTGTTGTTCGTGTCACCGTGGTACCCTGTAGGGCAGCGGTCCCCAACCTTTATGGCACCAGGGACTGGTTTCATAGAAGACAATTTTTCCATGGACGTGGGCTGGGGGGCTGCGGAGCTCTGTGGCCCAGTCCCCAGCAGGCCACGGATGGTGGGGGTGGGGCTGCAGCTGCAGGTACAGCCACGAAGCCTCTTCCTTCCAGCTCTGCTGAGGAGCGTTGGACGAATGAGTGTGGCATTTAACGGCGGTGTCTGACGGTCCGACCTGCGTGCACCAGGAGCTGGTCGTCGTCGCGTGCAGCCTCTTGGCACCGAGTCTCCTCACAGTCACCGTCTTCTGTGGGGAGAACACTTAAACTCTCGCGTGGGTAGAAGCTCCTCCCTGCCCTCCACGCGGCTCCTGTTGAAGGGGCAGCGGGTCCTCCATGCTGGCTGCGTCCTGCACGTCCCTCCCGCCACACGTGTCTGCCTGTCTCTGCTGACCTCAAGGTGCCACCCGCTCCCCTCCGGGGCTCCTTCCTCCCCGCCCTCCTCACCCGCCTCTGCCGCCTGCCGGGCACAGCAGACTGCCTGGAGGCCAGACCCGGCCGCCGGGCCGTCCACTCCGTGGCACCAGCTCTGGGGGGTTGTGGCCGTGCTGGGGGTCCCTGAGCCTGGCACCGTCTGGGTTCCGGCGATGGCCGCTCCTCTGAGAGCATCTCTGCTCCAGCGTGACCCTGCCCCCAGGCCAGCTCCGGGACCCCTGCTCTGACGGGCCCCTGTGCCCAGGCAAGCACCGCGTGTACTCAGAACACAGCTCTCGTCTGTCCCGAGGCCAGTCCGTGTCTCCCTCCTACCGCTGCAAGGGGGCCCTGAGGCAGGTGGCTGTCCCCGAGGACCCACAGCCACGGGGTGATGGATGCCAGATGGGCCAGGCCTTCTTGTGGCTGTGTGGCCCGGGTGGCTCCCCCTCCAGAATTTCAGAGCCTGAAGCTGCTTCTCTGTTCATCACGGGTCTCAAAGTCCCCCAGTGACGAGCACAGGGAGGGAAACTGTTTTGGACGAGGTTTTCAGCAAGGTCAATATCATTCATTTTATTCCTTCTAAATTAGCCTTCTCAGCTGCCTTTGGCAAGGATGTCCCCGCAGATTCAGGCGGATGGATGGCCCGTGCTGCACCCCTGCACCCCCTGCCCTCGCCTCGAGAGGGGGGGCTCCAGCGCAGATGCGGGGAACTGGCGTGGGCAGTGAGCTCGGGGACAGCTCATGTGTGTGCGACGGGTCCCCATGGCGTTGCCTTCTCTTTGTGGGACGTTTCCCATGACCTTGGGCCCCTAGGCCTTGGCCACTCGTCTGGGTGCTCAGCATGTCTTGTCTGAGAGCGTCAGGAACGAATCTGACGCTCGAGGCATCAGCTGACCGTGGAGTGTGTGCCCATGAGGTACGTGGGCAGGGCGTGTGGCCACGGCGAGAATCCATCCAGACTCCAGTGCCCTCGGAGACCCCACCTGTCCACAGGAGACCCCTTCTGTCCAAGAGTGACCCTCGCTCACGGCAGCGCTCCTGGAAGAGCTGGCTCCCCGGCAACAAGGCGACCGTCCCTGAGCAGGTCGCTCGAGTCAGGGAACCCAGCGCCGCCTGCGTCCTGATCCACTTGGCCTGTGTGGGGTCATGGGGTTCACGGCTGGGCTCTGCTGGGGTCACAGGGTTGCAGGGGGTGACCAGGTTGGCACCGGGGTGCTTATCTCTGCTCCACTCTGACTCAACGTGTTTCTAACGGTTGGAGGAAGGCGGCAGCCAGGTGACCTCCAGGCTGAGCTGGGGAAGAGCCTCAAACGTTTCGGGGTCTCGGATGGTGGGAGGGGCTGTTGACCACGCAGATTCCTGGGGTCCTTCCATGGCGGCTGATTCTGCAGCACTTGGGGGCCTAGAGTGTGTGTTGCAAACAGGCCCGAGGTGATTCCCAGGCAGGTTCTGGCCTGGTGCAATGGGTGCTAGACTGAGATGTGTGGGTGGGGTGTGTGTCCAGGTGGGGTGTGTCCAGGTAGGGTGTGTGTCCAGGTGGGGTGTGTCCAGGTGGGGTGTGTCCAGGAAGGGTATGTCCAGGTAGGGTGTGTTGAGGTGGGGTGTGTCCAGGTGAGGTGTGTGTCCAGGTGGGGTGTGTGTCCAGGTGGGGTGTGTCTCTAGGAGGGGTGTGTCCAGGTAGGGTGTGTCCAGGTGGGGTGTGTCCAGGCTGCTCTCATGGGCCGCTGTTGGGCTTTCGGCTCCTCCTGCAGCAGAGCTGGACAACACGCTTCCACACGCTTCCCCATCATGAACCTGGACGGGAAATTTCACTTTGGCCCCAAAGGTTCCAGCTGAGCCGGGGGGTGTCCGGGAAGCTGCCAAAGTCGCTCCAGCTTCGCCCTGGGCTGTGAGAAGCAGCAGAGGAAGATGGGCTGGCGCCAGCTTCCAGTGGCGTTGCAGAGCGGGGCCTTCCCGCCGACGTCCCTAAATGAGAGCGTCTCCAAGGGTGACCCAGCTTCAGCCCAAAGCTCAGGATTAACGACACGCTCAGCGAGAGGGAAAATCACATTTCCAGGATATTTTCCAGTGTTCCACTTTGACAAATGTGTTAGAATGTGCTGACGCCCTCTGTTTAGCAGCCTTCATCATAGTCATCCCAGCCGCCTCGCGAGTACCCGATTCCCCAGCGCTCGACGGCGGAAGGTACCCCCGCCCGGTGCGGCCCGTCTGCACGTACCCGGGAGTGGGCAGTCGGCTCCGGGGCCTTTCAGAGCTGAGCCCCAGGGGGACCGTGGCACTCACCAAGGCAGGAAAGGTCCCCTGCGAGCCCTGGTGCCCCACGGCCTGGCCGACCCCCGTGTGCACGGGGCGCGTGCGGCCCTTGGGAACTGGATGATTCCGCAGCAAAAGCCTCCGGGGGATGTTCTGGGAGGACACCGAGAGCAGAGAGGGCGCTGGTGCCATCAGTGGGCACACGGCTGGCCTGATGCTGAGCTCCCGGTGCCCCGACCCCCAGATGTGGCATCAACTCCTGAGGCCGCGGAGAGTGGGAGGACCCAGTGCTGACCTGACAGCCCGTCTGTGTCCTCATACCTCTGTCCCCAGAACTCCTCACTTCCGGAGTCGAGGGGCCCTGGCGTGGAGAGAGGACACAGCATCCAGGCGTCCCTGAGGCGTCCCCGTGGACCCTGGTCACCCTGCTGGAGACGCCAGTGCACAGCCCCCCCTGGGGACGCGGGGGTGAGCGTTTCGCCCGGAGAACGGTCCCAGGACTGTGGGGCAGGTCTGGGCAGGGCCTCGGAGGAGGCGCTTCCTGGACGATGCGCTTCGAGTCCTTGCTGGCGCCAGCTCAGCTGTCCAGGACGGCTGGACCCGGCCCGAGCCCGGCCCTCTCCCCGGCACCGGCTTGCTGAGCGCTGTGGAGAGGGCACCGGCCTGGCCCTTGCTGGCCGGGTTTCCAGGGCCTGAGCCTCCTGTCCCCGGCCTGCCCTCGGGCAGCCCCGGTGTCCATGTGTGAGAAGGAGCCCACCGCCCTTGCCGCAGCCCCCGTCCCTCGTCTGGGGCCCCCTGAGGGCTCTGCCGAGCAGCCTCCCGCCCCTCCCGCCCCAAGGATGCCTCTGGCCTCGGCACCTGCATGTCCACGGGGACAGCTGTCCAGTGTCGGCCACGGGAAGCTGGCGGGGTTTCCAGGCTGCCCCGGGCCCAGGCGCGGCTTGCCCAGTCCTGCGCCATCTGGCCGGGGCCTGCAGTGTCCAGGTGCTGGGCTCCTCTCGGGAGGTGCCCAGGACGGCCGATGGGCCACGAGCCTTGAGCCACCAGCCTGGGCGTCCTCCGCCCAAATTTAAGGCCCACCCTGGTTTTCTGTGAGCTGCTGCGGTCATTTCGGACGGAATTCTCCCAGAGGGTGCGGAATGCTGGTGCTGGGGGGCCAGGGCCCGAGGCTCCCCCCACAGTGGTCGTCTCTGGACTCGGGCGCTTGGCCAGAGAGGCCCAGCCCTGGGCAGAGGACACCGGCCACTCCCCATCAGGTCGAGGGTGACCCTGGGCCCAGCCTGGCCTCTCCCCGCAGCAGGGACATTCACGGGAATAGTGGCGCTGGGTCCCCTCGCCCGGCAGAGGCAGGCAGCACCCCCTGGATCCTGGACACCTTTGCTGAGGCGCCCGAGATTCCACACCCGTCCACTCGCGCCTGAGCCTCAGTCCAGCGGCCGCGTGGGCAGAGCGGACGTGCTCCACGTGTGTGTCCCGCGCGGGGCTGGGGCTCGCGGCTTTGCACACGGAAGACACAGGCTCTGGCGCCTGACCCGCTCCTCCGGCTCCAGCCTCAGCGGCTTCCAGCTGGGCCGTGATTAATCACAATATGCAAATAGCTCATTTAAAAAAATTAATCATGCCAAGAACGGTCTGATTCATTATTCAGCACGAGCCGTGTACACAGAATTCCTAACGACCTGCCAAATCGAGGGTCGGGACGACTGTTTCAGACAGAGAGACCCACGGTCCCCGCGGACGGCTCTGCGCGCTCCCAGCTCCCGCTTCCCTCCCCCACCTTTGGTGTCCGGGGCTTTCTCGGCCTCGTCCCCACCCGACACAGACTTTGTAGGGTTCCAGGGCGCTAGGGGAACCCAGGTCCTTGCTCAGGGCAGCCGGACAAGCCGGGGTCAGCATGGAGACCGGCCAAGAGGTGCCGCAGCCGGGCTTGTCTCCACACACGGGTCCCGGGTCCACATGGCTGACGTGGAGCCGTGCCGTGGCTCAGCGGGTGGCCCCAGCCCGTCCCCATTCCCAGGCCTGCGTGTGCCGGCCCAGAGGTTCCCCTAGGCCTGACCTCAGGGCCCCAGAAGAGAGCCCCCATAGCACTGCCCGTCCTGACACCCTGGGGTCGCCCCGGGTCCCACTGTGACAGCCCTGCCAGACACGCGGCCCCTCACAGACACTCCGCAGGGCGGCCATTGTGCCCGGATCTGAGCACTGCCCTCTGCACACGGCAGGGTCTGTCCTAGAGCAGGTCGCGCCCTGTTCTCCCCGATCCACGAGGGCCCCGGCCCAGCTCCAGGCCCACAGCGGCCCCGGGGACGGCCTGGTCCCTGCAGGTCGCTGCCCCTCCTCCTCCCGGGGTCCAGGTTCGACGTTGTCACGCACGTTTCATTGCAGGAAAAACGGCGAACCTGCTCTGTGGGCTCACGTGAGCTTTCTAATAACTCATTTAGGGCGTGGGTCACCCAGGACGGCCCTGAGCCTCCAGGGATCCGGCACTGAGCCCCGCGCAGCTGGGAGCCTCACGCCCACGGCCGGCCGGCAGCCCCGGGAACCAGGCTTTGGCGCCAAGGCCCTCCGGAGTCAGCTCCCTGCAAACAGGTCGGGGGAGGAAAGTGAGCACCCCGTGGCATGCGAGAGGGATGCGGTAACATTTAGTTGTACTTAACGCTTGGGGCCGGACCCGCCTGTTAAACGGACCCAGGGAGGCTCACTCAGGGCAGAGTGCTGCGTGTCCGCCTCCGGGATGTCGTAGCCTCTAGCCCGTGAGCCTCGGCCCCTGGCGACTGCGCCGGTCCTTCCCCCAGGGAGGGAGGGCCGCGTCCCGTCTGCTCCCGACCCCACCCTGAGGGGCTGACAAGGTAAGGGAGGCGCCGGCCACTGCTCCACACAGCCGAGAGAGGAGCTCGGGGCTGGGAGGGACACTCCCCGTGGGGCCCAGGGGGAGCCCAGCCTGTGGCCGGTGTCCAGAGAGACCCCACGGGTGGCCCTGCTCGCCGGGTGGAGAGACGCTGCTGTCCTCTCAGCGCTGCCCCCGCGGGCTGCGCCAACACCCAGAGCACCTGCAGCAGGTCGCTGGCTGGCACCAGCGACACTCCCCACGCGCCTGAATCCTGAACTCGCCGCCAGCGACCCCAGCGCCTGCACGGGTGTTACGTACGGTTGTGCGAGCATCTCGGGGGCCGCCCAGCCCCGGGGTTCAGGCTGCTGTTTCGTGGCTCAGAAGCGCAGCCCGGAGCAGCCATAGTGACGCGCGCAGGTGCCGATGCCCCTTCCCGAGATGCCCGCACAGCCAGTCCCTCCCTTCAAGCGCACTGGACGCCGCTGAGGCGGGGGAGGGGCAGGCGCGAGGTGGACCCTGCAGCCCACGAGGCCTCCTCCTGGCGCTGGTGGTGCAGAGAGGACGCGTCCCAAGGCCTCACGCGGGGCTGGTGCTCCCACCACACACACGCTCCTGAGGATGGACCCACAGTGCAGACACCTCCGCGCGCGCCCTGGCAGCAGCATCCAGGACGTGGGGACACCGGGCCCCTCGGGGTGAGGCCCCTGTTTCTGGCCTGTGCTGCTCCTGGGAAGCGTCTTCACCACAGACCTTGACTCCATCCTGGACACCCGAGTCCAGCTGCACCTGACCAGGTATGCGGAGCCTGCCCCGCGTCCCAACAGGCCTCAGAAGGGGCCCAGACCTCGCGGCTCCACCTGGGCCATGTCCCCTGCATCCTTCTTTCAGCCTGTGGCCGAGTGAGCTGGGAGTGTCCAGGGTGCCCACTGGCTGGCCCCGGTCCCCAGCAGGACGCTGCTGCCGCCTCCAGGAGCCCCAGCCCCAGCTTGACAGAGCAGGTGCGGGAGGAGGGCCCCCACCTGGAAGCCAGCGTGGAAGGCTGGTGCACGTGCTCTGAGTGGAAGGTGCCAGAAAGAATCTCAGGGCTGTGTGTGGTGCACATTTATGCCACATAGAAGGAAAACATTTCAAACCCCAAACAGCCTTCACCTTTATCTAAATCTGGAAAAATGTGTTTTTTCATTTGTTCAGAAGGAGCGTCTCGCCCAGGCAGCCTCGGCTGTCGTTAGATACTGAACTGTCAGAAGGAAACTACAGCCTCTCAGTTCAGTAAGTTGCACGGAACAAAGGGAAATCACAGAGGCTCTTCTATAGATTTTACAAAAGCAGAATGTTATTTTTTTTTTCAGGGTAGAAAAATCCTTTTTCCTCTTAAAAAAATATGCTGTATAAAATCCTCGTGTTAACAATCAGATCGGCGGCCTGGAACATTACCCGGAGCAAGAGCAGGGAGAGTAGGGGACATGTGGCTCCGTCACCCGGTGTCACGGAACAGAAAGCTCCTTTTAAGTACAGAGCTCCTCTGGCATCTGCTGACTAGGAAGGGAAAAACTTCAAAAAAATAAAAAAAGAATTTTAAAAAATAGAGAGCTCTTCCTTAGAATATATTTAGAATAAAACTCAATTAAACAGAAATTAAGTTATGCGTAACCTGTCAGAGCTACCGCTACGATGTCAGGGAAAGCTGCGGTTCATCTGGCTTGCGAGTCACGGGTCAGTGCTAACTTGTCTTTATTATCGGTAACTATCTGCCCACGACCCACTGCACACGCTGTGGCTTATGTTCTAGAAACCCACGTGCTAAGGGAAAAGGCCACCTGTTCTGCTGCGTCTGAGTTAGGAGTGTCTTACATCTCTTTTTCATGCATTATTTTAAAACCAGTCAAGCAGAATCGGCTGGACAGGTGGCTCATGCCTGTAGTCCCAGAACTGTGGGAGGCCGAGGCGGGAGGATCGCTTGAAGTCAGGAGTTCGAGACCAGCCTGGGCAACATAGCTAGACCCCATCTCTAAAAAAAAAAATAAAAATTAAAAACATAAAACCCAGTGGAAACAGAAATCCTTCAGAACCACAATGCCGAGCTCTGGGAACCCAGGGACAGTTGACCCCGGCAAACCTCTGCACAGAAAGTCCAAAGGGGACAACCTCAGGGCGTTCCTGAAGAGGACAGAGTGACCTTACATTCTGCCTGTGTGTGTCCCTGGTCAGCCCTGCACGGGCCACACTGCAACAATCGGAGCCACACAGTGTCCCGCACAGCTGGTGGTCAGGGGAGCCGCCCTCTGCCTGCTGCCCCTCCCCTGGTGGGGAAGCTGGCTGAGGACAGCGCTGGTGACAGTGTCCACCACAGCTCTGCTGTACCCACCGGGGCAGAAGGGACAAGTCTGGACAGCGGGTGAGGAAGGGGTCGGGGACAGGGCCATGGTGCTGGCCCGGCTGGGGCAGGGAGGATGGATGCAACACTCGAGGGCGTCTCCTTGGCTGGTGAGTTCCAGGCGGAGAAGATAGGAGCCCCTCGGGGGCAGAGCACGCCCTGGAGTCGTGACTTGCCCAGGATGGCAGAAGGCACAGTCTCCAGATACTGCTCCCCCACCAGGGGGTGGAAAGGCCAGACCAGGCCCCCAAGGGATCTGAGTTGGGGACAGCAGCCCCAGACCCTGCCCAGGCCCAGGACAGCATCACTGGCTCCTGCAGGGATGAAAGACTCCACTTCTGCTGCCTCCCGTGTGCTGGCCGGCTCCCAGCCCAGGTGGGGCCCCCCGTGGGCGAGGAGTGGAGGAAACGGGGAGCGTGTGCAGCCGGCCCCGACGCACTGTCTACACTCGGCAACGCACTGTCTACACTCAGCAACGGCGAACAAACACGATCCTGACTACCAGGTCCCTCTTGTCTGGCACCTAACCCGAGGGAGGAGCCCAGCGGGCTGGTGGGTGGTTTTTCAAGTTTTATCAACATGATAAACATTATTCCCTTCAGGGAAAGGCTGACATTTTCCCTGTTCAGGCAAAACCAAACTGGAAAGTCAGAACCAGTGATTTCTGAATATTGGGCATTTTTTTTTTTTTTTTTTTTTAGACAGAGTCTCACTCTGTTGCCCTGGCTAGAGTGCCGTGGCATCAGCCTAGCTCACGGCAACCTCCAACTCCTGGGCTCAAGCGATCCTCCTGCCTCAGCCTCCCCAGTAGCTGGGACTACAGGCACCACTATGCCTGGCTAATTTTTTCTATTTTTAGTAGAGACGGGGTCTCGCTCTTGCTCAGGCTGGTTTAGAACTCCTGAGCTCAAGCGATCCTCCTTCCTCGGCCTCCCAGAGTGCTGGGATGACAGGTGTGAGTCATGGCACCCGGCCATGGGGTTCTTAAAAATTGCGTTTCTTATCATATTGATTCTTTTAACAGCAATGACTTTACCATTGGCGGATTTCTTGCGCAGACGTGATAGAAAATGCTGGAACAACTGGAAAAGCCGAAGCAAGTTGTTGGTCGGTCCCACGCCTCCGTGGGAGCCGGCTGCAGAGTCGGCGGGCGGAGTGAGGACCTTCCGGGGCGGGGAGCTGTGGGCCCTGCTGGGATTCGTTTTCTCTCGGGCCTTGAGGGCTGTGTGTATCCCTGGGAAAATCAGGACCTTGGACAGCACTCCGTACACAGGCTTGTAAATCCAGCCGTCACACAGAAGTGACGCCAGAGGCTAGCCCCCCCGGGCTCACTTTGTCCCCATTTGAAGACTT
Organism: Propithecus coquereli; assembly: GCF_000956105.1. Lineage (NCBI taxonomy): Eukaryota > Metazoa > Chordata > Mammalia > Primates > Indriidae > Propithecus > Propithecus coquereli. Next base: position 481,581 of record NW_012152763.1, read on the forward strand.
TACAGGACGCGCCGCCTCTCCCGGCCCCAGCACCTGCTGGGCCCCCCCAGCCAGGCCCTTCCAGACCAGCCGCCCCCACAGGCCCCGCAGGCCCCAGCACGGGGCGCTGAGGAGCCTCCAGGGCTCTCAGACGGGAGGGTCTCTGTCCCTGTGCAGGCAGGACTGCCCGGCCGGGCCCCGGGGCTGTGCCCAGTGGTGCTCACAACACGAAGCGAAAATCCTCCATCCTCACCGCAGCATCGCTGGGAAACCCCCCTCGATTGGTCCCGCCTGGATAGAATCTTTTTAATGCTTGTCACTTTTACTTCACTAAAATTTAAAAAAACCGACCATATCAAGGATGGATGAGGATGTGGAGGTGCCGGAACTCTCATTTCCGCGGGCGGAAACGCGAACCTTGGGAAAGGAACTCAGCAGTTTCCCACAGAGCTGCGGAGGGCACCCCTTGGAGCAGCTGTGCCGCCGTCGGGCTATTCCGTCACCTGTGCAGGGACATTTGGGTCATTTCAAGTTTTCACCATGAGGAAGAAGCTGCGATAAGTATTTTATGAGTCTACGTGGGAATGTGCTCTTATTTCTCTTGAATAAACAACTAGAGTGGAATGGGTGGATACTAGGTCCGTGCGGGCGGTTCAGCCTCGTCCGCTCGCGAACCCCTCGCGCCTCCTACTGCGGGCAGAGGCCGACCCCCACTCGCAGCTGTCCCAGGGCCGCGGCGGAGCCCCTCCCCCACCCAGAGACCTGGTGGCTGCTCCGGGTCCTGCACGAGGTCAGAAAGGAACTGGATAAGAGTTTTGCTGCATAAAAACATGCAATTATATGGAATGAAAGCCAGTAAAGTTCTAATCACTAAATTACGAGCTACATTTCCGTTTTCCTATAGAGTGATAAATAACATAGAGACGGTGATTTATAACTGTGGGGCAGGCAATTACTTCTTCACACATTTCTTTTTAATAAGCACATAAACAGCAAGCTCACCGTGGCTCAGGTTACTGTAACGAAACGAACAAACATCTCTCAGGCTTTCTGAGCCTTGCTGGGGCAGCGCCTTCATTTTTCCTTCATGTTTCTGTTGAACAGACGTTTACTGAGCAGACGCAGAATCTGGGGCACAGACGCCGCAGGTCCCGGAGCCGGGACAGGCCCGGTGGGCAGGTGCCAGCCAGGGTCCCCCGAGACCCCAGCACCTGGTCTCCCAGGCCAGGTGCGCCGATGGCCCTGATCTCATGGGGTCGTGTGAGGGCCCAGCACAGGTCACCCTGCCATGGGGGATCGGGGAGGGCTTCCTGCAGGAGGGGCTGAAGGATTTGGGTAAAGGGTGCTGTGTTTTCCAAAGGGGAGGCTGTGGCCCGGAAGCCAGGGTAGAACCGACATAGTCTCTGTTGTCCTGTCCCAAAGCGAACTAAACAGAAAGCAGCACACGCCAGGCCCCCCGGCCCCGATCCCTGGCTGCCCCTGCCAGACCCCTGCCCAGGTTCCACGCTCGGTGCCCATGGTCCGGGCAGGCCACGGGGAGTGGAGATGTTGGCCTCAGGCCACCAGCGCCCCCACCCCCAAGCCCTTCCTACGGCACCCTGGCACTGCTGTCCCTGGTGCTGCTGTCCCTGGCACTGGCTTGGGGGCAGAGGAGGAGCCCGATGTCCACTGTGCACATTTCTGCCCTGCAGGTAGCCCACCACCGCTGATTTCAAGCTGCCACTGGAAAACCAGCTCACGAGATTCCTGAGAATTCAGCGATGGGCCCTGACTACCTAGTGCAAGCCAGAGCTGATATGGGCGGCCGCAGCTCCTCAGCTCCCCAGAACTCATCCTGTGCAGAGACCACACTCTACTCCACCCCCTGGGGTCCACCCCAACCCGTGGGGTTTGGCCCCGCCCCCAGGTCTGGCCCCACCCATTGGGCTCTGGCCCTGTTTGATGGAGGGTAGCTCCGCCCCATGGAGTCTGGCTCCGCCCCCACACCTGCCACCTGCGCTCAGCACACCTGGGACTCTGGCTGCCCAGCCCAGAGCCGCTCCTCAGCCTCCCACTCTGGGTTCCTTCCCGCCTCTGCGGGGACTTTGGGGTCCAAATCCCAGCTCTGCTGCTTAATCGCGGGTGGCCTTGGGCCAGGTGCTCACCCTCTTGAGTGCCACTGTCACCGTCCCTGACTTGGAGAAGCCAGTTCCTACTCATGCGAGGACCCAGCTAATGGGAAGGCCCCTCGCAGGAGGCGGCCCCCGCCAAGGCCCTGCGTCTAAGAGCGGCCGGCACCGACGGGCACTGACATCCTGGTGCCACGTGACCTGTCTCAACAGGAGCACGGTGTGAGGACTCAGAAGTGCGGTCGGCCGGAAAAGGGAATTCAAACCCAGGACAGCCTCCCGCAGGCCTCGGGAGCCCTTCGGAACATGAAGCCAGGGAAAGGCAGCCGGGAGGGACGGGAAACCCAGGTACGGTCCTGCCCGCAGCCCGGAGATAGAAAATGTGGAGCTGAAAATCACAATAGCTTAAATAAGAAAGTACACGGGGGACTCACCAGCAGGGGTGGCCGTCCAGGGCGACTGGCTTCTGTGACACGTGGCTTCGTTTCGGCAGAGTCCTGGGGACAACGGCGAGGTCCAAACACAGGCACTTTCATCTGGTTTGGCAAACGGTAATTACGGCCCTTGTCTCTTTTCAAACCGCGCGGTGCCTGGCGATCGCTCTGTTCCCAAATCTGTTCTCACATTTGGTTCTCATCGGGTTCTAGTTAAATGTGCATTTTGATTATTGCGCTATAATTCGCTATATGGTTACAATGTATCTTGAGAAGAATAGCCTTTAAAGTTGGATGTGGATTGCTAAATGGCGGATAGAGCATCTGTCTGTGGTTTTAAAATTTTTTTTTTAAAACTCTTCTCTGACTTGGTAAGTTTGATAAGATGCCGTGAAGCGGACTCCGGCCCGGGCCTCCTGCTGGAGCTGGTTCTCGGCCGTGGACACAGTTAAATGGAGCACACAGACGGACTCGTGTGCAGCTGACACCAGCCGTCCCCCTCAGGCCCGAGTCTCAAAGCTGTTGCCCCCCGAGGACTCTGGCGGAGGCGTCCTCTCCCCGGGTGCCGGCCCTCCCGCCGAGGGCTCCACAGCCACCTGCGAGTCTCCCCTCTCTCAGCGAGCCCAGCCCCCGCCCGAGAGGGGAGCGTCTGGGCCGGGCGTCCCCAGAGAGCCTCGTGCTCACCGAAGCCTGACAGCCATGATCCTCCTTCCGGGATCGCGAGGCGTGACCAGCAGGCGTCGCCTTGAAGTCGTGCGGGGGAGATGGGAGACCCTGACGTTCAGACACCTTTCCAGAGTTGGCTCGAGGACCCGCGAGGGGGTCGTGCGCAGCGTTGGTCAGTGCATTTATGAGAATTGACACTGAGTAGCACACTGAGGTTCCCCATCCCGCCGCAGTTCTCACCAGGCGCTGGCGCCCTGACACCCCAGGGTGACTTCTCAGAGTCGGCGCGTGGTGCTGAGCTAGATGCGAGGCGTGGAGCGGGCCGCGCAGGGTGAGACAGACACCGCAGGACGGCAGGGGAAGGAACCCGCAAGCGGGACCTTCAGACAGGGGAGCCCGGCCCAGCAGTCTCACCGAACGCACCATGGAAGCCGTGTGGACACAACTCTGTGGGAGTCAGAAACCAGCGGGTCGCGGTGACGTCCTGTGACGGGACGCCACAGCAGATGGCCGGTCCTCACACCCGCACCGCCATCCCATCCCCCGCCTCCCAGCCCCCCTCCCCCGCCAGCAGTGCTGCAACCAAAGCCTGTCCTGGCCCCCGTTTCTTTGCTGGGTTGTCTTGCGGCCAGGGATCCGCACACCTCCTCTCCCAACCGAGGGGGCTTCAGCGGGGACAGGGGCACCGGGGCAGTCTCATGCCTGAGCTCAGGTGCCCGGGACAGTCGGGCTCCCGGAGCTCAGGTGGCCTATTCTCCTCTGAGGGCTCCCCTACGTCTCCACAGAGGTGACAGGGCTGTGCCCGCCATGCCCACAGCCCCGAGACTGCCCCCTGGCCCGGCTGCCCAGGCTGTGGCCCAGGCCCTCTGTCCGGTAGCACATGAGGTGCTGGCTGCCGCACCTGCCCGTGATGCGTCTGCTAACGAGAGGGAGGGGCTTGGGCAGCGGTGGCCGGTCTTGTGCATGGAAGGGGCCAGACCCGAGAGGCAGGTCTGCAGAGGCCGGAGGGGCTGTGGGGAAAACACACCCATCGCAGGAGGAGAGCCAGAGAGAGGGCCTGGGGCCTGGGAAGGGCTCTGAGTCCCCCGGGAGGAAAGGAGGTCTGGGGCTGCCCTGGGAGAAGCCAGGGAAGGTGCTTTTAAAGAACCATCACTGATTGTTGTGGCTCTAGCTTGCGTTTTGTTTTTCTTTCTTTAAGACAGCAGTAAATGATTAAGTTCCGTGTCACATTTGGCTGCCTCTGGCCGGCTTGGGAGCCTGGGGTCAGGACCTCCCTGCCCAGGCAGTCAGTTCACCGCAGTCAGGCCCTCCCGGGGCTGGGGCATCCAGGGACCGAGGGGGTCTCAGGGTCACCTTCCCTCTTCCTGAGTCCAGACCCAAATACATGTCTGGCACCGCCCCCCGCCCAACAGCCTCTGTCCTGGGGCCGGTCGGGTGGAGACGGGGCCTCCTGGCTCCCGGCTGCTGCCCCCACTGGCCCCTGCGGGAGGCAGGATACCTGGACCAGCGCCCACCCTCCGGGGGATCTGCAGAGCCTCCGCCCCGTTCTGCAAGTGCTGTGCGCCCTGCGCCTCCCAGGACGTGGCCTCCTTCCTGCGCAAGCAGCTCTCTGCGCTGGGCTGGAGGGCGAGACGCCGCTGCTGCTGTCAGGACGTTCCCCGAGCTCCCGCGCTGGGGAGGGGCCTCCTCCAGGATGTACCCCCAGGCCTGGGTTTGCAGCCATCTCCTCTCGATCCTTCAGGGCCGCGGAGGTGCCGTCGCCCTGGTCTTGTGTCCCCCACGCCGGGCAGAGAGGTCTCTGCAGCCCTGCTCAGTCTCAGCCCCCGACCCCACGGCTGTTTCCGAATCCCCCTCAGCCCCGGCACAGCCAAAAGGAATGTGGGGGAGAAGCCAAGCAGAGCGGCCTCCTCAGCGGCCAGGTGGGGTGTCCCTGCTCCCCCCATAATAGGTGCAGCCTGTGCCCCAAATGTAACCGCTGCCGCTGGTGTGGCTTTAAATAGCCCTGCATTTAGACAACTCGACTTTGAGGATAGTGGAAGGTAATAACACCTGACAAGTCTTATTTTTAAATGTATCTGCCCAGGCTGCAAGAGGGGCTTACATAATTCAGGCCAATGTGTTTACTGAGTCTAAGGCAAACCTCTGGGGAAAAAAGGGAGGGAGGGGGAGGGGGAGAGGGGTCTAGGCCAGTGCAAACAGGGCTGGGACTGCCTTTGGTCACCGCCTGGCGGTAGCCAGTGCCCAGCACGGGTGTGGGGTCAGCTCGTGGGCCACCCAGAGGGTTGATCCCTGCGCCACCCGCCCAGGGCCCACTGCCCGGAGCCCTCCCCTCCCCCACCCAGGGCCCACTGCCCGGAGCCCTCGGGCAGCGCGTGAGACACGTGACTCACTGCGGCAGGTGCGGCGGGGAGAGAGCCCGTCCAGCCCAGGGCCAAGGGCCCAGCCCTGCCGCTCCTGGGGGGGTCAATGTAGCTAACGGGGCGGGGACACCCGGCCCTGGAATCTTGCAGTGGGGGCCGCAGAGCCGGGCGAGTCTCAGCGGGGCAGTCTCTGCCTCTGAGGGTGGAGGAAGCCTGCAGGGGCCGCGGGCACCGTGAGCATCGCCTGCCTGGCCAGGCCCCAGAGCACAGGTGCCGGCCACGCGTGTGCCCTGCTCTGAGGGCACCAGCCCCGGTCTGGGCAGCCCCAGTGACGTCGTGAGGCTTGGCGGGCCCCTCCCTCTGACAGAGGAGCCTGGGGGTCCTGGGGGCTGAGGACCGGTGTGGGGGTGGGGTGTGCTTGACGGCACCACGTGTAGCAGGTGGAATGGCTCATGGTCCACCGGTCGCGGCTCGTCTGGGCACTACGAGGGGCTGACACAGGTCACACTCCGGTGTCTCCGCAGCAAAGAGCCCGGGCCGCAAGCGCTGGTTGGAAGCAGCTCCCACAGGCCCCCACGAGTGACCCACCCAGAATGGGGCTCAGTCACCACCGTGACCGGGGAGCCCCAACTCCAGCCCAGCCCCCGCCGGCACGCCCCGTTACCTGACATATCAGCAGCTCCGAATCGCCAATCAACAGAAATCGTTCAACGTAAACAACACAGAGAAATGATGCCAACGGCGAATACCGCGCAACACGTGGCCTAACACGCCTGCACTTGGAGTCCCAGAAGGAGAGGAGTAAGACAACGGGGTGGAAAATTTTTTGAAGAAATCATGGGCAAAATTTTCCCAGATATGATGAAAACATATAGTTACAGATCCAAGAAGCCCAGCCAATACAGAGCAGAATAAATACAAAGAAACCACTGTAGGTACATCATAGTCAAACTCCTCAAAACCGCAAATAAAGAAAAAATCTCTAAAGCAGCCAGTGCAAAACGGCAACCTGAAAGAGACCAAGGACAAAGGTGGCAGCCGACTCCCAACAGGAGATGGGACGGCAGCTTCCAAGTGGTGAAAGAAAGAACTTTGCAACCCAGAATTCTATGTCCAGCAAACGTACCCTTTAAGAAATAAAGGCAAAATAAAAATATTTTCAGATAAGTAGAAATTTAAAGAGTTTGCACCCAGCAGAGCTGTACAGGAAGTGTTCAGGCCGAAGGGAATTAACCAAGATGAAAACTGAGTCCCCAGTGTTGACAGGAAGAACACGAGACCTGGCAAATACGTGAGCAAACACAAAATACTGTATTTTACTCTCTCAATTCTCTAAAAGACATTTGACTTTTTAAAATAAAAATGGTAACACTGTATTTCGAAGTTTACGACCACACAGTTTGAACCATACAAGACGATGGTGCGGGGACAGGCGGTCATTGGAGCTGCGCGGTGTCACCGCCGAGGCTGCTCCCCGCGAGGACCCGGGGCCCCCCTGACGCAGCGCAGGCACCAGGACTGTTGGTGGACGGACGGACGGACAGATGGGGGGATGAGGCTGACCGATTAACAGGCCAGTGTTCGCTGTGAGGCAGACAAAGCCCCAGGAGCAAACCAGGCTGAGCCCGTTCACGGGAGTGGATAGAACAGAATTATATTCATGAAATGGACGACAAAGAACCCTCACGTTTTTTGCCTTCACTCCGCCTGTGTTTGTAAACGTCTCTGCCCACTTTGCACTCTGCACGGGAGGTCACTTAAATGTTGATTTCAGTAGCTCAAAGCATGAGGGCTGTTTTTCTTGCCCACTTTTTTCTTTTTCTTGGAAAGGACTGGAAAAGAAAAGTAAGTCACTAGCTTAATAAATAATGAAATACAAAGTGAGCCACTAATGCTAACTCTTCATGCTTCTGTGACTGTCTCAGCAAACACAAGCAGGGAGCCGGGCTGGGACCCGCCCCTCTGTCCCCAGCCCCGGGTGCCAGCTGCGTAGAAGTGACGCAGGCGTCGGGTTCACTTTCCGATGCCTCGAAGGATGCTCGCCTTCCCGGGGACGCCTCGGCCACCTGCCCGGGATGCTCTGGAGCGAGGGGGCCCCAGCTCCTCCCTCGGAAGGTGTCACCGGTGAGGCCGCTCTGTTCCCGCTTCTGTTCGTGCCGGTGACTCGATACACGCTTGCCTGTCACGGGCTGCTGCCGTGGTGCACCTGCTGCGCAGCGACTCTGCAGCGCCACCGCGCAGAACCTGCCCCTGTAGAGAGTCGACGGCCACACACACGTGTTCACACACACACGTGTCACACACTCACACTCCACCCACGCTCGTAGACACACACACTGCCAGACCTGCTCACACACTCACAAACTCACATACCTCACGCTCACACTCACACGCCTCACACTTACACACACAGACACACGCTCGCACGCTCACATGCCTCACACACGCGTGCTCACACTCGCACACGGCCCAGCATCCTCAGGAGAAGCCTCCTCACCGGGCCGGGCTGCTCCTCCCGGGGGTCCCGGGGAACAGGCCGGGGCGAGGGGTCCTGCTTGTGCCGATTCCCAGTCTCCGACGTCCTTCCCGCGGCTTCGGCCCCTCAATTCTTGCTGAAGCCGTCAGAAATGCGGTTGAAGCCAACCTCAGTTAAAACATTTCCAAATTTCCTAAGACATTTGCTAACACCATTAACTGTGACATCTCTTTTCTCCCTTTTCAAAGCTGAAACATGAAAGTCTTCGATGCGAGTGGGGGCAGCCTCTGCCAATGTCCCCGTCTCCTGCGCGGCTGTCAGCCGGCGCTCAGGCTGCGCCGTGTTGACTCGCAGATGCAGAAGCAACTCCCCAGGCCGCCATCCACGCAGGCCGGAGCCTGGACTCCCACACGGGCCTGCTCGCCCCCTGAAGCGCGCCTTTGGGGCGTCCCTGTGAGCCGTGGGTCGGGCCCAGGGGCCTCTGTCACTTCCGAGGGAGCAGCAGCGTTTGGTGAGCGCCGTCCTGCCTCGGGGGATGGCACCACCTTGGAAGGCGTCCCCTGGCGTCGCTGGCGTGCCCGGCGCCCCGAGCTGGGACGCGTTCTCTCCAAATCACTGGGAGCGGCGTCCCAGGACTGGGCCTCGCTGCCTGCGAGACAGGCTGAGCCGGCCGGGCCATCAGCGGTGACCCTCTCGCAGAGCCAGGGGACGGCCAGGCCCTGGGCAGCCACGTGCAGCACGTCCTGTGCACGACCCCCCACCGCCCGGCGGCCTCGGCGGGAGCAGTGGCGTGGCCCTCCCCGTGGGTCAGACCCGGACGCTGGGGCTGCGTGGCTGGACTCCAAGCCCGTTCCCAGGAGAGACCCTGTCCCGGTCGAGGGAGGGCCCCAGCCTCGGGCCGGGACAGGAGTCCAAGCGCGAGTTCACTGGGCGGGGGTGCAGGAGAAGAGGGGACGACAGTGCGGGAGTCTCCTGACGTCAACCTGTGACCTCGAGCTCAGTCCCCCGGGGACCGGGAGGGGGGCCCCTCCTCCTTCCCCGCCAGGCGAGGAGCGGCAGGGCACTGACTGTCCCCTGCAGAGTCCCAGCTCAGGGGTGGGGAGGGCGCGGGGGCTTCGCCCACCAGAGACCTCTGTCCCACCCGAGTTCCCTGGGTGGGAACCGGGCTTCGGAAAGGCGGGACGGCCCCCACAGTGTGCGTGGGGGGCGGGAAAGATGGCAGGAGGGAGGAGGGGACTCCAGCCCCACAGGGAACCCCCAGGGAGGGCATTTGCCTGTTCAAGAAGAGGAGTTGAGGTGGCCGGTGGGGCTGAGGGCTGAGCCGGGCCTCCCGATGCAGGAATCTTCCGGAGCCGCGTCAGCAGCCAGCAAGGCACTCTGGGCTCAGAAGGGCGTGGCGCGTGGGGCTGTGTCTGGGCAGCACCCCGGCAGGGCTCAGGTGGCAGCGCTGCAGGGACAGTCCCCACTGCTGCTGCCTCCTCGCCGGGCCCCCCTGGGGGTGACGCCAGGGCGCAGACGCCCAAGCACCCCGACCCCACTCGCGTCCCGAACTGCCCCGCCCGGGCCGCTGGCAGCTCACAGTGCCCGAGGGTCACCCCGGGGGGCAGGCCAGCGGCTCGGCACGGCCCGTCACCTGCCTCTGCGAGACGGTGAGGTCACCGCCGGTGTCCCAGTTTAGGCTCCGGCTTCATGGGTGGAATTGTGACACTTTCTCTCGAGTCACGGCGTCCTACCACAGCGACTGATCCCGCGTTCAACGGCCGCCTGCTGCGTCCCGGTGCTCAGGGAACAATGGAGATGCCCGTTAGTGCCCAGCCTGTTAGCAGGAAGGCAGAGAGGCCCTTCGGAGCCGGAGCCTAAGAATAGCGCGGCGCGCCTGCAGGACGCTTTGCTCCTGGGCGCGTGGAGGGGCAGCGGCCACCGCACCGCGTCCAATCCCCCGCTTGAAGCACTGACGCGAGCCACACGTGTGAGCAGGAGGCAAACCCAGGGGTTCGGCACCGAGATGCCACGTTCATTCCCGCACCGTTTCCTGAGTGACCCCCACGCGCCCCCCCCAGCAGGGCCCCTCACCAGCCTCGCAGCAGCCACCGAGGCAGGCAGGTCCCTGCCACAGCCCCAGGCCCAGGTGGGGTCTGATTTATGGCTGAGAAACTCGGGCTTGTGGTCGAGCGAGTGGTCTGTGGTCACTCGCAAAGGAAGGGACCTGCTGGATCTGTCCCCAGTCCATGGGGACCCATGGGGGCCCGAGGGCTCGAGGCAGAATTCCACCTGGCCCTGAACGCCGCGTGGGAGCTCCGCCCGTTTGTGGGAGGGTGAAGGCAGCTGGGCCTCCCCCGGCTCCCGACAGTGGGGGAGGGACGAGGACCCCTGGGCCGTCCTCCTGGCAGCACCTTCTCCTCGGCCCACGGGGTGAGGCCGTGGCCCCTCCACGCTAATCCAGTGGCTGCAGAGTCCCAGGGTTCCGTCACCACCCACACCCCCGGCCCACCTAGAACCTGGAGGACGGGAGTCGGGAGGGAGCCCAGGCCTCAGGCCCACACAGGCCCCGCTTGCTGCCAGGACCCCACCGAGGAGCCCAGGCCCCTCCTCCGCCAGGGCTGAAGGACAGCAGGGGGTCCACGTGGGCGTCCGGATGGGCCCCACCCCTGAGAAGGGCCCACAGACCACTCCGCGGGCCGGCCGGCCCTGCATCCTGACCCTGGCCAGGCTGCGCAGGGGCACTTCTGGGGGAGGCAGCCAGGAGGCCCCCGTGGCTCTACAGCGTGCTCCTGTCTGTGGCCCCCACGGGCTCTGCATCCCCCATTTCTTCAGAGCACAGCCGTGACCACAGGCACCCGAGGTGGACGTAGGAGAGAAGGTGGCGTGTGTCCTGGTCTGGCCGGGGCGGGGACCCCCAGGGACCCAGTGTAGGATGTGACGAGGTGATTCCCAGGCCTGCCAGCGACGCAGGAGAGCGGGGAGGTCTCCCAAACACAGATCCCACGTGGCTCTCGGTGGGCCTTCCAGTGGGCATTGCAGTGAGCTCAAGCCTCAGGCCCCCTGAAGGGCCTGCCCTGCGCCCGGCCCAGCCCCTGGGGACAGCCGGGGCTGCCTGGCCACCCTGTGTGCTGCGGAGGGGGTCAGGCCACAGCGCTCAGGCCACATGGCGCTTCCTGCAACAGCTCTGATCACCCAGAACTGCCACCGGGGCTGCCACTGGCCGGCTGCCACTGGCCGGCCGCCACACGCCTGCAGAAGCTGGAGCCAGCTCCCCACCAGCACCCCGTCCCGGGGGTCCCTTGAGGCCTCCCAGCTGCTCCCTGGGCCCTGCGGCTGCCACCTGGCCCTTGCCCGGCAGGTGCCACCCAGGTACGGCAGGGTGGGGGGGGTGCCACAACCCCTCCAGCCACTGCCCTGCCGTGCACCCCAGAGGAGCAGTCGGGCCCCAGGCAGGCCTCTCACCTGGCCCCCACCCCTGTCTGGTCCCAGGGGCCTGGGGGGACATTCCACAAGTCCAGGCTCAGACTTCTCTCCCTCCGAGGTTAAAGGCTGGAAGCTTCTAGAATCCCCCATTTGTTCCACAAAGGCTCATCAAGTGCCTCCTCCCAAGGGCAGGAGGACGAGACCCAGATAACCCTACCTCTAGCAAGGGGGCAGCAGCAGGGAGCCCCCAGGAAACCCTCAG
>NW_012152763.1:493780-503950 GCF_000956105.1 Propithecus coquereli
TGCACCCCACCCCACAGCCTCCAGCCCTGAGACTCGGCTTCCTGGGGAGAGACACAGAACGACAGCTTTCCCTCACATGCAGCTGCGAGAATTAAGAAGTGCTGGCGGGGCGGCACACAGCTGGTGCCTGATAAACGTTAGGCACTGGGGCTGTGACCCTCAGGCCTGTGAGAGGGCTGGGCTTTCCCAGGGGGCTGCGCTGGAAGATTAAAGAGGGAGCGTCCGCGAAGCCAGGTCTTCCCCTGGCTGCCCTTCCGCCAGTCACTGCCACCTGCCACCTGAGGCTTCCCTTCCGCCAGTCACTGCCACCTGCCACCTGAGGCTTCCCTCCCGCCAGTCACTGCCACCTGCCACCTGTCTGGCCGTGTCCCCTCCTCGGTCCTGAGCGAGCCCCTGCTGGGCCCCTTCCTGGCGTTACTGCCTCTGAGCTTCTCCTGTGTTGAGCTGACGGTCGCTTCCTTACTGGTTTGCAGGGACAGCCAAGGAAGGTGGCCCGGCGCGAGCACTGCACCTGCCGACGTTCCTCGTTCCTCGGGGCTCGTCCTCTCTCCGCCTGCTTGCGGGGAGGTCTGAGTTGAGGCGTTTATGTGTGGTTGTATCCCTCAGTCTTTCTTTCATGGTCTGTGGTTCTGTGTGACAGTCATTTCCCAAACCAGGAGTACTTATAATTTTCCTGCTTTCTTCTGGAATGTTTTCGACTTATTTTATGTTTCTGTTTCCCTTGTTGATTTTTCTAGAATTTATTTAGTGTAAGAGCACGGCAGAGCCCGAGTTCCTTCGGTCACACATTCCCAGCCCCCAGCTGTCACACGGGCGGTCTCACGCTCTCCTAAGCGGGCGGCCTTTTACTACACCGCGTTTCTGGGTGGTTTGGACTCGGTTCTGGGGACTCCAGCGGTTCCACTGACCTGTCCGTGGCGGGGGGCACAGTCCTAACCCGCCCGTCTTGATGAAATGTCTGTTAGCTGGTAGGACTCGCCCACCCGCGCTTCTGCGGCAGGATTTTCCTGGGATTCATGTGTATTTGTTTCTCAGGGTAAAACTGGGATGGGTCTTGCCCAGTTCTCACACTCACACACACACACACACACACACACACACACACACACACACACGGGCATCGGAATCACACTAAATATATCGATTCATTTAGGGAGAATTAATATCTTTGTAACGCTGAGTCCTTGGACCCAAGAATATGGCAGTTCTATTTTCCCCAGTCTTCTTTTTCGGTCTTCAGTAATATTTAAGGTTTTCTTTGGGAATACCTTGCTATTTTTTGTTAGATTTATTCCTGGGCATTTTATCTGCGTTATTGTGCTGATAGTAAAAGGGGTCGTTTTCGCATTTTTCTTCTGACTCGTCATTGTTTTTATGGGAAGTCTATGGATGGCTGTGGTCGGTTTTGCGCCTGGCCTTGCGTCCCCTTCTTGTCACCGTGTTCCTGCGAGTCCAGGTACGTAACCCCCACCCGAGTGACAGTCCCTTCCCCTCTCTGCTCTCACGTCTGCGCCCCTCATTTCTTTCTCACCACGGCGTCGCGGCGACCGAACGTCCTCGCCGTGCTTCCGCCTACTGAGAACGGCTGTAATATCCCCGTGAGTGGGATCTTGACAATTCCTCATTTATTCGGGGTTTTTCCATAAAAAATGGAGGCTGGATCTTGTCAAATGCCCTTTAGGCGCATACGGAAATAATCGCAGTTTTTCTCTTTAAGTTGGGGACAAGCTAAATTAGAACGATCAATCCTTGGTGTTAAATCATCGACTTTCTGCACGACCCCACCTGCTCGTGATGGATCATTCTTTTTTATTTGCTGCTACGTTTTACTGGCTGATGTTTTATTTAAGATTTTTACGTCGCTATTTATAGGCAAGATCGGTTTGCAGCTTTCATTTTTGTGCAACCTTTGCCGAAATGGGGTGTCAATGTTATTCCGCCTTCCAAAACGAATCTCGCAGCTTCCTTCTTTCTCTTCGCTCCAGAACTGTTTGAAAAGCAACAGAGTTACCTTTTCCTTCCCGTGAAACGTCTGGCCTGACTTTCTGGGCCGGGGTGGGCAGTTCTTCAACAACTTTCTCTGTTTCTTCCGTGGTGTCTGGTGCCTCGGGAGACTTTATCTCTACTGGGGGGAGCTCTCGTGTTCGTGTTTCCTGGCAGGGCGTCTGTAGGAGCGGAGGGCTCTCACAGGGTTTTAATTTTAGTAAGGAATGTGCGCAATGTCTTATCTTTTATTATCTGTACTTTCCCGTTTTTCTTAATTAGCCGCGGGCTAATCAGAGGCTGGATTTATTTGTTGGCGCTTTGGTTCTTTTGTTTTCTATTTGTCTTCTGTTATCTTTCTAATCCCTTCCCCATGCTTTTCTCAGGGCAATGTGATTCTTTTCCAAACTTGAGTTGGGTGTTAAATATTGTGTTTGGGTTATAATCACAAGTATTTTTCCTCGGAGCGCTGTCACTGGCAGTGATGGGTAATGACTTTTCCTCTTGTTTTTTTGCGATGCTGTATTCAGTGTGTTCAAGTTTTGGTTTGTCCTTGAGCCTGAGAGTCGTTCAAGACACAGGCGTTTTTGTTCAGTTCGTAGGGCTGTTTGTTTCTGGTTGTGTTTTAAATGTCTCACGTTGCTGTCCTGTGCTCAGAGACTGCTGTCTGCACTGTTTATGCTTTGGGGGCTCTATTGAGAGTTTGTGTTATCTAATTTGTCATCAGTAATTAAATGTTCCATGGAAGCTAAAAAAATGGTTTTATTCTCTATTTTCGGCATAGAGACCTGACCTTTTTCTTTCTTGCCCAAATTCCTTTCTAAAGTGCCTGGTGAGTCACATCTTACGAAACATAAAATCTCATTAAGTGAGTCTTTTCATTAACCCAGTATGATGCGGCTTACCATCCACCCGGGCCCTGGTCTGGCCTCACGTGACAGGCATCCGACCCTCAACTCAAGCTCTCCTTTCTACCAACTCCTAGGAAGGCCGTGGCAGTCTGCACGTGGAGGCCGGCTGGGCGCCAGGCCTTGACTCTGGATGCTGGCAGCACCCTGGACCCGTCCGGGAGCAGCGTGTTTGGTGGGGAGTCCAGTCTCTGCCCCACCAGAGACAGAGGACACGGCTGGCTCGGTGGCCAGGGCTGCAGGGCTGCCCACAGCGGAGAAGAGGCTGGACCGGGCCTCTCCACCCCCGGGGCCTTCCCGGGCCCGTCCACTTTGCCACCAGGGAGCACCTGCCGGCCCCTCCCCCGGGCACACCTGAGGCTCCTCTTCCAGACGTCAGCCTCGGCAAAGAACTTGTGACTAAGACCCCAAAGGCAAATACGGCAACAAAAATAAATAAATGGGACTTGATTAAAATTAAAAGTTTCTGCACAGCAAAGGAAATAATCAACAGAGTAAACAGACAACCTGCAGAATGGAAGGAAATATTTGCAAACTGCACATCCAACACAGGACTAATATCCACAATCTACAAAGAACTCATACAAATCACTAACAAACAAACAATCCCATCAAAAGGTGGCAAAAGCCATGAACAGAAGTTTTTCAAAAGAAGATGGACGTGATGCAGAGAAGGGAACGCGGGGGCGGGGCCACCGTGGCCCTGCAGATCGGGGAGCGCGGCCCTGACCAAGTCCAGACTTCACGTGACAAATCCCTTTATTAAACGCAATATTTATACGTGCTTATGCTGAGCTGGGGTGCTGGGATGGTGGGGTGCTGGGACGCTGGGATTTTATGACGCTGGGGTGCTGGGTGTTCCAGATGATTCCATGCTCTCCTCTGGGTCCTCGTAGGGCAGGGTCACATCACCCTCGTGTGGCCGTCTGGGAAACTGCAGGAACTCGCCTGCCCAGGGCGCTGATGCTCTTCCAGCTCAGGGGCTGCCCCCTGGGAAGGGGCGATGGGAGGTGGTGGGCGCCTCTCCCGGTCCTCCTGCTGCTCTTCCTGGCAACGCCGGGAGCCCCCTCCCAGCGCCGGGCCACGCAGAGCTGGTTGCCAGGGGCGCGGCTTTCTGCCCCTTTGCTTCTCTGCTGGTTCCCGGAGGCTGGTGCTGAACAGGTGCCGTGACGTCGGGGGGTCAGAGGTCTGCTGTCCTGTGCCTGCCTGGCCATGCAGAGGGCCGCACGCGCATACGCATGTGCACACTCACACGTGTGCACACAGGCTGCACACGACACGCGTCCCACACTCATGTTCACGCTCACACACACGTGCATTCTCCACGCCCTCCCCCAGCAGCGGTTCTGGGGTCCTCCTGACTGTGGCGGGCCATCGCCCACAGCCATTGCGCCTGCAGTGGCCCAACACCCGGAGCGTGGCCCAGGGCCGCCTCTGACGCAGGCCCGGGCGCGGCTGCTCCCACCTCCCTCTGCCCTCGCTTCCTGAGCGACCCAGGCTCAGACACGGAGGTTCCAGCCAGCCTCCTCCCAGACCCCACGTTTTAGCTCTCACGCCAGCAGCAAAGTAGCCAAGCCTGCGTCAAAGGACCCCAAAGTGGAGCCAGAGCCGGTGCACTCCGGGGGCAGCGGGGCACGGCCGGGCGCAGGCCCCCCAGGGTTGCCCGTGCCCACAGCACCTGGGCAGGGCCCCGGTGATGCCCCAGGACCGCCGCGGCCCCCGCCTTCCTGAAGGGTCCCCAAGCCTGTGCTGGGCTCCGACCCGCCAGTCATTAGGCGTGTGGGGGTGTCGTGAGCTCAGGGCTGACCCCAGGCAGTTTGGAATGGCTGTGCTGGGGGATCTGCACCAAGAGAACGGGCAAAGGCTCCCAGTCAGGGGCTTCGTCCTGCTTTTCCCCGGAGGGGCTGCGTGCCGGCAGCGCACTCGCCCAGGGACGCCCGGTGCCTCCCGCCAGCTCCCCGGGGAGGGTGGCACCTGCTCTTCTGAGAGTGGGGCTGGCAGAGCTGGGCCCTGCCCTCGCCACGGCCGTCCTGCCCTGTCTCCGTGCCCGTCCCCAGCAGCCAGGGGTCCAGGTCCACTTGAACCGAGTTCCCTTCAGGTGCACCCAGCCCGGCGGGGTTCAGCTACCACTAGCCTGCGTGGGGGGAGAAGACGTAGCTTTAGCTTTTGTTCTGTCCATTCACACATATTTCCTGATGTTTTAAAGAACAACTGGCCAGTTTTTGTGGCTCACGCCTGTAGTCCCAGCACTTTAGGAGGCCAAGACAGGAGGATCACTTGAACCCAGGAGTTTGAGGCCAGCCTGGACAACACAGAAAGACCCCATCTTTAGAGAAAATTTAAAAATTAACTGGGGGTGGTGGCGCCTGCAGTCCCTGCTACCGGAGAGTCAGAGGTGGGAGGGTCGCTTGAGCCCAGGAGCTGGAGGCTGCAGTGAGCTGCGATCCCACCACTGCAGTCCAGCCCGGGTGACAAAAGAGACCCTGTCCCTCCCCCCGCCAAAAAAAATTAAATAAAAAAAGGAACGATTCAGCTGTCTTGCTGGTTTTCACTTGGTGCAATTACGAATGTTCAGATTTTTTTTTTTTTTTGAGACAGAGTCTCACTCTGTTGCCTGGGCTAGAGTGAATGCCGTGGCGTCAGCCTAGCTCACAGCAACCTCACACTCCTGGGCTCAAGCGATCCTCCTGCCTCAGCCTCCCAAGTAGCTGGGACTACAGGCATGCGCCACCATGCCCGGCTGATTTTTTCTATATATTTTTAGTTGTCCGATTAATTTCTTTCTATTTCTTTTCAGTAGAGACGGGGTCTCGCTCTTGCTCAGGCTGGTTTCGAATTCCTGAGCTCAAACAATCCACCCGCCTCGGCCTCCCAGAGTGCTAGGACGCCCGGCCGAATGTTCAGATTCTTGACGCTGTCTGGCTAAGCAAGTGCTGTGGGCTGACCTGTGTCCCCTGAGATTCCCATGCTGGAGCCCTGAGCCCCCAAACTCAGACTGTGACTGTACTTGGAGACAGGGTCTCTCCAGAGGTGATCAGCTCAAAATGGGCCATAGAGTGGGCCCCGAATCCAGTGACTGCTGTCCTTAGAAGGCGCAGCTCAGGCGCAGAGACGCGTGCGGGGAGGATGCCCATCTGCCAGCCACACAGAGAGGCCTCAGAGGAGACTCTGGCCGCCAGGGGTGTCTCCTGGCAAGACCGTGTGACGTGATGCAAAACACACGAAGTCGGTCTCTGTTGTGCTCCTGGGTTAGGGTCAAAGGTGAAGCAAGGACACGAAAATCCTCTCTGCACACGCTCCGTGGGTGGTGGTCTCTTACCGGGAGAGAACGCTGGTCTGGACCTCGAGCTTGGTTTCTGATCAGACTGTAGGGAAAGGTGCCGGCCGCTGGCAGGGAGGGGTGTAATTAGGTGCGTGTGACCTCCCGCCCCGTCACGGCTGCGAGCTCAGTTTTGAGGTTTCTCTGGGGTCCCCTTGGCCGAGAGCGGGTCTGTTCAGCCAGCGGGGGCCCAGCATTTCATGTTAGTTCACAAATCACTGACAGACAGACCTCGTCACCTCTGTCCTGCCCTGGGAACACACTCGTGCTGGCCCCCAGGGAGCACACCGGCTGCGAGTGCTCCAGGAAGTGGCCGGTGACATGAGCTTAACAAGAGGCTTGTTTCTTTCTCACATTGGCCGCCGGGACCGCGCAGCTGCCCGGCAGACGGGGGGCCCAGGGTCCTTCATTCCCAGCACGGGACGTGGGGGCTTTCGCCTTGTGAGCTAAGAATAAAATCCTAAGCCCTCTGCTAAGGAACGGACCCCTCTAAGCCCAGGGGATCCCAGAAAAAAGCCTTAAATCTGCGTTCCCAGCCATGATAGGGCAGGAGGCATAAAGCGCAATTACACACTCAGGTTTTCTCCACGTACGTGTTCACGGCTCCTCCTGTAGCTCGTAACACGTGTGATTAGCCACCTTGCCCAGCATACAATGCTGTTCCCTTTTATCTCTCACTTGAAACACGAGTTCCTGGCTCGTGGCTGGAGCAGTGTTTCCCAGCCTACCAGAGTGGCCACTGCGAGCCTAGAAGCTTCACGAGAAATAAAGCTCTTCTTTTTCCAGAGTATAAACCTCATGTTTCTTTTTTTTTTTTAATTAACAACCTCAAGGCACAAAATGGCTGCTCAAGCCCCAGTCTTTGTAGCCACATTTCCACCATCAGACAAAATGAAGGACCAAAGAAGGGGGCTGCCCTCCCATTAAAAACACTCCCCTAAAACGGCTTCCTTCCATTCTTAGGCCAGAACATGGTCCCTGGGCCACACCTGCCCACAAGGGAGGGAGGTGGCAGTGTGTCTGCCTGAAATCCTCTGGGAGGAGAGGGGTGCGTCCCCCCTGCAAGGAGAGCACAGACGTCCCTGAAGCCTGGGGGCCAGGCCGGGGTGAAGGGGAGAGGGGCCTCTCCACAAACCACTTTCCAGTGTCCAGGACTGTCCTCCTGTCCAAGCCCCTCTCGGCTCACAGCCGCCCGGCCTGGGTCCCCACCTCCCTGCCCCTCGGCCGCGGGGCCTCCGGCAGCCTGGCCCCGGGCCCTGCTCTCCCCACATCCTCCTGTTCTCTCCTCCCCGGGCGCGTTTCCCACACCTGCGCCACCCTCGCGATGTTCATTCTGCCTCATGGTGCGCTGAGCCTCCCACCCAAAAGGACCCCGGGCCCCTCTACCCGGGACGCCAGTGGCTGAGCCTGTGGGAGCCTCCTGGGGGTCACGGCTCCCAGCTTCAGGGGGACCTCGGCCTGTCGCTCCTGAGGGTCCTTTCTGCCCGCAGAGGGCTCCCCAAGCCCGTGCTGGTGGGTTTAAAGTCGCACCTCTTTTGACTTTAATTTGCATTTCGCTGATGCCAGACATGTCGAGCGCCTTGGGGGGTGTCTACTGGATTAGTCAGGCATCTCACGGTCGGGCGTCTATTCTTTTGCCCATTTTTGCAGCTTGTTTGTCTTTTCATTATTGGTCTATCAGTGTTCTTTACGGAATCTGGACACAGCCCTTTGTCGGGTATATTGATTGCGAATATTTTTCTCCCGCTATGGAGTTTGCCTTTTCAATTTCTTAACAGCATCTTTCGAAGAGCAGAAGCTTTTACTTCTGGTGAGGATGGATTTATCTGTTTTTTCCTTTACGGTTTTGCCTTCTGTGCCCTGTCTAAACAACTTCTGCCTGCTCCCAGGTGGTGAAATATTGTGTTTTATCTAAAATCCATGAACACGTGAATTTTACGTTTTAAGCCTATGATCCTCTCAAGTTAATTTTCCTATGTGGTGTGATGAGGGACCCCGGTCTCTCTCTTTCGTCATTTAACGTCTGTTGCTCCAGCACCGTTTGTTCCAAAGAGCTTCCTTTTGCCCACGGCGCTCACTGGCACCTCTGTCAAAATCAGTGGACTGAGCACCGTGGATTTGGTCGTGAGCGCTCATTCTGTTCCACGGATCTCTTTGTCTCCTTCACAGACACCGGCGTCCTAAACGCTGCCGCTGCAAACCGAGTCTCGAAGTCACGCGGTGTGAGTCCTCCGACCTCGACCTTCCTGGGGATTCTCTTCCAGGGCCTTTGTGTTTCCACGTAACGTTTAGAATCAGCTTGTCGCGTCCAGAGCGACGCCTGCCTGCCGGGGCTCTGCTGAGAGCGCGCGAGCACACGCCATCCACCCTGAGGACGGCACATCTCGTTCATTTGGGTCTTTAGTTACCTCAGTCAACTTGTGGTTCTGAGTGTAGCCGTATTATACAGCTTCTGTCAAATTTATTTCAGCGGAGCTTGTTCCTGATGTTATTTTAAATGGTATTCTTCTCTGTCATTTCTCCAATTCTTTGTTGGTAACATATACAGACACAAGTGACACTCACATTATTGGTATTGTGTCCCGACCCTTGCTAAATTCGCTTATTAGTGATTGTAGTCTTTCATAGGTTCCACTGTGCACTAAAAATCTTGCACCCCCAGCTGACTGAATGGACCCCCTCTTGGCCAAGGGGACCCCAGAAATACCCTAAAGCTGAGTTGCTGGCCATGAGGGAGGTCAGACAGGCCTCATCATGCCCCCTCCCTTTTTGGAGAAGTCCTTTGTGACTCGTTAACTCATTAACGAGGACCTGCAAGACGGAGCTTAACCCACACCTGCAGGTCATCCAGTTATTTAACAGATCACCTGAGTCTGGGTGTGTTTCTCTGATTAAGAGACTTCCTTAACTTAAAACACTCCAAACCTTTAGACAAAGCTTCATTTCTTTAACCAATCACAAATCAAAGAAGCTTTCAACCCACCTGTAACCTGTAATCGGCTGCTTTGAGATATCCCACCTTCTCGGGTCAAACCAACCTACGCCTTCCATGTGTTGAATTCTGACTTTACCTGTAATTCCTGTATCCCTGAAATGTATAAAACCAACGATAGTGACCCATGGCGAGACCCCTTGCTCAAGGGTTCTTGGGCTTGGCTCTGGGCCATGGTCACGCATACTCAGCTCAGAATAAACCTCTTTAAATTATTTAACAGAGTTGGGTTCTCTTCTGTTGACAACAGGATTTTTTGTGTATAGAATCATATTGTTTGTCACTAAAAATCTATCAACATTAAAAGTTCTTATAATCTTGTACCTTAAAAATAAGCCCTCTCCAGACCCTGGGCCGTCCCCCGGGCACTGTCCCCACAGGGCAGCACTCTGGGCTGCAGGTGCGATGCTCAGCCTGACCTCCAGCCAGGGCTCTCCCCAGGCGTGTGTCTCGTGGTTGTGCATGTCCAAGACAGACGCAGGCCAGGTCTTGCCTGAGTGCCCCCGCGTGGGCATGGCCTCCCCAGCCAGCCTACTCCCCTGCAAAATCTGCGCCAGACCCTCAGCTGCTAGACAGTTTCCTCCCAACTCTCGGGCTTCTCCCCACCCTGTCCAGGCGGTTCACCCACAATACCAATAACGGGAATGTTTCTGGCATCACAGAGAGGCTCAGATGCAGCAGACATGCCCGCTCGGGCCTCCTGGGGAGGGGAGGGGAGCCCTGCCCAGGTAGTGGGGGCCGCCCCCTCCTGCTCTCACCTGGGCAGGTGCCAGGCTCACTCCCTTCCCTTCTGCTTCCTCTCCTTGCTCAGGTCTCAGCTCAACTGTCCCCTGCTTAGGGACACTCCCCACGCCACCACTTGGGGTCACAACCCCCTTCACAGGCTGCCAGGCTCTCAATTCTACCTTTGATGCCCTGTCTCCCAGGGGGCCCTTCCCGCCCCCAGGCAGGGGCAAATATCTATTGTT
>NW_012152763.1:504860-564972 GCF_000956105.1 Propithecus coquereli
AGGAGAGCCTACGAGCTGATCAAGTCGGCCAAGGTGGGGAAGTCGGAGCTGGACCCCTGGGAAAGCTTCAGCCCCGACCTGTTTGTCCTGTGCGCGGAGCAGGCCCTCAAGGTGACGAACCCGCCCAGGACCAGGACGGCGTCAGACGGGAGGGGGCACCGCGTTCTGGGGCCTGGACGCTGGGGAGGGCGGCAGCCCCTGGGGAGGGTCCCGGCAGGGTGGAGGCGGGATCCCTCCGTGGGCCTGATCTCAAGCGGGCTCCCCCTTGTCCCTGGTGCCCACGGGGTCGGTGTTTGCAGATGGGGCGGCCCGAGGTGAGCGCCGACTGCGTCCAGATGTACTTCAAGGTCAAGGGGCCCGTCACCCAGTTCCTGGGCCGAGCGCACCTGTGCCGGGCCCAGCTGTGCGCCCCGCAGTCCACCGACCACCTGGTGAGCCGCGTCCCGCCCCTCCCCACCGTCCTCTTCTCCCGGCTCCAGGTGTCGGGAGAAAGCCGTAAAGTAAGCGACCAAGGCCATCTTCACAGGGACGTGCAACTGGCACCGCTTCCTGTTAGGGTCCTGCCCAGGCAGTGGAAGCCGACGTGTCCTGTGTCAGTGACCACGGGTCTTTGCGGCCTGCGCCCCGCCTGAGCAGGGCAGTTTCCGGCCCTTACAGCTGTTCACAGCCGGGCGGGCCAGCCTGGCGTGAGGCCAGCTTGCAGGGAAGTGGTGGTGAGCGGGCACGGGTGTTTCTGATTTAACCGAGAACGCTTTACCCTGTTTAGGAGGAATTTGAAAACTGCGTGACTCAGTACCTGAAGGCTATAAACTTTGCGAAAGGAGAACCGAGGTGGGCACCGTCCAACGGGCCTTTCTGATGGGCTGTGTGGAGGGGTCAGAGCCGGGCTTGACCCCGCCTCCGTGGGGACGGGAGTGGGGAGGCCTGACCTCAAACCAGAGGCTCTGAGGTCAGTGGGTGTCTCCAAAGGGAGCCGTGAGCGCCCCCGGGAGAAGCCTGGTCCACGCTGCATTCCGGGGGTCTCGGGGCAGCCGTGGTCGGGCCCGTGGGTGACGGGGAGCCCTGGACGGCTGTCAGAGGCGCCTTCAGGGGGAGGCCTGGTTGCTCCGTGGGGGGCTGGGGGAGGAGCTGAGCAGAGAGAGGCGGCCCAGGGGCGTCCCGGTGGCGGGAGAGAAGGAGCCCGCTTGAGGGCGTGCGGGAGTTAGGGGAGAGCAGCTGCCGGGGGAGGATAAGTCCCTTTCTGGTGTGGGTGACACAGCAGGCTGCCCGGGCCCTGGGAGCCACCTCTCTGGCGCGGGAGCCCCTCCAGGCTGGAAGACTCTGGTCGGGACACCTGGGCTTCCCCTCCTCTCCTGGAAAAGCTGGGAGAGATGAGAGGGGTCTCTGGGTCATGCTGTGGCTCCCCGTAAACTCCCTGAGGGGATGTGGGACCAGGCGGGACACCAGCAGGCACCCGCGGCCCTGCAGGGCAGAGCTGCCGTGATCCCCCTCCACACACACGCCCTTCATGGCACCCTGCTGCCTGCCCAGGGGAGAAGCCCAGACTCCCAGGAGGCGCCTCTGCTCACTTCTCCAGCCCCTCGTCCACTTCACCTGGATGCTGG
Source organism: Propithecus coquereli (assembly GCF_000956105.1). Classification (NCBI taxonomy): domain Eukaryota; kingdom Metazoa; phylum Chordata; class Mammalia; order Primates; family Indriidae; genus Propithecus; species Propithecus coquereli. The sequence continues at coordinate 506,465 of NW_012152763.1, forward strand.
GAGGCTTTGTCCCTGAAGTTTCTCTCCTGGTCATTTTCAGCCAGGGCAGGATGTCTCCTCCTCCAGGAAGCCTTCCTGGATTCCCTCGTCCTTGCCCATTCTTGTCTGTCTCTTGAGAGGCAAAGGAGGCCTTGCTCAGTGCTGTATTTTCACGGGGTCTGATCAGCGGGCGGGATGACTGACTAAGAGGCCGTGGTCCGCACTCGGGAGCCTGTGGCCGGGTCCTTGCAGCCGGGGCTGAGCTGGAGCCACGGGCACACTCGCAGTGAGGCCGGCACAGCTGTTCGGGAAATGGCTCTGTGCCTGGTGCTCACGCAGGTGCGGCCCGAGCTGCTCAGCCGTGGCTGCTGCCATCTGCTGGACACGGGGAGGAATGTGCTCCGCGGGGGCCTCCGAGGGAAAGAGGACGCCGGGTTTCGCAGCTCAGGCCTCCTCTCCTTGGGCCGCAGGTATTACTTCCTGGTGTATAACGCCTCAGTGCTCTACTGGCAAATGGCGCGGCCCTTTCTCAAGCCCGGACACCGCCACCACCTGATCCCCAGCCTCTCCCAGATCGTGAACGTGCTGACTCAGATCGAGGACGAGGACAAGGAGTGGCGAGCCGAGCTGATGCTGTGAGCCGGGTGGCCCTGCCCTTCCCGGGTGGGCCAAGTGGCGTGTCCGGACTCAAAGCAGGGGAAACGGGGTCCTGGGTTTAACATCCTGGTTCAGTAAATTCGTAATGTGGCAGACACTCGAGCGAGAGAAAACCAAGCCAGAGCGAGTAGGCAGGTCCAGGAGCCCGGGCGGCCCCCAGTAGCGGGGCTGTGGGGGCAGCCAGGGCAGGGCAGTGGCTGCTGGAGCCTCAGCCCTGAGAAGCCACCACCAGCGCCGTCAGCGGATGCCGCTGGTCACAGTGCGGGGGGACTGACGGTCTCCGTCAGAGCTGTCCCGTGTTTGGGTCGCTCTCTGCGCAGGCCAGTGCTGGGTGAGTGTTCACACCAAGGGTCCTCACTGTGCCAGCGCCACACAATCCGCACTCAAGTCCGGGTCCAGAGTCTGTAGGCTTTGGCTGCCGGCTTTACAGCCACTGGGGAACCTTTAAAAGAAACTAAGTGCAAACAAGACCTTTCTTTAAAATGTCGTTTTCAGGCCAGGCTTGGTGGTTCACACCTGTAGTCCCAGCACTGTGGGAGGCTGAGGTGGGAGGATCGCTTGAGGCCAGGAGTTTAAGACCAGCCTGGGCAGCATAGTGAGACCCCCTCTCTACAAAATATAAATAAAAATAAGTAAAATATCATTTTTAAATGTCCTGGGAAATTAAAAGGCCAATAATTTCCTCTCCTGCTGCTAGGGACAGCAAGCTTTCCTGGCTCCTGCTGGCCTTCCCTGGTGAGACGCTGCTCCCAGGCTATTTTTCTGAAGTTGATGAAATGTAAAAATTATAAAAGTATAATAACTTGGTTATTACACGTTTGCAGCAGAAAACAATTTCAACAAGGTTTAATATCAACCCTATTATCTAGGGAACTTCTTGAGTGTTATCTGCAAGCTGGAAGAAAGGAGGAGGCTGCTAAGTTCTGTTCCACCGCGGCGCCGTTCATAAAATCAAATGTGCCACAGAAATACCGACAGATATTCTCTCTTATGGTAAGCTGACATATGAAAATATACAGATATAAGAAGTAATTTGCTTAAAAGTCAGTGCTCAGTAAACTATGCATAAAAACTGCAACCAAGTCCATTAACTGAGAGAGATAAAAACACACATGAACAAAGCAAATATAAACAGAATAGCACTTCATCCTATGGGAAGACATATATAACCATGATATTTTGAAAACAAAACAAGATCTTTTGCCTTTATTGTTACTCTTTGAATATTTCCTTTGTAACAGCATTGGTTTTTTAAAAAATTAATACAAAATTTATAAAGCTACAAGTAATTACTAAAATACAAGAATGTGTATGAAAAACATTCATCAGCTATTCGTTTTTATGTACAAGGAATGAGCTTAAGCTATATCTGAAAAAGCTAAATATAACAATGAAAAGATACATGTTAATTACAGATATTGATTATAGGAGAAATATTTACAAAATAATATCTAGACACAAAATCTAGGTATCTAGCTATTGCTTGAATCCAAATTAATATTCTGTTCCGTTTTATGACAGGTTCGTCATGAATTAATGGATGAACTTCAGTTAAAAGAAGAAAAGAAAAATTCCGTCAGCCTTTCAGTTTCCTTCCTCATTAATACGCTACAAGGGTAAGTAGCTTGGGGAGGGCGAGCGGGTTGAGTGTCCTGAGTGCGAGCTCAGGAGGACTATTCCTTGCACCTGGGCACGCCTGCAGGTGAGGCCGTTTGGGGTTGCAGGGAGCTGGCCTGGGAGGTGGGGCCTGGGAGGCATCGGGCCGCCTGTGAAAGCTGGGCCACCGGCGGGGGTGCAGCTTCTAAGCCAAGTGAAAGAGTGGCTCCAGGAGAAGAAAGTCACCAACAGTGTCAGATTCCTCTGAGAGGTCATGCCAGATAAGTGTGCATTTGACCATGACAGTGCAGAAAACGAGCGGTTTATAGGAAAACCCTCACCCAGCGGGTTAATGAACGGGGAAGGATTGTTACCAGGAGTGGAGACAGGACTCCTGAAAGTTCCCTGTGCCGGGCAGGAGACCTGCAATGGCAGCTGCAGGGAATTAGGATGGTGGAGAGCAGTGTGTTTGCAGGGAGTGGGGAGGTGACAGTGTGAGTGCTGAGGGGAGTGAGGAGGTGACAGTGTGAGGGCTGAGGGGAGTGGGGAGGTGACAGTGTGAGGGCTGAGGGGAGTGAGGTGACAGTGTGAGCGCTGAGGGGAGTGGGGAGGTGACAGTGTGAGGGCTGAGGGGAGTGGGGAGGTGACAGTGTGAGGGCTGAGGGGAGTGAGGAGGTGACTTTGTGAGGGCTTAGGGGAGTGAGTAGGTGACAGTGTGTGAGGGCTGAGGGGAGTGAGGAGGTGACAGTGTGTCAGTGCTGAGGGAAGTCGGGAGGTGACAGTGTGAGGGCTGAGGGGAGTCAGGAGGTGACTGTGTGAGGATTGGGGAGTGAGGTGACAGGGCTCAGGGGAGAGAGGAGATGACAGTGTGTTTCAGTGGAGTGGGGAGGTGACAGGGTTTGAGGGCTGATGGGACTGTGGCGATGACAGTTTTTAAGGGCTGAGGGGAGTCAGGTGACGATAGTGTTGAGGGTGGAGGACACTCAAGAGCTGGCAGTGTGTTTGGTGATGAGGGGTATGACGACACCTGGGTGTTTATGTGCCAAGATCATTCTGACGAGAGTGGGACGCTGACCACAGGTCCTAGAGCAGATGGGAGGAGAGCGGCCGTGATTTCCATGGAAGGGTCCCTAGTTGGTCCTGTGTCTGGGGGAAGGGTGTGTGCCAATCTTCCTGGGTGACGTTTTTATGATGCAGCTGGAGTGAGGGAGGGTGAGGTAGTGTGACAACGTGTCTGGGACATTTGAGGAGACAAAGGACAGGGATTATTTTAGCCCTTCTTTTCAGTGGGAAACAATTTCCTAGACTCTCTTTGGATAAATTGAATAAACGTAATAGGATCTTTGATTATTTTGCATTTGAATTAATTCTAGAAAAATGGATAAAAATGAATTACCAGAAGATGTCGACAGTATTCTGAAAATGGCCTATAGACATTTAAGTTATTACAATCACCAACGCTTTCCTTCAATCAGAGAAGAAAAGTAAGTGTTTACGTTTTTCCAGCACAGATTTACATGTATGTAATCTTTGTGCAAGATTTAGCAAGTATTGGGGAATGTGGAAAAATATAAACACAATCGACTAGAACCACTTTAGCAAAAGTCAGCTGTGTGGATGTTTTAGTACATTTCCTTCTCATCTTTTTTATCCTGAGGTTGGCACCGTTTGGGCAGTACTTTCATATCCTACTTTTGAAAATCAAATTTAACTTCCAAGCATAAGCATTTTCAAGTTATTACAGCATCTTCTCACGCGTTTCTGAATCGCTGCGTGATGCTTCACTGCAGGGAGGATCGTGCGTTTTTCCTGAGCATTTCCCAGGCTGGCGTGTTCCCGTTCTGTGCTTTCTTGACCCTCTGCGCACCCTGAGAGTCCAGGGTGAGTCCCGGGCTAGCTTCCTGGAAGCAGGTCCCTGAGCCGGGGCTGCCTGAGGAATGTGCACGGCACTCCCCAGCCGTTTTCACAGGAGTGACGGTTCGGTTCGTTCCCGGCCCCAGCAGCTGTTCTGTCACGTCCTCGTTAGCGCTGTGTATTCGTTTAAGAGATGGGGCGGAACCTTGTCAACATAGTAGGCTGAAGTTATCTGTCGCTTTGGTTTTATGACAGCCTGGGAAGGATGTATTAGCCATCTACGGCTGTGCGACAAGTTACTCCCAACTTAGCAGCTTAAAATGACGCTCATCTGTAACCTCTGTGTGTCTGTGGAATTCCGCATCCGGGCGCAGCCGGGCTGGGTCTCGTGGAGGCTGGACCGGGGAAGGAGCGGCTCCGACCAGGCCACATGGGTGTCGGCAGGACTCCGCTTCTCGCGCAGTGAGGGCCTCAGCTGCTTGCTGCGTGGGCACCGCCGCGTGACGGCTGGTTTGTGAAAGGCAGCGAGGAGTCGGCCAGCACAGCAGCCGTCAGGACGGTCTGAATCCAGTCCAGGCAGTGGGATCCTGCGCAGTCAGTTAGATGCAGGTCACTCAAGGGGAGGGGGTCACTGGAGACCCTGAACCCCGGCAGGCAGGACGCGGGTCTCGCAGGTCTGGGGGTGGGGCTGGGCGCCCAGGGAGGATGCCGGCGGGTCCGTCCGGCTCTCCGGGAGGCACGTGCGTGAGCGTTTTCCTGAAGGAGGCTGACGTGCTCCGATTCTCTGGGTGATTCTAACTGGAGTCGGGCGGGGCTCCGCCGTGGCCCTGGCTGTGGCCGGCAGCATCCCCTTCCGTGGCTGGCGCTCCCGGTTCGCGCGCAGGACTGACGCGAGGGTCTCTTCTGACAGTCTGCTCGTCGCTCCCTCGGGGGAAACTCCTGCAAGCAGGATTCTGGGGCGCCTGTGCGCTCAAGCGGGGGCGCCTTCCGCCCCTCACGGAGCCTGCCGGGGACCGGCTGTCGTCGCTTTCCTGTCCGTGTCTTCGCTGATGAAGTTGAACGTTTTTTCATATACTTACTACCATTTTTTCCTTTTGTTAACTTTCTGTTCATTTCTTCGACCTGATTTCTTAAAAGTAGTATATAAATCATTTTGTTATCGACTTGTAGAAACTTTTTCCATTTTAGGGTGTGAGCCCTTCAGCTCCAGTGTATTTACAAATTGTCCCAGTTTGTTTACCTTTTAGTTTTTTAATAATTCCGGGTGCCAAACAACAAGGACAGTCTGGGCCACGTCCTGGCCAGACGCTGCTGTCGGCCTGCGTCTGTGTTCGCTGGGACCCCCCCCCACCCCCCGCGTCTCTGTGGCTCCGCTTCCGTGGGAACGTCTAGTTGTGTCGCGCTCTGGCTAGAGGGGCTAGCGGAGCACTTTCTGATTTGGACACGTTAGGTTTCCCTGTAGCTTCCTGCGCAGTCAGCATTTGGTCGCTGCCCCAGGTCACTGCCCCCGGGCCCGGAAGAGCAGGTGTGTTCTCGGCTTGCTGGGGAGACGCCCTCACTCAAGCTGCCAGTCAGAGCTGCCTTTTGGTGGATTTCCGTGGTCCCTCCCAGGAGCTCTGAGAGCCTCGGAGACTTCCTGACACTCTGGGGGCCGCTGGCACTTGCCCCTTGGACTCCTGTATCTGGAATTCTGGGTGACAAAAAGGCGACTCTGTTAATTTAAAACCAAAAAGGACTGAGAACCGGCGATACATCCTTTTACGGATTCTCCGTTCTTGGCCTGCCCAGCGGGGCCTGCCCTGGAGCACGGGGAAGAGGAGGAGGGGGGAGGCCAGGCCCACCAGGGCCTTCGGAGGCGGCGGGGGTGGACAGAAGGACCCGCACCCCGCCCCAGAGCAGCCCCCGTCCCCGAGCGGCCCCCTGTCCCAGAGCCCCCCGGCTGGAGAGGGGAGGAGGGGAGCACCTCCTCGAGCGCCACGTGGGTGGTGACCACGGCCCAGATGTTTGTATCAGTATTTCTGGGTGAGACGGTGGTTATTACCTAGGAACAGGCAGAGGAGACGTAGGCTTGTTCCCCAGGGGATGTTTGGCCGTGTCTGGAGACACTTTTGGTGGTCGCCACTGGCGGTGCTACAAGCACATAGTGGGCAGAGGCCAGGGACGCAACTAACACCCTGCAGCGCTCGGGATAAGTCCCGCCCAGCGGCCTTGTCTGGTCCAAAATGTCAAGTGTCAAGGTCAAGAAACCCCGGTCCGTCTAAGCCGGGACCACGCTCTTGAGTCCTACAGCTTAGTAATAATTCTTGAAATGAGGCAGTTTAGTCCAAATCTTGTTCTTTTTCAGAGTTGTTCAGGCCACTGTTGGTCCTTTGCACGTTGATATAAATTCTAGCATCAGCCTGTCGATCTCTGCAAAGACCCCGATTGGTGGCCGCGGATGCCGTTGGTCGGAGGAGCCCAGGCTCTGTGCCAGGAAGCACATGTGCCCGCCCCGCGCAGCCTGCCTCCTCGCCCGGGGGAGGCGCCGGGGCAGGTGCTGGGCTCTGGTTCTGCAGCCGGAAGGCCGGGCTGAGGTCGCCACGGCAGGATGTCTGTTTTATTGATTTATTTTAACTCTTGTCTTTCATTCCCACCTCTGGCTGAAAGATGGCTGTGTACCACGCAGGTGTATTGCTCTGTCACCCACTGCTGTTTGTTTGTTTGTTTCCAGAATGCTTCTGCTTTTTGAACTGGCTCACCTCTCTCTGACCTTGAAATGCGTGGACATCTCCTCTGACTGCCTCGCAGAGCTGAAGAAAATCGAAAGCAAAGTAAGTGGCTTCGCGACGACTGCTGACTCAGGCAGCACCGGTACTCGCGTGAGTCTGGACGTAAAGGCCAGAGAGCGGAAAAGCCGTTCACAAAGCCGTGGCCAAAGGGCCCCCAGGTGTGCGGCTGGCAGTCGCCCTCCGTGTGTGTCACGTGTGTTTGTTTTATGTGCGGTCGCGAGTCTGTGGCTTTTGCCGTTTTGCATCTGCCCCTTCCCCTCGGCCTCCGTGGCAGACGCCGGGCCACGCTGCCACCAGCTGTTTGTGCAGCGTGTAAATCTCACGGCGTTACTGATCCAGGGCTAACTCCCCCACCCCCGTCACTGGACATCTGAGTCACACACCGTGGTCCTCCCTGATCTGCGGTCGCACCGTCCGAAGTTTCAGTGACCCGTGGTCAACCGCGGTCTCAAAATATGATAGTTTGAGAAAGAGAGAAACCACACTAACGTAACTTTTATTACAGTATATTGGCATGATTATTCTATTTTATCATGTCATTGTTAATCTCTTACTGTGCCTAATTTATAAATTAAACTTCATCGTAGGTGTGGATGTGTAGGAAAATCCATAGTGTGTATGGGGTGTGGTGTGATCCGGGGCTTCAGGCATCCACTGGGGTCTTGCAATGTGGCCCGCTCAGGTCAAGGGGGACCATGGTATAATTTTTTGCTTATTCCATAAAGGGCTGCCCTGAACATTTGGTGCCTAAAGCTTTTTTCTGCATTTAGGGTTTTTCCCTAAGATAAGTTTATTGTCATGAAATTACTGGGGAATTTTCACTTCTAAGATTTTTAAATACGTATTACAATATTGCGCTCCAGAGAAAGTTTTAGATTCTGCCAAACATACGTAAGAGTGCATGCTTCAGGTTTGTTTTTTAATTTAAGAGACGATGAATGGCCTCTTCCAGAGAGCAAAGTTTCGAGTTAGCCGTTACCAAGCACAGTTTTGAGTATGATACGCGGTAAATTTGCTCCACACAAGGGTGACCAGGTTGGACGAGGGATCTCGAGGACAGTGGGACCGGGTGCTGGAGGTCACTTTGCGCTGTCTCCACTGAGCGCCTGCCGTGCGTTTAGCCCAAGTTACCTGAGAGCGTAACCCCGGCTGACCCTCCGGAGTTTATTACCAGCTCAAGCCGTAAGGCCTGGCGCAGACAGGAAGATACATAGTTCGGCACAAGGGGAATCAGATGGTCGTGTTCGTAGTCATGCTGATCTGGAACAGCTTTCAGGGAGGAGACGGAAGTTCGTCCTGACCTTGGCAGTCAGGCAGCACCTGGCCAGGACATCCGGGGCGGCAGGGTGGGTGGGAAGTGGCGTCAAGGCTGGGGACGTGTGTCCAGGCAGCACCCAGGACGCAGAGTGTGGGAGGCTCGTTTCTGAAGTGCTCTGCCGAGGGTCCCATTCCCGTCGGGTTTTCCAGGACACGGTGGCCAAACGCAGCACTGGCGTCACCATGCCTGGGTCCCCCCCAACCCCGCTTCTGCCTCTCAGCCCCCGAGCAGCCTTCCCGCGACTCTGAGCCCGGTGTTTGCTTCTGTGAGCTGCCTGCAATGACACGACCGTCTCGAGGGCCTTGCCGAACTGCAGCCAAGGCCTGGGGCATCGCAAGGCGGGCGCCTGGGACGGCCCTTCCTCCCATAACGGGGCTCGCTGTTGCCGCCCCGCGGCCCTGGCTCTGGGCCTCCGTCCGGCCCTGCCCGCCCTCGCGTCTTGGTGCGCGCGGCCTGCCCCGCAGCCCCTCCGCGAGGCCGCCTCCCCCTCCCGGCGCTGCGGCCTGGCGCTGTGGTCTGCGTGTAGCACGTCGCTGGCATTTCTGGAAATGTCTGGCACCGGGTCTTTCTTTAATTTTTTAACTCAAATACAGAGGGTTAAAGGGTAACAGACCAGTGAAACAGGGACAAAGCCAAACACGAGGGTAGAGGGAATCACACCCCGAGCCCGGTGCACCCTCTCCTCGCCGGTCCGCTCCAGCGTGTTCCGTGTTCACTCTTGGTTTCTGTAAATGTTCTCTGAGTACCTGAGAAGGATATCTTTATTTTCTAAGTATTCCTTAAGTAGCGTTTCAGTATAAGTTGGTTTTCACATCTTTACCTCCTGACTACTTTTTATCTGCTTCCTCCACTGATCTCTGTGAAAGGCATTTTAATCTCAGTTTTGCGTCGTGCGGCTGCCATTTCTCTGTGCTCCTTGGTGCACGAAGCGTCAGAATTGCTGCATCTTCCTGGTGAAACGTGACACGTCTCCGGGTAAATCGGCGGCTGCGTCACTGCACATGGACCACGCCTGTTGCGTCCAAGTGTGCCGTTTGCACGTCACTCACTCATCGTCCGTCGTGCCTCCCGGGGATGGGCGTGTCTGATGTCACCCCCGGCCCCTTCCTGGCATCACGATGGCACTTACCGGCTGCTCGGTAAATACTCGCCGAGCGGTGGAGGGATCGTTGAGACGATTCAGTCTCTCCAAAGCGCGTGTGCGTGTCCCGGTTTTCTGGTTTTACCGGTGCATTCCGTGTATCGTCTCCCTGAAGTGCTGGGCCCGACGGTTGGGACCCAGGAGCCGGAGCGGCCCAGGGACCAGCCGTGAGATCAGGGAGAGGCGTCGATTAAGTCCCCAATACCGAGCCGTAATGTCTGACATTCTAGCGTCTTCCTAGAGGGATTTGGCACAAAAACAAAGCAAACGTGCAATCTCGTACGATTGACCAGAAATCAGCGAATCTTTTCTCAAACGGGAAACGACACAGCAGGGGCCGTTGAGACGATGCTGCCTTCTGCCCCGCCAGGCAGGATGGACGAGACATTGACCCTCGAGCCTGAAGCTACCGGAAAACCAAACAAAACGTATGAAACGTCCGGAGAATGGTTTCCACGGCGCTGAGCCAGACCGCGACGGAGGGTGGCCTCGGAGAGGTGGGACCAGACGGAGGAGCTGTGAGGGCTCAGCTGCCGGCCGGCGTTTGCGGATTGGGCCGGTGGGGGCACCCAGGCTGAGGGGACACAGCTGCTGTTTGGGGAGGACAAGGACGTCCCTGGGGAGGCACGAGAGGAGGGAGCTGCGCACGGAGAGCTCTGGGGTCCGCAGAGGGTCCCCCGTCGCTGAGGACCAGGCAGCAGGTGCGTGCGTGTGAGGAAACCCCCGGGCTGGGGCGAGAACTGCCGTTTGGAGAAAGGAGTCCAGGGAACCGTCCGCAAAAGTCACACAGGGCTGGGACGGTTCCTCTTCCCGCCACCGGGAATCCAACAAAAATGTCACCAGATAATCAGAGGAACACGACCCGCCGTGAGGAGAAGAGCCAAGCCACCGACACCGAGGGGACAAGTGAGATCAGCCGACGCAGACGTCAGGACGGCTCTGCGTTCAGGAGGGTGGGACGGGCTGAGCCTGGCTGTCAAACGGCAGTAAGGGGGACCCAGAAAGCACCACGTTGGACTTGAGGAGATGCAAACCGCACCGTCTCAGATAAAAACTCTCCGGGTAGAATTTGGAGCAGGTCAGGCACTTTAGACCAAGGAGGAGGGGGCGGGGCAGCGCGGAGACCGCCGCAGTGATGCGCGGAGAGAGGCGCCGGGGCCGCGGGGCAGCTCCGGCCGGCCCGGGACTCCTGCGATTAGAATCCCTGGGGACAGAAGAGGAAGGGAACAGCAACATGAAGAAATTCCACAATGTTTAAGTGAGATGACCCTCGAGGGGAGGGAGATGACGTCGTTCGCCGGGGGGCAGACGCAGGGGTGACCCCGACTTGGCCTGGGCATCCACACAACCCAACAAAGATCGTCTCTGAAACACTGAAATAAAAGATCAACCTAAAAGTCTAAACCCAGAAAAAATATCTTTCAAATTAGAAAGAACAGACTTTAAATATTTGTTAACATATGCAAAATGGAAAGCTTGGCCTACATGACAAGACATATTGAAGGAAGTTCTTCGGGCAACAGGGTGAAGGTGCCAGCTGGAAAACCTGGTCCTCAGGACGCGGCGGGACACAGGAGATTCCTAGGAGATTGCTAGAACGTGCTTTTTGTTTTCGGAGACAGGGTCTGGCTCTGTTGCCCAGGCTGGGTGCAGCGGCGCAACCACAGCTCGCTGCAGCCTGGAACCCCTGGGCTCAGGCGATGCTCCCCCCGCAGCCTCCCAAGTAGCTGGGAATACAGCTGCCACCACCACGCCCCGCTGATTTTTTAATGTTTTGTAGACATGGGGTCTTGCTATGTTGCCCAGGCTGGTCTTGAACTCCCAGGCTCAAGCGATCCTCCCGCTTTGGCCTCCCAAAGTGCTGGGATTAACAGGCGTGAGCCGCCATGCTGGGCTGTTATTCTTTTCCTGATATTATAATAATGGCACCTATCTAACTATGAAAAATTCAGAAGACTTTTAAGGACAAAAGAAAGAAAAATCTCGGGCCATGTTCCTAGGCACAAATAACTTCTTAGCATTTCCACGTAGCCACTGGAAGCTTTTTCCCACGAGTCCGGCGCCGTGCCGTGAGCAGGGTTTACGTCCAGCTTTTAGACCTCTGACGGGTGGGTGTTTTCCCAGGTCATCAGACATCACAGACGCGAGATTCAGTGCCTGTCCCGTGCCCCGCCGTGTGTTCATGTCATGATCTGTCCCTTCCTATTAGACATTCAGAGGCTTGTAAGATTTGTTTTCAGTTAAAAGTTCACTAATGTTAAGGATGCGAATGGCTCTTAATTGTGAAACCAGATGCAGTTTGGAAGACGAGTCACTGCCACCGTGACATCTCATTTCAAGTTGCCAGAGCGGGTGGAAACCAGCTAACCTGAGTGGGCGTGGACACGGCCTCCTCCTGCGTGGAAGGAATCCCGCGTCAGGTTGGGCAGGCGCAGCCTCGGACGGCGGCCTCCGCACCCTGGAGTCCCGGCCACACCGAGGGCCCCAGACGCACAGGATCGAGGTGCCCGGCCGTGGAGCGGAGCTGCCACGCACAGCCCGTCCCACACGCTGCAGGCGGTTCCGGTCACTGCGGGCGTCTCCCGTGGAAGGCGAGTTTCCTGGAGCAGAGGCCGCCTGTGTGTCCTGAAGACACGTGATCCGCAGCCGCGCTCGCAGATGGGCAGCGAGTCATCCCCGGTGCGCGCGAGGCCTGCGTCCCGCGAGGCGGAGTGGGTTCAGGGGCGCGGCCTCCGGGTGGCGGCCTACACACTGCTCCCCTGGCCTGGGTGCGGCTGCCGAGGCCCGGGGGTCTTTCCGTGGGACCGCCACGCCAGGGTAAAGAGCTGGCAAGTGACGTCTCAGACATCCAGACTCTAGTTCCTTCCTGAGGCCCTGAGTCCTATATGTCTGGGGCCGGGATGAGGCCCCAAACTGGGCAGGTGAGGCCCCCACCCCAGACACGCCCCGGGCTCCCGCCGCCTGCCTCCTGTGCCTCTCAGAAGGGCTTTTGCGCCCTAAGCCAGGCAGGCATTAAATAAGAGAAAATACGTTTGCTAAATCTCATAAGAGGAAGTTTATCGGAAGTTGGTTTAATTATTTAAAAACTCGATGTCCATTAACATCAACGAGCTCCCCCTCAAACCGTGGTGTCCTCTGCACCGTCGTACCGTCTCGTGCTGTGCGTCTGTTGAATTCCTACCAAGCAGTATTTTTAAATGACCTTTGACATTAACGTCACGGTGCTTTCATTAAACGTCTCCCTGTGTACAAACCTGTGTCTGCAGGCCCCTGGGAAGCTGATTGAAATCGAATGTCTGGAGTACGAATTAGAAGCCTCAGCGCTTGAAAATAAAGTTAAACTCTACGTCCGAGCAGCTGTTGAGGTAAGTCCTTAAACAGGAGTTGTGGTCACATCGCATTATTTTGCAAATTTCCCGGAACTTGGTGAGAGGCGGCTTTGTGGTAGAGTTGACAGTGCTGGCAACGTGGCCTGCACCCCACGCTGGACTCGCCCTGGCTCTGCCCCGGCTCCCGGGTGACTGCGGACGAGGCCGGCCTCCCATGGACCCGTGGCCTCCCGCCTCCCCCCCGTAAGAATGCAGCGGTGGCCCCGTGGCCTGGGCTGCACCAGCCCCCAGCGTGGTCCCCGCCGGCCCCCAGGACCACCCCTGCCTCCCTGGCAAGGTGGGTGCAGAGCTGCCCCCCACCCCCCAACACGGGCAACGCTCGGTGCCACCCGGGTCCCATGAGGGCTCTTTGCCGGCCTGCCTCGGGTCCAGGAGGGTGCCCAGTGGGGAGCGGGCAGCCCAGCTGGGCCTGGGGACCTGAGGAGGGACGGTGGCATCACGAGGGACCCGGGGCTGGACGGAGAGGGCAGGGTTCGCCGAGGTTGCTGTCCCTGCCTCAGTTGCCTGTTTGGGAACCACAGAACTGTTCGGGAGGTTCCCAATTGCGGTTACTGAAGAGGCGACTCCTTCTTTAAGGGCAGCTGCCCCACGAGCCGCCGTCCAAACGCGACGGTGAAGGGTTACGACGACGTGAGCGCGACTTAGCGTAGGGTCTGGAACAGCAGCCACTGCCAGGAAGGGATCTAGAAATCGGTTTGGACTATTCCATCGGTAACAGTTTTGCAGTGAAGAAAGAACGAAAATGTACTGAAACGGCAATGGCGGGCAGCCCGATGTGGGCCCGCGGGAAGGGCCATCGGTGCCCGGCCCAGGGACCCTCACTCCTGCCCTCCCCGCCGGGCTGTTCACGCCCACCATGCCGTGAGGCGAGGCCGCCATGGGGGGCCACACGCCCGGCCTTGTGGAAGGGGCAGAGCGCCGGGGCGTCCTCCGCCCCTGTCCTCAGCCAGGCTCTGCCCAGCGTGTCTCTGGCCGTCTGGCGGGACGTGGGCTCCCGCGGGTTTGCCTGTGCGTGTCTGCGCCGCCGTGCTGGACGTCTCGAGGGAGGGAAAGCTTTGATGGCTGAGTGCGTGTGCCGGTGCCTCGCACGTGGTGGGCACGGAACGAGCGTTTGTTTAAAACATGATTTATGGAGAACGGTTTGGCCGCCACCTTTTACCGTGAAGCTGCAGCAGAGGCTGGTGGCTGTGGTGCTGCGGGTTGCACCACTGTGCCCCGCCACACCTCCGCTGCTGAGGATTTGGGGGGCTGGGCCCCATTTATGAGGCTTCGACGGACTCATCTTGGCGCCAAGCAGCACGACGGGCTTGTGAGTCCCAAGTGCGGGCTCGGCCCAGCTCGCCCGGGCGCAGCGTGAGGGCCCCGAGGTGCCAGGGCCAGAGGCTGTGACCACGCGCAGGACAGACGGGCGTCCCCGTGGGGCCCGAGGAGGGCGGGGAGCCTGGCGGGGGCAGCTCCGCAGCCCTGAGATTCCGGGCTGAGCCTGTCTGCTGGGAAGGGCACCGCAGACACCCCGAGCAGACGCCCCCTGGTGGCAGTCGTGACGGGCACACGCGCAACACACATGGTCAGGAGCCAAGCAGGCCGAGTGCGTCCTCTCGCGCAGGGCAGACCCGTCCACGCACGTGCAGAGCACGGCCGCGCCTCGGGAGTGTCGCGTCTCGTGAGGCCTCCGCTCCCTTCTGGGGGGGATGCGTGGCCACAGGCTGAGGCAGCGTGACGAGCGAGTCCTGCGTTCCCAGCGCGCCCAGCCCCCGCGTGCTTCCCTGACCCGCGTCCTCGCGCTGCAGGCCTGGGAACGCCGGCGGCCGGCTCTCCCGGGTCGTGACAGGAACAGCCGGTGACGGCGCTGATCTCACGACCTCCGCGGAGCGGCCTGTGTCCTCTCCGCAGGCCCAGCTGGACATCACCCGGGGGCTGGACGTCTTGCTGCAGCGCGCCATCCGCCTGGGCGACGCCCGGGCCATCCACGTGGTGTGCGCCACGCAGTGGAACACCTGCCTGCCCCTGCTGCAGCACAACCTGCGGCACCACCTGCGCAAGCCGCTGACCAACGTCGCGGAGGTCCTGGAGAAGGTGGACAGGTAGGGCGCGGTCTGTCCTGGGTCCCGACCGAGGGAAGGCGCGTGGGCAGAGGGGAGAAGGCAGAATTCTCCAATGTTACGGATGCGGATGAAGTGAAACTCAGTTGCCATAAAAGTGGTGCAAGCAGAACGCCCCACCCGTATCCAACGGGACGTGAAAGGTGTTCCAATGACAAGGACGTCACTGTGTCCACCTGCCCCACAGCGCTGGGCAGGCCGGGGCCCTGCGCACCCAGAAATGCGGAGCCCCCACGGGACCTGGGGAAGGAGGCTCAGCACAGGCTTCCACCGAGGCAGACACCGGCCAGGGCGTCTGCACCCCTCGAGCTGACAGAAGGGACCTGTCCCGCCACAGAGAGGCCACAGTGGGGCTGGTTGGGGCCTGTGGGGACGTGGGTGGGTCCTGCCGAGGGGGTGGGGCCCTCGGGAAGCCTGGGACCAGGGGAGCGCGACGTGTCTGCAGGTGTAACCAGGACAGGCCTGGTCCATGGTGGCGGCAGCCTCCAGGTGCGCCGTGGCGGATGGGAGCAGGTGCTGGGGGACAGCGAGGGGTGTCCGTGGGGCGTTTGGCCTGAGCACAGGAGCCAGAGCTGTGTGGGCAGATCCCAGGGAGGCTGGAGACCCGGTCTGGGTTCAGGAACTCCTGGCTGGAGAGGCCGGAGAAGTAGGAAATCGTGTCTGGAGCGTGGCGAGGTCAGGAGGGTGCAGGGCAGAGGTGGGCAGGTGAGGTCGGGAGGGTGCAGGGCGGAGGTGGGCAGGTGAGGTCGGGAGGCTGCAGGGAGGACGTGGGCGGGCGAGGTCGGGAGGGTGCAGGGCGGAGGTGGGCGGGCGAGGTCGGGAGGGTGCAGGCCGAGGCAGAGCTGGCCCAGGCAGGACACGGGGGACAGAGGTCGGGGAAGCCCGTCCCTTGCAGAGTTGCCGGGAGGCACTGGGCGCGTGCGGGACCTGGGCACCGTGCGCTCAGGGCTGGGCTTCGAGTCGGTTTTCCCGTCCGCGTCTGCTTTGTTTCTGGGCATCCCAGCTGCAGAGTGATCCACACAAGAAATGGATCGTGCTTGGGTCAGCGTGCGTGGGGCCCGGCTTCCTATGGCTCCTGTTCCCGAGGGATTGGGGTGCGAGCAGCGGAGAGGAGCCTTGGGCTCCGGGCTGTGGCCGGGGCGCCAGAGCCGCTCTGCACTGGCCCCGCAGCCCTGCTGAGAGCCTCCCAGGAGTGCGAGGGGCTGGCAGCCGCGGTGTGGGCGGCACGGTGTGGGGTCCCCACACTCAAGGGCCCCGCTGTGCCGACCTGGCTGCTCAGCCCCTGGGCTCCGAGGTCTCCGTGGTCTGCGGGGCCTTCTCTCTCTGTCCCCCTTTGTGGGCTCAGGTGAGGTGGGGGTGTCCCCGGAAGCACACTGGAAAGTGGGGGGGCGCAGGCCCCACCCTGCACACGGGCCATCCCCCCTAGGCCCGGCACTCCTGATGGCAGCCGCCGGGCCCTGACCCTGTGCGCCGTTGCAGCCTCATGAGCCTGCTGCGCTGCCAGGTGCACATGGAGGTGGCGCTGCTCGAGGAGGATGAGGACCGGCTGGAGCCCGCCCTGGAGCACCTGCAGAAGGCCGAGCGCCTCGACAGCCTGGGCCTCTACCAGGACAGGCTGCAGACGGCCATCCACCGGCTGCGCCTGTGCACCCTGCTGTACCAGGTCCCCGAGCGCGCCGAGGACAAGGCCACCATGGCCATCGAGCAGGTGCCGGCGCAGCCTGGGGAGGGCTGACGGGCGGCGGAGCGGACCCGGGTGCGGCGCTGTTCTCGGGAGGATGGGAGAAGGTGCTGCTCTGGACCGAGTCCTGACTTGCCGTCTCTTGCTCCTTCCCGCAGGCGAAGAAAGCCGTCCAGAAAGACGGCGTCCGGAGGGAGCGGGCCCTCCTGGTGAACGCGGGCCTGGCCCTGGCCCCCGACGCCTTCCAGATCGTGCTCGACAGCGAGAACGAGGCCAAAGGTGGGCGCCAACGGCGTGCGGGGCCAGCAGGGTCCCGCCCCGGAGGGGCCTCGCGCCGCTCTCAGCAGACCCCAGACAGGGCGGGGGCCCCGCTGCGCCCCCGAAGGTGTGACGGCCGGCACGTCACATCCGCAGACCTCGGGCTGCGCCGCGCTCTCTGGGGCCCATCAAAGGGTCCTGGGGGGACGGGTGTCTTGTCCCTGCAGGGGCCACGTTCACGGCTCAGCTGCCACCACAGGGTCGCACGTGGGGCGGCAGAAATAGTAGGAATTTATTTCCCACAGCTCTGGGGGCTGCAAGTCCGAGCTCAGGGTGCGGCGGGTTTGATTCCTCCTGAGGCCGCGGTCCTTGGCCTACAGGCACCGTCCCCTCCCTGGGGCTCCCCCCCGCCTCGCCGTGCGCGTCAGCGTCCTGCTCTGCTCTGCTCTACGGACGCCGGCCAGACGGGGCTGGGACGCCCAGGGGCCCCATTTCACCTCAGTTACCTCTGCAAAGACCCAGCTCCACGTAGTTCTGCAGTCCGAGGCCCTGGGGGTTCGGGCTTCAGCGTGTCTGTTTTGGGGGGACTCGGTTCAGCCCACAGCACTGTCAGAGCACGAGGGCGGCCCTGAGTGTGGGTGTCAAAGGTCAGACCCGCACGGACCCCACTCATGCCGGCCGCGGCCTTTTATCCAGGAGGCTCACCTGGCTCCGGGTCACGGGATGTGGGTGCTCCCTACGTGCGGGGCGGCCGGGCAGGGGGGCAGGTCTGGGCCTGGCTCAGGAGCCCCTCCCCCAGCCCGCCTGGGGTCCGGCCGAGGCCACCGCAGCGTGTCCCTCCAGCCTGGCACCCACGGCTGGTGCTGTCACCCAACTTGACCCCAGGTCGCGTTGCGGGTGAGGCAAGACGAGGGTGCTCTGGCCCCGGGTGGCCTGTGATGGGGGTGAAGGGGCGGCTCTGGGAAGCGGCCCTGGGGACGCTCATGCCCTGCTGTCTGTCGCTGCCCTGTCTCCCAGTCACTCTCGCTCTTGGTGTCATTTTTGTCCTGAGGAGTGAGTCTGCCAGCACCGCCTGGACACGTCTGTTTCGGTTTCTTGACTTGTTTTACCCACAAGCGTGTGCTGCTGCAGCCCGGGGCCCGCGCACATGTACCTGGGGTGTGGGGCCAGGACGGGACGGCGCCGCGCCCAGCAGGACATCCTGCCGGGACTCCGCCGGGGCTCCAGAGAGGATGCTCTCGTGTTGGCTTCAGAAAGTGGATCTTACCAGGTGGACGCCAGCATGGGGGGCACAGCTCTGAGGGCTCCAGCCTCCCGCCAAGGGGTGTCCCGCCAGGCACGGACGAGGCCGCCCTCAGGCCCAGCGCCCGCTGCATTCCCCGGCAGCTGCACGGGGTGGGCGGCCTCGGTGTGAAGTTGAGCTCTGGGTGTTCCGGGTCTTATTTGCCGGGAAAGGGGGGCAATGAGATAGGACCGCCGGGCCTCGGGTGGACGGTGGACAGCAGGTGTGTGGGGGCCGGGCGAGCAGGGAGGCTGGTGCTTCTGCTTGGAGCGGGGTGGGCAGGGCGGCCAAGCAGGGTGGCGCCGGGCGAGCGCGCTGAGCCAGGCTGTGTCTGAGGCCCCACTCGGGGTGCAGCGAGCTCCGTCCCATTGAATTCGGAGGCACAAGCGAGGCCACGAGGCAGCTGTGCAAGGGGCTGGGCTCCCAGGAGCAGCGGACCCAGGAACCTGGGTGGCCGCCCGCGCTGGCCAGGCAGCAGCCAGTTGGGATGCCGTGGTCAGGCGTGTTCTCTCGGACAGAGCTGCAGCCGCCGCGTCTCCCGACCCTTAACACACAGCGGCGACTTTGCATTTCGTTTTCTGCTCTCAGTTTCCACCGGGAAGAACCGGGGCCGCTTCAGCTTCCTGGCCGCGAAGGCGCGTCACCACATGGCCAGCGTGGACAAGGCCGCCGGCCACTTACGGCGCCTGGGGAACGAGAACGACAAAGAGAGGTGAGTGAGGAAAAGGCACTTTTCTGAGGACAAAAGGATAAAACGCAAACGGCAGAGCCCTGGGGAGGGTCTCTGGCCTGAGCACGTTGCCTGAGGGCCGAGGTGGCGGTGGCCGCTGGGGCTTGTGCCGCTCCAGGCGGGGGGCGGAGGCCATGGACACCTGCCCCACGGTGAGACCTCCCTCCGTGCCCCGGGAGGCCTCAGCAGGACGTGGCGCCAGGTTCTGCACACGGTGTCAGGACGTGGTGACCGGCCAGGCTGGCGTCTGGCACAGACGGGAGGGGTCCCGACCCCGGGGAGACCTGCCCCTCGCCAGGGGAGGGAAGGGTGGGGCGTTTCTCATGGTCACGACGATCGGTGCCGCCGATGCTCGGCAGGCGGGAGCAGAGAGTTGCGCCCTGACCGGGCCAGCCGCGCACGCCCAGGGCCGCCGTCCGCCGTGGGCATTGATTGTCACAGGTCGCTCTGCAACCCCAAAACTGGCTTTTTCTCACCCGCGGCCATTCCGGGTGGTGTCTGTTTTACCAACTGTGTCCCTGTTCACGTTTCCCTGTCTGGGTCTTTGGGGACCAGGATACAGATCTGGGCGGAGCTGGCCAAAGTTGCGCGGAAGCAGGGCGTGTGGGACGTCTGCCGGGCTGCGAGCCGCTTCTGCCTCCTCTACGACAGCGTCAAGGTGAAGAAGCCCTCGAGGCTGCGGAGAGGTGTGTGGCCCCGCGAGCGTCTCCCGCCCCGGCCGGCCGAGTCTCCGCTGCCAGGCGGCCATGGGGAGCTGTGGCCGGAGCCTCCGTCCGTCCGGGTGGCTCCTGGAGGGGCTGGGACTGGCTGGAGGGTGGACGGGCTGCGCCTGCGTCCAGCGGGGCCTCCCCGTGGGAGAGGGTGTCTCCAAACACGTCTGCAGTTGACCCGGGTAACCGTGCCTGACGCTGGTGACCGTCACGGCGTAGTCACCGGCAGTCACACCTGGTGCCCAGGCGGTGCTGCCTGGCTGTGTGCCGGGGACGCCGCGTGACGGTCCTCACATTGGGTCTTCATCACTCAGAGGGTCCTCGGGGCCCAGACTGGGGCAGCCACCACTGGTGGGCGGTGGGCAGAGGCCCAGGCCAGGCGGTCAGCACCCGGCCCCTGGAGAAGTGCCGGTCTCAGGGACAGCAGGACACACGGACACGCAGAGGGAGGCAGGAGATGGAGCAGGGAGGGCCTGTGGAAGTTGGGGGGGGTGCCCCCCAGAAGGCAGCAGATGGGATGTGGGAGGGAGCAGTTTTCTCAGGCCAGCGCCTCCCGAGCTGGGGGACCCACCCAGGGCAAACCAGGAGCATCTCAGGGATGTCGGCCACAGACGAGCTCCTCTGGTCCCTTCCTGGGCATCGTGCCTCTCCTGGGACCCTCCGCACCCCCGGGTGGGCCCTGCGGGAGCTGGAGAGACTCAGGCATCGGAGTGGGCCAGGAATTGTTGTGTTTGGTTGGTTTGCTGGAAACACGCATCTTTACCTGCTGCCTCTCCCCCAGGAAGGAAGAGGCGAGGCGGGGAGGGCTCCGAGCACGAGGCCACGGGGCCGTCGGAGGTCGCCCTGCAGCGGCAGGTGTCCTGTGACCTGCTGCGGAGGTTCGCGGAGGTGGGGTTCATCAACGCTGAGGTGCGTTCTGCGCCGCGGACACGGGGGTCCCGGGGCACGTCTGCATGCCTGTGGCAGGGTTGTCGGCCTCCGTGTGCCCGTGACCTGTTGGGGGTGCTCATTGCGGTACCCGCCTGTGCGCTTGCACAGAGCCGTGTAGGGGAGGGAAGAGTTCCCGGATTCTTGGGAGCGTTTCTGGGAGAAAAGTATAAATCAAAACGTATCTCAGTGTGGGTTGATGTTAACTTTATGCTAGAGGTAATTTCTGAATTGCGGACTCCGAGGTTCCATAGATACAGCCGGTGATTCCATCTGGGGTATTTACATCAGGGCAGACTTTGGAAGCACTTTGAACAGGTGTGGGTGGGCGGAGGCCGAGGCCTGGACCCACCACCCCAGCCCCAGTGAGCCGATCCCCCCAACACACGGCAGCGGGACACTGGGCCGGCCCCGCCCAAAGTCAGGGAGAACATGGCCTCACCGGACCAGCCCCAGCTCTGAGCTTTCAGCTCCCATGCCTGGGCCAATGCAGCGGTGACGCTTGGGACATTTCATGACCCAGGAGTCCTCAGAGCACTCTGTCTGAGGCCTGTCAGTCGCTCAGTGGGCGCGGCCCTCGGCCTGGGGGCCATAGTGTGGCTGACATCTTCAACGGGCCTCCTGAGCACAGGCCAGGCGTGAGCCGGGGACCCCGCAGCAGCAGAGCGACACCCGATGGGGGAGCAGAGCTGGCCGAGGGCAGACACGAGGCCGTCCGGGCCACTGGGCAGGGACGGGCGGCCTGTCCACGCCCGGGCTGCCACCCTTTCCTCAGCCCCGCCGGTCTGTCCCCAGTGGCTCAGCAGCCGTGGGTGTTGCAAACACGCTAATGGAGTACCCAGGGGGTTTGTGCTCTGCCTGGGCGTGCAGGAGTGTTGGGAAACTCCTGTCTATCCGGGGAGGCGTGGCAGGGCGGTGCACCGTGCTTGGAAGGAGCCCTCCCCTCCCGGCGTGCGGGCTGGTGGGTGCAGAGGCTGGGGGTCTGCTCCCCTGTGGTCCGTGGGTGGCCATCGCCGCGACGGCTGCCTGGGGTTCGCCACCCGGGTCTCTCCACCTCGTGTGTGGCGTTTTTACACCTGAAGTTGAGAGGGAAGTGTGGGCTGTGTGTCCCCACCTGGGGCTGGGCCACGCCCGGCCCACACCCCGTCCTGCCGCATGCTGCCCCACAGGCCACGGTCCAGCTGCTGCGGTCGGAAGGCGTGGCCCTGAACGACCGGCCCATTCCCCCCGAGGACCTGAGCCAGCACCCGGCGGGCTACGTGCCGGAGCCCCCGGAGGAGAACGAGGACTGGATCACGTACAGGTAGGCGGGGCCTGGGCGGCGTCGAGCGCTGCCCTGCTCACGCGGGACACGGGAATGCCGTTTTCACACAAGTGAGTGGTCCAGCACATGGAAACAAGGTTACTGGGACCTTATCTGTTTCCGGCCACGTGTCCCAGCGAGGCCATGAGTTTGGCTTGTTGATATGTGTGAGCCAACGTACGAGACGGTTTTCCCAGCGTGTTCTAACTAACCGCTGTTCGCTCTGGTTAGTCTCATTATTAGCAAAATCAGCTGTCAGGGTGGAAAACGCAGAGGGGCGGTTTCTGTGTATGGGGACGTCTCTCCAGCCCGGCCCTCGGCCAGAGCAGGGCTCCCCGCTCTCCCCTCGGGCCAGCCTGCGAGGGGACAGAGGAGGCTCTGGGAACCAGGGCCGGTTGGTGCTTGGTCAGCCCCTTCGCTGAGAGTAACTTTGAAATTCTAAAAATTTGTAAAACAAAATAGAGAAAATTTGTAGCAGAGACCGCTGGGGCTCACGAAGGTGGAACACCCTCCCCTGCACCACTCTCCACCGAGAGTGTGCCGGCTGGCTAGGGGGCAGCGGGGGGGGGGGGGCGGACGGACACTCCTGAGGACGGCAGCCTGCGTGCCCTGGGGGAGGGCGGCCGCAGAGGGTGACAGGCAGTCTGGGCAGGTGTGCAGGTGAGAGCAGGGCGGGAGCTCAGGCCTCCAGAAGCAGCCAGGCGCGGCTGCAGGTGTCCGGGGGGTCGGGGACAGACTGGGGCGGGTGGGACAGAAGAATTGGGCAGAGCAGGGCCGGGCCCAGGACGCTTGAGGTGGGACCGCAGTCGCGTGGCGGGGCTGGGTGTGCTGATGAGGCCGCCCCGGCAGGCCTGCGCCAGGAATACCCTGCACTTGCTGTCGCAAGGGCTGGTTTGGGAAAGGTGTTTCCAGCCCAGAGCTTCGTGGTATGCGTTCGCAGAACCTGGATCGAAAGCCTGTCCCAGTACGCCATGAACAACTGGCTGCGCTCTGCGGACATCGGGCAGGAGATCCAGGAGGCCTGGGTCGTGCAGAACGCCGTGGTCTACGTCCTGAACCACAACCACCACCTCATCCAGGCCGGGCGGCAGAAGGAGCTTGTGGACAGCTTGTACCACCTCCTGGGCGCCGTCAGGGACACCGGCCACAACGGGTGCGTGTGGGCCCCGCCACTCCGCGTCCATGGGCAGGGAGAGGCAGGGAGCTCAGTCTCGTCCCTCAGAGAGGACCCAGGTTTTGGGGGCTGTGGTCAGCATGTCTGTTCCGGGGCGATGGCAGCCACAGAGAGACCAGCAGGGCTCAGGGAGGTTCGCAGACCACCCCCGCGTCTCTGCCCCCTGCTGTGCGTGTGAGCCGGACGCTAACCTCTAACCGCAGGAGGCTTGCGGCAGGCGGTGGGGCGCGGGCCTAGCCTGGTGCTGGTGGGGTGAGGCCATGGTGGAGCCGTCACTCCCGCCCACGGCCCAGTCCCCGCCCTGCCGCTGCAGACACAGTCGGGAGACGGGTTTGCTGACGGCCGCGTCGCTCAGGAAAGCGACTCCGCACACGTGTCTCCTGGTCTGGTGTTCGGGGGTGGGGGGTGTTGAAAATTCTGGATTTTTTAATCCAGATGGACGTGACCATGTAAGAGACCAATGTTTTCCCAGCTAAAATCAGAAGTTCAAAGACATCGAGTTGGGTCACAATTTTATCTAAGATGAAAAGACTGTGTACTCTTTGCTGCTTTGGTTTTCAGTCTAAACAATAGGGTTTTAATTTTTTTCACCAGACGGAAGCGGGACTGAGGGAGGGAGTCAGGGTGCAGATGTGCATTATGATTTCAGATTACGCACAATAAGGAAGATGGACCGTGCCACTCACTGCTCGCTGGTGCTCTGCCCCGGCGTGAGTGAGGCCCCGGCCCACCCACGCGCCCTCGCCTGGCCCAGGAGCCCTGGGACTCGGGCGTGGCCGTCGGCGCCGGGAGCCCGGCAGCTGCGCCTCTGCCTGTAGCTCCGCTGTCCTGAGAGTTTCAGTCGTAGACGAAGATCAGACCCCCAGTCCCCACTTCCTGGCATTCGGGGACCATTTTTGACTAGTTTAAATGTTTCAGAGCTAGCGTGTTCCCTGTGAGAACCACGAAGGTTCTGATCTGGACCCGTCCACCGGGTATTGGACGTAACGGCTCCAACCGTCCTGGACGGCCCCAGGGGGTCCCGGCAGCAGGTCAGCCGGCGCCGTGGCCTTTCTGCCTCTGACCGGTTCCTCAGGGACACTCTGAGGCGTCCAGGCCGGGCCGCCGCCCTCACCGCAGCGTGAAGCCCACCTGGGGGAGGAGACGGCGTCACCTGGGCAGCAGGGACTCCTACCTGCTCTTCCCACAGGGCCCTGAGAAGGGCTCCTGAACCCACACCTAGAAGAGCAGGTAGCCCCTTTCTTGCTAAATTCCAGAGACGAGTCACATGGCGAGTCACATGGGCACACTTGGTCGCCCCAGACTGTCCCCTCAGACCCGTGGGAGCCTCAGCTGCCCCCGCCGTGGCTTCACCTCCCACGCGCTCTCTGCAGGGACCCCGAGATGCTGGCCATGCTCTGCGACACCCTGGCCCGCGGCCTGGTGATCAGCTGGATCCCCCCCCAGGCGCCGGAGAAGTCGAGAAAGTTCGTGCGACCGAATGTCTTCCACACCCCGCTGGACTCGGGAGCCGCCTCTGAGATCAGGAGCGCGGTGGAGGTAGAGCCCGCGGGCGGGAGTGGGGGGCAGCAAGCTGGGGGTGGGGAAACGTTTCATGCTGGAAGCTGCGTTAACTTGATTAATTAATTAATCGAATAAGGTTACAGTGAAGAAACTTCAATTAGATATACTTCAAATGCACATTACTTTGTAAAAATCTAACTACTACGTGCTTAATAATTTCAAAAAATGAAAACTATTTGCTAATTCTGAAGTTATTAGGTTGGTGCAAAAGTAATTGCAGTTTCAGACCGTGAATTTTAAATCATTCTAACTAGGCTCAAACACGTCTTTATTAATCAAAATAGGAAACATTACAATCAACACATTTTTGCCAACAAGAAATAAGTTTGTTTATTCCTGTAGCATAAAAATCCGTGCTTTGAGATTCGACAAACTCTCGGAAAGCATTTTCTGCGTCCTGCTGGCTGTGGAAGCGTCTTCCCTGCAAAAAGTCGTCGAGATGCTTGAAGAAGTGGTAGTCGGTTGGCGAGAGGTCAGGTGAACATGGCGGATGAGGCAAAACTCCGTAGCCCAATTGCTTGAACTTCTGAAGCGCTGGTTGTGCGACTCGCAGTGGGGTGTTGTCGTGGAGAAGAACTGGGCCCTTTCTGGTGGCCAGTGCCGGCTGCAGCCCTTGCAGTTTCGGTGCGTCTCATCGATTCGCTGAGCAGACTTCTCAGATGGGATGCTGGGATTCAGAGAGCTGGAGTGGATCAGACCGGCAGCGGACGAAACAGTGACCGTGACCTTTTTTTGGCGCAAATTTGGCTTTGGGCCGTGCTTTGGGGCTTCTTTTTGGTCCAACCGCTGAGCCGGTCGTCACTAGTTGTTGTATAAAATCCACTTTTCCTCTCACATCATGATCCAATCGAGAAATGTTTCGTTGTTGTGTATAAGAAGAGAAGATGACACTTCAAAATGACAATTTTTTTGATTTTTGTTCATCTCACGAGCTTTTTCACCTTTCCAGTTTGCTTCCGATGCCAAACGACCGCAGAATGGTCGACCCGAGCTCTTCTTCAGCAACCTCTCGTGTGGTTGTGAGGGGATCAGCTTCCACGATTGCTCTCACCTGGTCGTTGTCAACTTCCGATGGCCGACCACTGCGCTCCTCATCTTCACGGCTCTCGTCTCCTTTACAAAACTTCTTGAACCCGCCACCGCACTGCATGCTCAGCAGTTCCTGGGCCAAACGTGTTGCTGATGTTATGAGTTGTCTCTGCTGCTTTATGACCCATTTTGAACTCGAATAAGAAAATCGCTCGAGTTTGCTTTTTGTCTAACATCATTTCCGTTGTCTAAAATAAATACAAAACAAACAGCAAGTAATAAGTCATTAGCAAAAAATAAATAAATAAATAAAATGAGAAATGTGCATTAAAACAATGTATAACATCATCACATTTATTTAAGAATGTATTCCAATACCAAATGGCCAATTTCCACAATGCTAAAACCACAATTACGGTTGCACCAACCTAATACCTAACCTTTTAATGATTTTGTGGTATCTGCTTTTTGTTGGAAAGCATTTGAATATGTGGTTGCAGCGTGGAGGTCTGCAGTTTCAGTTGATCTGGTAGATGGGTATCAGTCATTTGTGACCTTAGGGTTGTCTTGATTTGGGTTAGGTAGGAGAAGGTAGATTCCCAGCAATAAGTGGTTGGAAAGCAAGAAAGCATTTTTCGAGCAGGTTGCGGAAGGCACGGGTATTCCACTGCAGTTTTCCATATTTCAACTGGATCCTTCTTAGCATCAATAATGACTTTAAAATGTCATCTACTGAGAGCTCAATAATTCCATCTGTAGTTCTTTAGGTGCCTTGGGGATATCAACTAGGTGAGGCTGAAGTGCTGATCTGAGTGTGATGTCATGATGCTCAAAGTCAGTGAACCTTTCATCGTATTCTCCAATTAATAGGCCAATAACAGCTGCGTATTCTTCAAACGATTCACATATATCATCCTGCTCATCAGTGACCTTTGCTAACTGGGGAAAATGTTCTTCGGAAATTTCCTTTTGAAGAAAAATTGTTTTGAAAAAAGACAGCTTTCTTCAAAATGCTTGGATTTTTTGCCACGTATCATATATAGTTTTACCTTGCAAAGAAATATTCAAGTCGTTTTGATTTGATGTCACACAGAAATGCTGCATTCCTATAGAAATCTTCTTTCAGTATTCACATAGCTGATTCTGTCCTTCATAAAATTTAACTGTCTGTTCTCACAGAGATAAAATTTTGGCTATCACCTGTCCCTGCCATAGCCAACGCTCTTTAGAATGACATGGCAAATCCACACTGCATACCTCACCCTTCACCTTTAGCGCGTTAGGAAACTGACGATGCCATGTTGCATTTGCACAAACGTAGTTAACAACACTTATAACTTGTTGCAAAGTGTCACTTAAAATAGCTTTAGCACAGAGATTCTGCTGATGCAAGATACAATGAAAAGAAACGAGAGCATCTGGATCTGTTAATACCTTTTTAATCTGTGCAATAAACCCTTCATGTTTTCCTGTCCCGGAAAGTGCACCGTCTGTGCATACACTCACTAAATTTGCCAATTCAGTCCAACTTCATGACATTTATCTTGAAAGTTGTTGAAGATATCTCTTCCCCGTGTTCTGTTCGCAAGAGTGCCCACAGCAAGTAACTCTTCGTAGCAGAGAAAATCTTCTGTTATGACCCAATGACGTATAAAACCTGTGCCAGGTCAGTAGTACCAGTTGATTCATCCAAAGCAATTGAATATATATTTTCCTTTTGAAGTAGTGCATGAAGTTGTTCTGTTAAGTTGAAGGCTAATTCATGCTGCTGATCAGTTGTGGTTCTCCTTGAAAGAGGCAGCTGTTTGGACTTTGAAACGTTATCGAGGTTTCAGCATCCTGCAGCTTTGACGATGCATTCTTTCACAATTTCTGCATCACTGAATGGCTTTCCCTCCCCTCTACCCCCCAGTATATAGCTACAGTCAAAAGTTTGCACTTAACACATGTGGCCTTCAGACGGCAGGTTCCCACCCCTGGTCAAAACCGTCACCAGGTGGAAGCAGCAGAGCAGGGGGCGCAGGGGACCCTCGGGGCCCAGGGCGCACCTCAGCCGGTTGTGCCCGAGCAGAGCAAACTGTGAGAAGCACAGACTTGCCCCTCTGAACGCAGCAACCGCAGTAAAACCGTGACAACCCACGTGCCGAGTGTGCAGGAAGGTCAGGAGGACCTCAGAGGGCCGCCGTCGGCAGAGTCTATCCTAACGGATGTGAATCTTGTTGTCATCCACAGTAAAGGAGAAGAGACGACGTTCTCAATGGATGTTGTAAAGTGTCTGACGATCCATCACCCATTTCCAACTCTACAGAATCTTATAAAACCTGGAAGAAAAGCAAGTCTAAGAAATGCGCTGGGCGCCCCCCGTGCTCCAGGTCCACTGTGGGCCGCAGCCAGGGTGGGGGAGGCCCTCGCGCCACAGGCCCTCGTGAGGACGGCTGACCCAGGCGCGCTGCTGCCGTGGGCTCGGTGGGTCGCGTGGCTCGTCAGGAGGGACCCCGGGGGCCCAGCCTGGGCTGGCCAGGAGGCCACGTCGGGTCTAGGGCTTGGTTCTCGGAAGGCGCAGGGGGCCGGCTCCAGGGACCTGCAGGGAGCAGGACTCTCGGCTGGAAAAGGAGCAGGTGAGGAAGGAAGGTCGGGCATCGGGGCAGCCCAGGGCCCGTGTGGGCCACAGGGCGTGGACCTGATCTGGATCCGGATACAAAAGAGAAGACCCTGAGCCGATGATCCGTGAGAATGTGGAACAGCACAGGCACAGAGACAGGAAGGCTCAGCACAGGGCGACATCCGGGAGGAAGAGTCGGGGCAGAAGACGTCTTCACAGCCAGCGACAGCTCCGTGGAGCACGCGGAGCCAGACGGGCAGCTGCGCTGTGGCGGGACGGTGGCCCCAGCTACGAGCCTGCGGGCTGAAGAGGTGGAACGGCCCCGTCAGCCCGCAGGGGCAGCTCACCCAGGCGTGTGGCAAGGAGCAGGGTTCACGTTACGCTTCAGTGTGAAAGAGCAGCCAGAGAGTGATGTCCCAGGTCGCGAACGGGCACTGGGTGGCCGGCACTCACTGCGCCGGACCAGGCTCTGAGCAGGGCCTCGCCGGCCCTCATGAGACCCGCACCCGGGCTGTTCCCCGTTGGAGAGGAGGGAACTGGGCACCTGGCAAGCAGGGAAGGGAGCTGGGCGCGGCCCAGGCTCACACCCCCCCGCCCTGCGCAGATCCCAGCCCCCAGCCCCAGTGGGGGAGGGGCTGGCTCAGCGGGTGAGCCCCCACCGGCTGCCCCCCCACCGGGGCTTTGGGCCGTTTCCGACCTGCGCCCGGGGTGCTGGTGGGAGCCTGCCACGGGCGTGTGCTGCATCCTCAGCCCGGGCGGGGGCTTCTCCGACCCCAGGCTTGCCTTGGCGCCCGCCGCAGGCGTGAGGACCGGTGTGCGTTTGAACCTCCTTCCCGCTGGACCAAGGCCTAGGTCCGTTCGTCTTTTAGCGTTTGGTGATTTGGATCTTGGCTCAAGTTCCCCTACGTAGAATTCAGTTTTTGTAACAGAGGATGCATCCGTCCTAGGTCTGTGAGTTTGCCTTGGACCTGACCAACGGGACTGTGCCTGAGGAGCTCGTCCCCACCCGTGCCCGGCAGCGGCTCATCGCCACCTGGGTGAAAGCCAAGCAGCTGCTGCAGCAGCAGATTGGGCCACGGCTGGGCACAGAGGAGCAGGTGGGCAGGTGGGGGGCTGGGCGCAGGTGGGCAGGTGGGGGGCTGGGCGTGGGCGGGCCACACCACGCCCTGGTGCCTGGTGCTTCGCCGGTGCACTGTGGACACGTCTGAGACAGGGCAGGGGCTTGCAGGGAGCGTCCCTGGGGGCCACTTCGCTTCCACTCTTCACGGCACCATCGGGGATGTCTGGGGACTTGCTTTCCCCTGCCCCTGGCCGCCCTCAAGACAACAGGTGGCCTCGTCTGCCTGCGCACCTGCAGGGTCCCAGCGCTGCTGCGGATGCTGCCTGTCACCGAGGCCTTACCTGGCGGCTCACCCAGGCCAGACTGTCACCTCCTTGGCGGGGCCAGGGCCCAGCTGTGAACACTAAGGGCTGTGGGAGCAGGAGGCCAGGGAGGGGGTCCTGGGGAGCAGGGAGCTCAGGGTGGCCTCAGGAGCATCTTGGCTCCTACAGAGAAGGCTGGGGGGACACAGACAGAGCCCACTGGAGAGTCCCACAGGGCACGTGCTGGACAGGTGGCCCCTGAGCCAGGACGGGGCGGGCAGGAGGTTGCAGGGCCTGGCGCAGGAGGGGCCCACACAGGCCAGGAGATGGAGGGGGTCACCTTGCCTGCCCTGGGCAGCCCCCGCCCCACAGCCCAGTGGTCTCCTGGCAGCTGGGGTCACCCAGCTGTCGGGTGATACTGCTATTGGCCGTGGGGTCACGCAGCCTCCTGGCCTTCTGATGGGCCAAGATGGTAGCGGGAGGCAGACACGTACACAGGAGCCTGAGGTGTAAACGCTTCCCATTTGTAGTCCGATTATTGCCGTAAGGCAAACATTGCACAGTGTCAAATTCAAGACTATTCCAGCTCCCTCCACAGCCCCGCCCCCCCGCCACCCCACGCCCGGCACCCACGGGCTGACACATGCTCGATGCTTCCCTCCTGCAGGGCACCAGTGAGGACATCGGCTGCGTGACCAGGGTCCTCGTGGCCTTGGAGATGTACTCGTGCAACGGGCTGGGCCTCATGGACTTCACTGTCCCCTCGCTGGCCCAGGTGGGTGTCACCTGCTGTCCTGGGCCTGCAGGGGCCGCGTGGGGCAGACTCCAGCCCAGGGGGCCGGGGAGGTAGGGGCCCAGAGGGTCCTTCCTGAGGGGTGGAATTCACACCCGGCCCCACCCTCCTCACGCTCCCCCCCAGGACTTAGTCTGGTGTGTGGCGCGTCCCTGCCTCCCGCGTGAGGAAAAGTGCTTTCCCTGCGCAGACCCTCTGTGCTCGTTTTACGGTGCAGGAGATCCCGCAAAAGTCATGCCTCTGTTTGGGATAACATGCTAGACGGTCCATGTCCAGATAGATGTTAAGCTGTGCTTAAGGCCTGGCCAGAAAGAACAAGCAAGCGTGTGTGCTCACAGCACAGTCCCGTGCGGGCCCGCGTTGGGAAGCCGTTGTCGCTGACACGATATCCCTTCTCCTGCCGCCCGGAAGCTGGTGAAAATGGCCTCCGAGTGCAACTGGCCGGAACCCCTGGTGGAGCTGCAGACCCTGACGCGGCTGACCCACTTCGCCCACGCGGCGCGTGACCACGAGATCACCATGGCCTGTTCTCACAAGGCCATCCAGTTGGGCATCAAGTACCTGAGGACATTTGGCCCGTAAGTATCCCCATCACCAAGTGGACCAGTCCCCGACAGTGGGCAGGGACTAGAGCCTCGTCCCAGATCACAGGACCACGTGCGGGAGGGTCTGAGATCACAGGTCCACGTGCGGGAGGGTCTGGGATCACAGGTCCACGTGCGGGAGGGTCTGGGATCACAGGTCCACGTGCGGGAGGGTCTGGGATCACAGGTCCACGTGCGGGAGGGTCCGAGATCACAGGTCCACGTGCGGGAGGGTCCGAGATCACAGGTCCACGTGTGGGAGGGTCTGACATCACAGGTCCACGTGTGGGAGGGTCTGACATCACAGGTCCACGTGCGGGAGGGTCTGAGATCACAGGTCCATGGGTGGGAGGGTCCGAGATCACAGGTCCACGTGTGGGAGGATGCAAGATCACAGGTCCACATGTGGGAAGGTCCAAGATCACAGGTCCACGTATGGGAGGATCTGACACCACAGGTCCACTTGCTGGAGAGTCTGAGATCACAGGTCCAAGAGGGGGGTCTGTGAGGTGCAGGCTGAGGACTGGTTCTGAGCCGAGTGCAGCCCACCTCACCAGGTCCCAGGGTCCTGCCTGCAGGTCTCCCACAGGCCTCACCCAGGCACATGACAGCCTCCACCTCCGCCCTGTGTCCTCCCGGACCCCACGGTCAGCAGGGCCCCTGCAGAGAGCTGGCTTAAGGATCCTGAGGCCACATTTGCCTCGGCAAGGAGGAGCGTGCGGCCCGCCGGCCATGCACGTGACATGCACAGAAGCGGTGTGTCAGTCCGTTCAGGCTGCTGGGACAAAGTGCCACAGGCTGGGGACTCACACAGTAGGAATTTTTGGCTCCCAGAGGCTGGAAGTCCAGGATGAAGGTGTAGGAGGTCGGGGATTCGGGGAGGACCTGGGTCCTGGCTGGTGATGGCACCTGTCGTGTGTCCTCTCTTGGCGGAGGGACAGGGCAGGGCTCAGGGGCCTGCAGAAGCGGCTAACCCCTTTGCGGGGCTCCACCTGCAGGACCTACCGCTCCTGAGGCCCCGCCTCTGACAGTGTCACTGGGGCTGTGGTTGCAGCGTGTGAACCTAGTCCGCCACGTGCTATCCGCGACAGACGGCAGCTTTGTTTGAAGCGGTTCTGAGTAGCAAGCGCGGACATTGAATAACTCTGCGCATGAGCAGGGAGGAAGGACACACCTTCCACCTAGACCTCGCCGTCCCCTCGGCTACCCAGCCCTGCTGCCGCCATCGCGGGTGGCCCGGTCTTCACGGCTCCCGCGGCCGGTGCGCACAGCGCTCTGCCAGCGCTCAGTAGCCGCAGCACTTGCGCTTCTCCTCCATTCCTGAACATGCTTTCAGTTTGTCGCTGTTATAAGTTTTCTGCAGCAAGGATAGTTTTCCTCGAGGTTCTTCCTTCTGGCTGATTACCTCAAGGACAAAATCTCTGACCCAAAGGCAACGAAGCTGTTTCCTGTGGCCAAATGGCCAGTTTGGTCACCTGCGGCCAGATCCAACGATGCCTCCCCCGCCCGCGTCCCATCTCCCGAGGCCTCGAGGTCCTCGCGTACGATGACACCAGCCACGTGTCAGCATGACGTTGGGACGGCAGGATGCCTGCCTTGTGCAAGGTCATGGTCCCTGCAGGTACAGGGACAGCAGGGTCGCCTGCCCTGCCCGCGGTGACGGCTGGGGCCGGGGGCCGAGGCCCAGCTGCGTGGAAGCCCAGTTCTGGTGCCGAGGGCTTTTCAGCACGAGTGTCCCTCCCACCAGAACAGTACGGACATGACGGTTCTTTCTGGTGGTGCTTCCGTTGGGCACCCCTCTCTCGAGGCTAGAATTCATTTTTTCTCGACACGCCATCATCAGAGTCAATCAGCTTCCAGAAGGGAAGCTCACACGCTTCTCACGTCCCACCACAGCCCCCCAGGCAGGTGGGCCAGAGCGTCCCCAGCCACGCAGCTCAGGCGTGTACAGGCCCCACGTGCTGCCGCCCCGCCCCTCCGTCACCGGGGTGCTGAGCCCGGAGCACGTCCCCTGATGGCGCTTGGGCCCCCCCGAGACCAGCTCTCCCCCCTCGCTGCAGAGCCGCACCTGCCGCAGACACGCCGGAGCCCCGTGCGGAGACGCCCATCCGTGCGTCAGCTACGCCGCCGGGAACCGACACGCCTCGGGCTGGAGAGGCCCCTCAGCGCTGAAGAGAAGATCGGGTTGAACGGGAAAATCACTCTGGGTGAAACAGACCATTCAAGGACCAGAAGAAAACGTTTCAAAACAAAAACGAACCTTGCGGGTGTTTGAGGAGCTGCAGCGCCTACGGCGTGGTGTGTGGAGGGAGCCAGAAGTCAAGCAGCGAGGGCTGGAAGACGAGGTCGAGGACGACTTAGGAAGTGGGTGGAGAGGGGCAGAGGGGCGGGGAGGGTGCCGGGCCCACACGGGAGGCTGAACGTCCTGCAGGCTGCGGCCCTTCCTCCAGAGCGCTCGGGCCCAGAAGTGTCCGGGTCCGGATGTTTTCAGATTTTGGAATATTTGCATTGTACGTACCGGAGTCTCTCTCACCCAGAACTCCAAAATCTGAAACGCTCCCATGAGCATTTCGTTTGGGCATCATGTCAACACTCAAAGAGCTTCTGATTCTGGCACATTTCAGATTTCAGATCAGGGGCTCTCTGCTGCGGTGGACGCCAGAGAGAGCGAAGGCCGGGGCGCGTGAGAAAGGGGGCACGGGGACGTGCCCGGGCACCAGTGCGTGGAGAAGGGCCCGCGGGCGTGTCTAAGGAAGCCACGTCCAGGGAGCAGGAAGCACAAGGGCAGCACCCTTCTCGGCAACCACTGCTAGAAGCTAAAAGAAAGTGGAACGTCCAAGCGGAAATAGCTTTCAGCCTAGAATTCTAACGCTCAGTCAAGCATAAGGTTAAAGTAAAGCCAGTTTTAGACAGACAGGTGCACAGAGAATGTACTTTCCATACACCTTTCTAGAAAGTTCCTTGAGGGTATGATCTAGAAAAACAAGGGGATGAGCCAAAGAAGAGAAAGACGTGGGTGCTGGAGATCATGGATTCCATCCAGAAGAGTAAGCGAGAGCCGCCTCCGGCAGGGGGCAGGGTGAGGGTGGCCCCGTGGGGACCTGCGCTCAGACCAGGTCACGAGCGTAGTGACGGAGGGGGCAGGGCCTGAGGAGCCGGTTGGAGTTCCCAGCTTGACTGTTGAGCAGAAAACGCTTGCGCACTCGTGGTTATTGACGCTCCACTCCGAGGGTGAGCACTTAACTGAAGGAGTTGATCAACCTGGCAACAGAGAAGTGAAGTGAAGCACAGACGGGCCACGTCGGGGCCACGAGAGAGCGTGAGCAGCAAGTGCACGTGGTGTGCTCGCCCTCACCCACGGTGTTGCCGGTGCTGCTTGCCGGGGTCCCAAGGACAGGAGGCTCGGTTGGTGTTTCAAGGCGCAAAGAGAATCGTTGGGGGAATCGGGACGATGATGTAACCAGCTGTCGGCAGCCGGGAAGGGCATCGGGAGGGTCCGTGTCCGCTGAGCTCCCGCCCGTTGTGCGACTCCTGTAGG
Organism: Propithecus coquereli; assembly: GCF_000956105.1. Taxonomy (NCBI): domain Eukaryota; kingdom Metazoa; phylum Chordata; class Mammalia; order Primates; family Indriidae; genus Propithecus; species Propithecus coquereli. Next base: position 540,805 of record NW_012152763.1, read on the forward strand.
TGACACTGAGGATCAGTCAGTGTGGAACCTGGTGGAAGCCACTTAGCTGCAGGCAGAAGACAGGGCCAGAGACGCAGAGTCGCTTCTCCAGGGCAGGGCTGGGAACTGGGGCAGGGCAGCGGTCCTCAGAAATTATTCCCAAAAGAAAGAAACTGCAAAGACACGGTCTTAGAAAGAGCCGGTGTGTGAGGGCTGCTGCCCGGATCCTTCTCGCAACCGGCTTAAACACCATTTCACCATTTCACCGCATGCTGCGGGCGTGGGCCACGATGACACTCGGGCCCTGACTCGGAAATTGGGTTTGAGTTCTCAGAAGTAGTTCTTATAATAAATAAGCTACAAATGTAAATACGTACGTACGGTGACATATAAAAGGACAGGCCACTCGAGACTATAGAAATTTGATTCCGCTTTGGGGCTCTTGTAGACCATCGCTGTCCTCCAGCGGCGGCCGGTGCCCGCGCACTCAGCAGGAAGGCACCTGCATGTGGGTCTAGCTGTGGTTCGGCGCCGTCCCGGCCTCCGCCATGTCCAGGCTGGTCCCGGTGCTGGGAGACGCGGGAGGTGCCACGAGGAGCGGCTCCGCACCCAGTCAGAGATGCCACGCGACGTGGTCGTCTCGCTGTCCCTGCTGGGGCCCCGGACCCATCCTCGCTCCACTTGCCCTGCAACTGATTGACTTTTATAAAAGATACTTTTAAAAAGAATTACACATATTTCAATTTTTCATTCTATTTTTTTTTCCATTTTTAAAGTTATGCGTAGAAATTCTAGTATGGAATTTGTCACAGTGGATTTTATGATAACATCTTACAATAATAGTGAAACTAGTTTTCAGTCCTTGGTGAAAAATAGTGAGGTTACTAATCAGTGTTCTCAACGGTGAGGGTGGAACTACCAACACCAGTTTCATGTTTGTACCATTAACGTAAAGGAATATGTGTTAATAAGAAATTTCACGTAGATCCCTAAGATAGACCCAAAGTCGGTGAGAGAAAATAGTCTCAGAATGTCATTTGGATTTTCCTACTTTGTTCAACATTTTAATTTAAATTCGTCACCAACAGCGTTGGATCTCTATATAAATTTTAAGGTGACTTTTTATACCAGTTCTGGCCTGGAAAGAGTGAGGATATCTTGTGCGGTAGAAACAAAGCAAAACAAAACTGTAAAGTTGAAAAAAATACACGAAACCATCGTTTCCAGGCACCGGACAGCAATGGTCCGAGGCAGAGATTCTTGCAAGAAGGGACCGTGGCAGGCGGGGGCGGGGGGTGCGATTCGCTCACGTTCTGCCCGGGAGCTTCCCAGACGGCAGCCCGGGTCGCGGGAAGAGATGCGCCGCCATCTGTGGACGCCCCCCACGCGGGGCCGCGGGCAGAACGGCAGTGTGGGGGGAGCCCAGTGGGCACTGCGCAGTGGCACCTCTCCCGTGGCTCCGTCCCCCAGGGTGGAGGCCCGGCTGGTGGCGGAAATGCTCTGCGCGGCCGCGTGCACCCAGGGCAGGAGCATCATGGAAAACCTGAAGGGACGGAAGCAGCTGCGGCTGTCGGCCGCCAAGGCCTTCCTGGACAGCGCCAGGTGCGGGGACAGCGGGAGGCCGGGGACCCCTGTGCTCAGAGCCGCGGGGGGTCCTGCGGGCCCAAAGCGGGGTCTCCGGCCTGTGAGGGGCCGGGCCGGCTGGGGCGGCTAGGGCCATCATGCACTCAGCCCTTGGGGACAGGGCGGCGAGCCCCAGGCGGGTGGAGGGGGTGCCCGTGCCGGGTCACCCGCGTAGGCACCCTGTAGCCCGAACTCGGCACGCGCAGGGATGGCCCCGCCCGCGCCCGTCCTGGCAGGGGGTGGCGCACCGCAGGGTACCCGAGGCAGCCGAGCCTCCGCACCCCAGCGGCTCCGGGGGCAGCAACGCCACCCCCATCACCACCAGCCTCTCGCAGGTTCGGGGGCGTCGCAGGCAACAGCGCCCTGGTGATGGTGGCCGCGCGGCACCACTGGAACACCTGGCTGCCCCTGCTGTCCTCCGCGGCCAACAGGAAGAAGGCCAAGGCCGGCGTCCAGCGGATCGTCAGCATCATCAACAAGATGGACGCCCGGAAGCAGGTGGGCCGGCACGGTGGGCCCGGGGGTCTTCCCGAGAGGACCGGACATGCCAGGGGCAGACACACCCCCAGGAGCCGGGGGCACAGCAACCCCACACCAGGCGCAGCTCCCTGCTGAGCTCAGCGCTCTGCTCTGACCCCAGACACCAGCCCTGGGGGGACTGAGAACGCTGGGGGTGCGGGAGGGGGATGGGAGAGGCCCGGCCCTGCCTGTGGCGGGGCAGAGCGGTGCTGCCAGGACGAGGCGCAGAGGCTGGGGCTGGGGATGGCGCCAGAGGGGACGGCAGAGGGGTGCGCCCGCTGGCGTGGGCTGGCCGGCCCCGAGCGCAGACTGGCCGGTGGACCTCTGGGTGTGTGTCCCTGCCCAGAAGAGCCTGAGAAGCACTGAGGACAGGGACGAGGGACTGAAACCCGGGAAAGGATCCTGGGAAGAGAGAAGTATCTGGGGTGTGTTTCAGGGAACCCCCGACCACCCACGAGCCTCGGGCCCACGTGACCTGCTGTGCCGCGGACACTGCCTAGGGTGGGGGTGGGCTCAGGTGTCGGACCAGCGCCGCACTGAGGACCTCAGGACGGAGGACAAGGCCCGGCGTGTCCTGGGGAGACCGGCCAGCTCTGGGCTCCCTCCTGCCGGCCTCGCTGTGACCAGGAGGCAGGCGTCAGCCACCGGGCGCCCACAAACCAGAGCAACACGGCCCGAAAGCTCCAGTGGGAGGGGGAGGATGGGGAGTGGGAGACGTGCTCCCCGCCCAGCCAGCTCCGCGGCCTGACTCCGAAAGGGCCGAGCTGGGCCGTGTGGGGCCTCCGTGCTGTGCAGCCGGCCCAGGCCCGGCGCCCACTGGCCCCCTCTGGGGAGCTCCCCGTCACCCCAAGTGTGGTTGTGGCAAAGGGCCTTCCTGGGCCGGCTCCCCAGGCGTTCGGGACCCAGCTCTGCTCCAGGGCTGCCTCTGGAGCTGGAACCGTGAGCACGGCCCAGCCAGGCTGCCCTCCTGCCGCCCAGCTACCCGCATGTGGCGTCCCGGGGGCAAGACGCAGTTCCTGGGCCCAGGGCTTGGCCCCCCACGGGGCGGCCGGCACGTTTCCTGCCTGCCCAGGGAGACCAGGGCCGGGTTTGTTGCTTGTGGCCAAAGGAGGCCGTGGTGGGAGGTGTGCGGTTCTGGTTTTGGTTCTCCGACAACTCCGCGTGCTTGTGGGCCGTCTGCGCACCTTCCACGGAGAGATGCCCACTCGAGCCCTTTGCCTGTTTTCAAGCGGGGCTGTTTGTTGTTGTCGCGCTGTAGGAGTTTTCCGTGTCCTGGGTGTTCCGTCCTCGTCAGACACCTGACGAGCGCGTTTCCTCCCACTCCCCGGGCGACTCTGCGCTCGGCTCACCGTGTCCTTGGACGCACAGAGTTCATCATCGTCATGAAGTCCGACAGACCCAGCTTCTGTTCTGTCACCTGTGCTTTTGTGTCTTGTCCACGACGTCATCGCCAAGTCCAACGCCGTGAAGATTTTCTCCCATGTTTTCTTCTTAGAATCTTGTAACTTTAGCCCTTAAGGTTAGATAGCTCATGCATTGTGAGTTAACTTTTATACGTAGTATAAGGTCAGGGTCCAATCTCATCCTCTTGTGTGTGGACGTAAGCTTTCCCAGCGAAAGGCTGTCCCGTCCCCACTGCACGGCTGTGGCGCCCTCACCGAAGGCAATTCGGCCACATGTCAGGGTTCATTTCCGGCTTTCTGTTCCCTCCCGTTAGTCCACGTGGGCATCATCGTGCGCGGGCCGTGCTGTTCTGACTTCCGTAGCTTCGCGACACGTTCCTAAGTCAGGAAGTGCTCCAGCTTCATTCTTCCTCGAGGTTGTTTTGGCTGTTTGGACCCAGTTTCAATTCCATACAAATTTGAGGATTGATTTTTCTATTTTTTAAAAAAGGCTGTTGAAATTTTGGTAGGAATTTTCAGACCACTTTGGGTAGAGTTGACATCTTAACGATGATGATTCTTCCTATCCATGAACACACACACACACACACACACACACACACGGTATTGTCATTTATTTGGGTGTTTAATTTCTTTCAGCAACACATTATAGTTTTCAGCACATAAGTCTTTCACCTCTTTGGTTGATTATAAACACCAATGCTCTGTCTTAGCTCGGGCTGCCGTGACAACATACCACAGACTGGTATTTATTTACACAGCAGAAATTTATTTCTCACGGTTCTGGAGGCTGAAGTCCAGGATCCGGTTTCCGGCTCGGCTGGGCTCTGGCGAGGCCTTCGTCCTGGCCTGAGGACGGCCGCCTTCTCCCTGCGTCCTCACGGCACACAGAGGAGAGCGCGAGCTCCGAAGGCCCCACCCTCAGGAGCTCATCTGACCCTAACACCTCCCAGGGTCCCAGCCACTGAGGATTAAGGCGTCAACGTAGGAATGTGGGAGGGACACGGTTCAGCCGGTAGCAGGCTCTAGGTTCCTTTTGGGATTGTTCATTGCTCGTGAACAAAAATGCTACCTGCTGGGCGTGGTGGCTCACACCTGTAATCCTAGCACTCTGGGAGGCCGAGGCAGGAGGATCACTCAAGGTCAGGAGTTCAAGACCAGTCTGAGCAAGAGCGACACCCCATCTTTACTAAAAATGGAAAGAAATTATCTGGACAGCTAAAAATATATAGAAAAAATTACCTGGGCATGGTGGCACATGCCTGTAGTCCCAGCTACCTGGGAGGCTGAGGCAGGAGGATCGCTTGAGCCCAGGAGTCTGAGGCTGCTGTGAGGTAGGCTGATCTTATGGCACTCTAGCTTGGGCGACAGAATGAGACTCTGTCTCAAAAAAAAAAATAAAACAAACAACACACACACACACACACACACACACACACACACGCAACTGAGTGTTGTATGTTGGTCTTATGCCCCGCAACTTTCCTGAATCCATTTATTGCCTCTGGTAGCTTTCCTGCGGATTCATAAGGATTTTGTACATACGGGATCGTGTCATCTGGGAACAGAGACAGTTTGCCTCTGCCTGTCTAACTCAGACACCTTTAACCCTGTTTCTCATCAGACAGCTCTGGCCGGAGCCCCGGCACAGTGCCGCAAGGGTCCTGCCTCTGCCGTGACGCGGGGGCGCGTCAGTCTTCCCCACTGCGCACGGCATTAGCTGCGGGTTTTCCATAACGGCCTTTATCCTGCTGAGGAACTTTCCCTCTGTTCCTAGTTCTCTGGGGGTTTGCCTTACGAAAGGGTGTTGGGTTTTGTCCACCTTCCCCATCAATCGAGATGACCGTGCGGCGTTTCTCCGTGGTCCTGTTAACTGCTGTGCTATGTCGATGATCTCCCAGTGCTGAACCACCCGGCATTGTGGGGTAAATCCCCTGGTCCCCATGAACGGTGTGTTTAACGCACCGTTGGATTTGACTTGTTCGTGTTTTGTGGGGGTTTCTTCGTCTGTGTTCGTAGGGAGCGTTGGTCTGTCTCGCTCTGTCCTTGTGACGGCTTTATCTGGATTTGGCATCAGGGAGAGGCTGGCCTCGCAGAACAGGTTAGGGAGTGTTTGTCCCCAGGCTTTGCTGCCAGCACTTCCGCGAACATTTGGTGGGATCCACTGGTCACGCGTCTGGCCTGGGACCTTCCTTACTGGGAGGTTTCTGATCGCTGATCGATCTCTCTACGCTGTTGCTTCTTGAGTCAGTTTAGCTCGCTCGTGTGTTTCAGGGAATTTGTCTGTTTCTTCTAGACCGTCTGATCTGTCGGTGCGCAGTTGTTCCCAAGATTCTCTCATAATCCTTCTTCTCTCCCTGCGGCCGGCGCTCGTGTCCCGCTTTCCTCGCTGCCCTCTCCTCGTCCGTCTGGCCAAAGGCTGGACCATTTGTTGATCTTTGAAAGAACCGACTTTCAAACAATAGATTTTCTCCGTTGTTTTTCTACTGTCTGTTTTATTTTCATCTCTGCTTTAATCTTTATCAGTCCCTTCCTTCCACTTTTGGGTTAGGGTGTTCTTTTCCTAGCTCCTTAAGACACAAAGTTGGATTGTCGATTTGAGATCTTTCTTCTTTTTTACTGTGGCACGTGCCGCTCTGGACTCCCCTCACAGCAGAGCTTTGGCTGCAGCCCCCACGTGTCCTCCAGCGCGGTTTTCACCCCACCGGCTTAGAGCCATAAACCAACTCGGGTATTTCGTGTCACTGGAGAAACTACACGTCATGTTAGGGGAGCAGTCTCCCTGTGCGCGTGTGTGCACACGTATGTGTGCAGCATGCATGCATTGCGTGCCTGTGCGTGTGCACGTGTGTTGTAGTGTAATTAACCTCACCCTGGAAAGTCTTAGAGTTGAGACGTGATTTTGCTGCGACTTAGTTTTCAGAAATTTAGCTGCAATCTCTGTAATTAGATGTGGGGCCCAAGGAAAAGCAAACGGTGAAAGGATCAGACGCAGCTCTGACATGCGTGCGTTGCTCTTCATCGCGCCTTAGGAGAAAGGGAGGACCCTGCTCCTGCACCAGTGGCCCACCGCGGACTTCCAGAGCGCCGGGAGCACCGAAGGCTACTTCCTCCCAGGTGGGTGGACGCGAAACAGACAGATCCACGGGCTCCCGGGAACAAGGAAAGGGAGGGACTTGAGAACAAGTCACACGCTCAGTGCTTTTAAATCCCGCACCTTGATAAAGCCGCCTGAACCGCGCCGGTTGCCGTGGTAACATCCGTTCGGCATTTATTGCCGGGGGCGGGGTCCTCAGTGCTTTGCGCAGTGACCTCGGGGATCCCGGTCTGCACACGCAGAAGCCAGAGCCGGCACCGTCCGGCCCTCCAGGGCTGCGCAGCCGAGTCCAGAGCAGGCGCCTGGACCTGCGCGGTGGCTGCCTGGGAGCCTGGCCTCGGCTGTGCCGGCAGACAAGGCCTATTTCCACTTCCATACGAAGGCGGAGACGTTCTCCTGCACTAAATGGCCCAAAGAACAAACGAACAAAAACATACGGATCTTAGAGGACTGTACTTTATAATACTCGTCCATGTTTATGGGAAAACATGATTATCTGCTAAAACATAATCATCCCCGTTAATGTAAGAGTTCTAACATGTGTTTGGGAAATGTTTAAGGCTGTGGAACAGAGCATCGTGCCTTGAGTATTTTAGTCTGTTTAAAATACGGTTGATTTAAAGTAGTGAACACAAACACGGCCGGGTGCAGTTACGTACTGAGCTGAGCACGGCCCCAGCAGTGTGAGCGTTGGCTGGTCTGCAAGGACAGACGTGGGGACCAGTCAGCAGCCCAGGCCCGGGATGTCCGGACGCAGGAGAAGAGGCTGTGCGGTGAAGCATCAGGCCTCTGGGGAGAACCTGGAAGTCACATGACATGTTACTCCATTCTCCAAAATAAGAATTTTTAAGTAATTTTAAAAATTCAAATGCTAGGAAAAAATATCAGAAAGTAGAATTGAACAAAGCAGATATTTTGTGGAAAGAGGCACACTTTCAAATGTATAAAAATCTGGCCGGGCACAGTGCCTCATGCCTGTAATCCCAGCACTTTGGGAAGGCTGAGAATTGAGCCCAGGAATTCGAGACCAGCCTGGGCAACACAGTGAGACCCCATCTCTACAAAAATTTTTTTAAAAAAATTAGCTGGATGCAGTGGTGCATGTCTGTAGTCCCAGGTACTTGGGAGGTTGAGGCAGGAGGATCGCTTGAGCCCAGGAGTTGGAGGCTGAAGTGAGCTGTGATGGTGCCACTGCACTCCAGCCTGGGCGATAGCATGAGGCTCTGCCTCTAAAGAAAAAAAATATATAAAATATTTAAAACTTCTTAATGATAAATTTTTGTCATAAATAATGATAAATGCAAAAAAACTTTAAAAAGTAACGACTAGGAAAATACTTGCATGAGATTTGGCAGCTGAAGGCTCCATTTCTCTGACATACAAACACGGGAATCGGTCGGGGAGCTCTGCCGTGCTGCGCAGTGACCCAGACGCTCAGGCTCAGCTCGCACAGCTCACTCCCTGCTCACGAGCACAGCCCTCCCCGACCTGACGCCGCGTCTGGAGGCCTCCGGGGAGGGGACGGAGGCGGGCTGGTTCTGCTGCCCGGCCGGGAAGGCAGTGCACCGAGATACTCGGCAAGCAGGGTCTCTGCCACACGCCCCCATAAATTGGTTGGAAAAGAATCAAGCGGCCCAAGGACGTGACCCGGCCCGTCCGGGAAACGCGGAGGACGCTGGGCCTTGGTGGGGCAGGAGGAAGTGGGAAGCGCCGGGTGTCAGCGTCCCGGATGCCCCAGGTCTCGGCTCCCGAGCGCAGCTGCCAGGATCCAGGTGCGCGTCGGAAGGTGGAGGAAGCCGTGTCATCAGAGCTGAGCTGGTTCCCACCGTCCAACGCCGACCTGCTCCTCCAGGCAGTGCCTGGGCAGGGGCCACGGGCAGGGGCCACGGGAAGGAGCCACGGGCAAGAGTCACGGGAAGGGACCACGGGCAGGGGCCACGGGCGTGCTCGCTGCATGGACCCGGCGCTCCTCCTCCGGAGAACTCAGAGTCGGATGAAACATGAGTCAGAAAAGGGAAGAACGCTCCGTGCTTAGCGATGTAAACGGGGCCGTCCGGGTGCTGGCGACGTGAGTCAGCCGTGCAGACACTGTGCCATGTCTGACGGGAGGTGCATTTTGGGCAGACGGTTCACGCAGAGTCGCTGCTGCGTGTTGCTGGGCTGGCAGACGCGGCCCTGTGTGCATGTTCCGTGACGGCAGGACACACGTGCCTTGTCACAGAGCCACGCTGGACTCCGTCCCTGCGTGTGCTGCCCCAGCTCCGCCAGGAGCGCAGCTCGAGACCCCGAGCATACGCGACCTAGGGCGCTACGGCCCCAGCCGCGAGGGGAGCTTTCTGAGACCCGCGTCCTGCAGGTCTTGGGACGACCACCGCATCCTTCTCGCCGACCTTCTGCACACGCCAGCGCGGGACAGTTTCTGTCAGAGCAAAACGCTCAAGCGGGAGGGGAGCGAGCGGCAGACACCAGCAGGGAGACGCGAGGACTGGACCCCGAGGGCGGGCGGGTGCCCGGACCGCAGTGGCCACGCGCCGGCCTGGGCACGTGGGAGGAGGCCCACACGTAGGAAGCCGCGTTTGCGCATTTCTGCTTGAACCCCGACTCTGCGGCCGGGCGTGGTGGCGCACGTCCGTGACAAAACAGTCCCCATGTGTGTCACCTGTCACTGCGCTCCTCAGACCCCGGCCTTTCCCTCACGGAAGCTGACGTGTGATGGGTCAGTGATTCCGCCTCTATGGACGGTGACCAGGAGTGCTCTCGCGCCCAAGCCCTGGTGGGGGCCTGACAGGCGGGGGTAGTGTTGGGAGGTCAGAGGTCCTCAGTAGCAGGGGTCAGGCAGGCTCCAAGGAGCCACACACGGGATCCTCCCTGAGGGCTCCTCTCCCTCCTTCCTCCTTCCCCTCCTCCCTCCTCCTCCTCCCCCGCCCCCTCCTCCACTGCAGGGGCCGAGGACGACCTCTCGCTGCGCGCCGCGCTGTACGGGCTGCTCTTCCACACCCACGCCGACCAGGACGACTGGGAGGGGGGCCTCAGGGTGCTGGACGAGGCCGTGCAGATGCTGCCGCGGACGGCCCACCGCCTGTGAGTGGCCCCCGCCCTGCGCCGTCCGCCCACCGTCCCCACCCGGCCTCCCCACGGTGCGGTTCCCACCGCATGACTCTGTTTCCCAGCAAGAAGCCAGTGCAGGGAGGCGGGACGTGGCCCAGCGCGGAGGCCCAGCTGGCTCAGGCTGCACGTGGATTCGTCTCTGAGAGCGGGAAGGGCACGGGTCAGCTTTGCAGGCGTCGCGCGAACTTAAAATCTCATCGTTCGGTTCAGAAGTCGATCTCTCTCTTTCCCGTCCCTCAGCCTGATCTTCAAACACATGGTCATCGTGAAGGCCAGGCTGGGCCAGAACTTCACGATGGAGATGCAGAAGTTCAAGGACGAGAGCGAGCAGTACCTGGCGCACATGTGGCACCGCCTGGCCCTGAACTCGAGGAACGTCTACGGGGAGCTGACCTGCTACCACAATGCCATCCAGGCCTTGCAGGTGCGCGGTCAGCGTGGGGTCCTGTGGATGAACCGGCTCTGACCACGGACGGGGCCACACGGAGGGAAGCGCGGCAGCCGGGTGCAGCTCGCGCACTTGAGGAGGCCGCCTGGGTGGGCAGCGCAGGACGCACGGGCGAGGGGCGGCAGGGACCGCGTTGCTTTCGTTCCTGCCTTTCCATCCTGGGGCGACGTGGGCCTCGGCACTCAGCCGGGGCAGGGCGCAGGTGGGCGAAGCCCCACGGCCACGCCACGGCTTCCTGGCAGCCAGGGGGTCCACGTGGGCAGGGGCTGCCGCGTCTGGGATTTGGGGGTCTGGGGGCGTTTGCTCCTCCTGCAGGACAGATGTGCCCCGGTGTGCTCGGGGTGGTGTGGGGGGAGGGTGGCGGCTCCGTCCGTTGACTCGATGCCTTTGGTGACTCGAGCGAGGCCCATGCGGGGCCTGAGCACGTCATGGCGGGGACTAAGGGGGTGTCCCGGTCCTCTGCGCGGACAGGTGAGAACCTTCCATGTTGGTAAACGTCTCGAAGGGTTTTCTGTTGCGCTGTTTCTCCAGCTCCGAGCGAATCCTGCCACGAGGCCTTCTGATTTGTTCGGGGTCGGGGTGGCCCCCAGCACCAGGGTGACTGGACACGGGTCAGGAGGCTGCGCCGGTGCACACGTGGCTCCCGCGTTTGCCTCATGGGTGCGTGTCCCAGAGCGTCCCAGAGCACAGCGTGGCCAGCTCGGGGCCCGGCCTAGCCCCGCTGCCGGCAGCCGTTCCCTGTAGAGAAAGCCGGAGTCCCCCAGGGGGGCTGCTGAGCGGGGCTGCACTGAGCCACGCTGGGTCCCCCTTCGTGGCCAAAATCCGTGAGCGTTCCATCCTCACTGACCCCAAGCCCTCCCCTTCCTTTCTCTGCGTTTTGGTGAAACCACCGATGTTTTCAGTAGATTCTTGGGGTTAAATAATTGCTCATCAGCACAGTTAATTTTGGATCATTTTGTCACCCCCCCAGAAAAGCCGCGTCTGGCAGCGCCCATCCCCCCTTCCACCCTCCACCGGCCCCAGGCGTCTCTGCTCTGCTCTCTGCCTGCGCCGGATGCTGGCGCGGAGGGAGTCACGTGACGTGTGTCCTCTGTGGCCGGCGCCTTTCACTGGGCGAGACGTCTCCAGGGCCCGTCCCACCGAGGCTCGGTCTGTCCTTCCTGCCTCTGCGGCCGAAGGAGAGTCCATCGTGTGTGTGTTCTGTCGATCGCTGGGCCTTCCTGCCGGTTTCCGGCTCCTGCCCACTGTGGCTGACGTGCCGTGAACGGTTTACGGGGTTTTGGGTGGACACCCTCCGTCCCCGTGGGCACGTGCCCAGGAGCAGAGCTGTCAGGCGCAGGGCGTCGCTGTTCAGCTGCGCGAGGAAGCGCCGGACGTTCCCCAAGTGGCTGCGCCGCTGCGTCCCCGGGCGGCCCTTGCACGTCCGCCCCGCGCTGGCTGGTCCGAGCCACCGAGGGTGTCGGAGGCGTCTCCGGCGTTTCCCTGGTGACCGATGAAGTCGAGCAGCTTTTCGCGGCTCGTGGGCCGTTCGCAGGTCCTCAGGGAAACGTCTCTTCAGGCCCTTTGCCACGTTTTGTGGCTGGTTCCGAGAGTCCTGGAGGACTCTCCCCTCCCTCGCACCCCTGGTTTCCAGGCACCGCCACCCGCCGACTGGGCCCCCTCCTCGCCTCCTTCCTGAGGGGGGAGCTGAGCGAAGGGCTCGGACCCCCCTTGCCAAGACCCTCACGCCCTTGAGATCGGACGTCACCCAGCGTGCCGAGCAGACGCCACCCCCAGGCTGCCCTCCCCACACGTCCTGCTGCCCGACTGACCCTTCATCCCACCAGCCCTGTCCCCAGAATCAGACCCCACACCCTGCGCCCCACGGTGACACCTGCACCCCCCACCTGCCCTTCAGCACACTCCACCATCGGCTCCTCCCCCAGACGCATCCCGCCGGCGCCGCTCCCTGCAGCCTGGTCCCCGTGGCTGTCCCCCGCGCGCAGCAGACACACGTCCTCCTGTCCCCCAGCCGTGCTCCACAGAGCGGCTCCGGCCCCATCCGGGTGGGGTCCCTGGCTCTGGCCGTGGCGCCCTGGCCTGGCCCTGTGGCATCTGGATCCTGCTCCCCACCCAGCCGGCACTGCCCACCCTCGCCCTGGGGCCTCTGCGTCCTGCCTGGAGCCTGCTCTCCCGCCGGGGACCCTCCCCCCAGCCTGTGGCAGAGGCCCGTGTGGGGCAGTTTGCGAGAGAGGGACACGTGCTGGATGGGCGCCTGGGGCAGCCTCATGCAATTGGCGCTATCGAGGCCCAACCCCCGCCAGTGCCCGGCACCAGCGCAGCGGGAGGCCCCGTCCCTCCTGCCGCCCTGGGCCCCAGTCCTGACGTCTGGCACCCGCCTCTCCTGGCCTTTGTGCCGGGGGACCCTCCCCGCCCGACTGTCATTCTGTGGCGCGTCTGCGCTCTGAGCCACGCTGGGATGCGAGTCCCGTGGTGGCAGATGCCCCCGAGCGCCTGGCAGAGTCAGCCCCACGGGCACTCGCAGAACGAACGGCGGGCGCGGGCGAGCGCTGGGAGAGCTGCGGCGTCCGGTGTTTGGCAGCAGAACTGGGGCGGCGACGTCTGCTGGTGGGAGCGTAGGAGACGCGGGGGTGGGGTCGGTCCGGCAGCTCCGTCTCCGGAGCCGCGCTTGGGCGCGACTGTGGCCGAGTCTGTGCCGGGCTGCGGCTGGGCCCGCCCTGCCCTGCGGGGGCCCCCGCCCCAGCGGGAGACGGGGGTGACGGCACGGAAAAAGCCACGTGCAGATGGGGGCGGCGTCTCCAGGGAGCCCCTCGCATCCCTCTGCCGCGGGAGGGAGGCGTGGGCGCCTCGGGCGCTGCGGGGCTGGCAGGGGCGGGGCGTCCACACTGGGAAGTTTGCCGAGCTCTCGTCCTCCTAGGCGCTGCATGTGCCGACGCCCCTCCCTTGCCCACACCGGGGACATCTCGGGAGCCTTGGAGGCACAAGCAGTCTCCCCGGGGGTGGTTTCGGTAAACACGGGGTGAAAAGGAACCAGCGAGCCCGCTTGGTGCCGTAATAGCTTCTGCAGCTCGGTGCTGAGGGCACGCCCGGTCTCTGTCTAACCCACAGAAGCCGCAGAGCGCGTGGCAGAAGGTGGACTGCGTCCTGGAGTTCAGCGAGTGGCTGTACCACAGGCAGTTCCCTCTGGAGGACGTGGTCTTCCACCTGCGGTGGGCGATCGGCATCCTGCTGGCGATGAGGCCCCCCCAGGCCGCCCCTGAGCCGGAGCCCCAGCCGGAGGGTGAGCAGACGCCCGCCAGGGCGCCGACCCCACGCGGCCCTGAGTGGTCTGTGGCGGCCGATCCGCTCTTACTCGGAGATCTCGGCCTCTGCCTGCAAACCGCGTTCCGGCAGCTCGTCCCCAGGAAACGCCGCGTGTGGGCCTGGGGAGACCGAGAGCCCTGATGCAGGGGAGGGGCGTCGGGCACCGCTCGCGCCAGCATCAGTCCCCGTGGCAGAGAACCTCGCCCAGACCAAGCGCAGGGCTCATCCTCCCAGATGTGTCCGGCCCGGCCAGAGGCCCCTTCCTGCCCCAGGCCCCTCGGAGGGTCTCACAGACCGCTGCAGATGCGCCGGAGCTCACGTCTTGCTCTCTCATCATTGGGCCCGGACCCCAGGGCCTGCGCAGGCAGCGGGTGGGCGCGGGGCTCGAGCAGCCTGGCTGTGCCCAGGGCAGAGGCTCTGTCGGGGGACAGGAGCAGCCCGCCCGGCTCAGGGATGGACACGGCGTCCGGGAAACAGCGCAGTGGGCAGCGGGCCCCCTGCAGCCAGCCCAGGGGTGCCCACACCCGGGAGGTGAGGGGTGACAGACCCCTCGGCGGGCCCTCTGGTCCCCACCCCTCCACCAGAGAGGAGGAAGGGCCAGCGAGGTGTTGCGGCAGCAGAGGGCGTGGGGTCAGCCGGCCCAGGCCAGGCTCTGGGGCTTGTCTAGGCTGGTGCTGCGGCACCCCCGCCAGGGAGGGCACGGCCAGGAGCGCGTGAGAGAGGAGCACGTGGGCCCGTCCATCAGCGTCCAGCCCACGAGTCTGGGGACACGATGCTCCGCTGAGACCCTGCGCGGGCCCTGCGGTCGGCACGGCGCCGGGCACATCCCGAGGGCCCATCGCCAGGGCCCGGCACAGGGCAGGCTGTGGGGTGGGGGTGGGGGCGGGCGCGGCCGGGCCGCCACACCCCACGTCGGTACCGGCTCTCAGCCGCGGGCACCTGTTCCACAGAGGAGCACGAGACGGTTCAGACGCCGCCCGAAAGTCCAGCCCCCAAGGACGCGGCGATGGTGTCCCTGGAGAGGCTGCGCAGCGTGCGGCAGCTGGAGACGCTGGCCCGCGCCTACATCCTGCTGGCGCTGATGGTGTCGCCCGCCGACGCCGGCTACGCGGACTACGGCCTGGTGGCCTACGTGCTCCTCAGACACATCTGGCAGGTGGGACCGGAATCCGGGGCTCGGGGGGGCTGCGGGGCAAGTGTTAAAGGAATCGGAGCCTTTCCGGAAACTTCCTAAAGACCTTCAGCATAGGAGCAAGTTTCTCTCCTGTGACATTCGCGTTTTTCCTATTGAATCGCTCCCATCGGCATCAAAAACAAACGAACTCCGTCTTGGCTCCCCCTACCTGGGCTCCCCCCGCACGCCCGGAGCACCCCGAGAGGGGCTCACTGCCCCCTCCTCCTCCCGACCCCCCCCGGACCGGGGCCACCCCCTCCCCAGCTGTCCCCCCAGGTCGCCAGGCCGAGCGCACAGACCGGGCCGCGCGGCAGGCCCTGAGCCGCCACTCACTGGGCTTCCATGGCCTTCCTGTTTCCCCTCCGCCCCGCCCTGGGCACAGCCAGGCCCCTCCCGCCAGCTCCGCCCGTGGGGCCCTTCGGTAGCTCTCGCGGTCTCTGGCCCTGCGCACCTGTCCAGGTCTGCGGACCGCGCGTCCCTGCAGGGCAGCGTCGGCCATGACAGGCCTTTCTCCCACCAAATTATGCAAACGTTAATTAGAGACCCTAAATGAAGTCACTGTGGCCTGGCGCATTCTCCTTGAGGATAAGTGGTGACGGCCCCTCAGGACGCACGTGGGGTGGAGAGGGGCTGCCGCACGCGCCTCCCCTGGGGTCCCTGCCCGGGCCCCTCCACCGCCAGGGCGCGCTGCAGCCATGGCGTGGGTTCGCCAGCAGGAACCCCAACTGCCGATGTCCCGCGAAATCCCTGCCGGTGACGTGTGGGCCGAGTGTCACCCGCGGGTCCCCACGCGCCCTGGGCCAGCCGCTCTCTGCTCTGAGGGGCCTCCCCAGCCTTGCCCAGGGCCGGCGGCGGACGTGAGGGTCCCGGACGCCCTCGCTCTGCGGCAGCCTCCACCAGGTGCAGGAGCGGGGCGCAAAGGTCTGTGCTCACTGCTCAAGTCTGCATTTCGGTTATCCCAAGGTTTCTCTGACGACAGCAGGAAAATTAATCCCAGAGAATAAAATTCCTGCGGCGGCGAGCTCGTTGTTGTTGCTGCCTAAAAAAGAAAAGGAGAAAAGTAAAGAAAAGGAGAAGCCCACGGAGAGGGAGAGGCACAAAGAGAAGGAGAAGCCGCGCGAGAAGGAGGAAAAGGGGGGCAAGGAGGCCAAGCAGGTGCGTCCCGGGAGGGCGGGGCCAGGCCCTGGTCTCCTCTGCTGGCGGCTTCCTCCGGGGACAGCGCCAGGGAATGTCTGTATCGTGCCCGGCCTTGCCCTGGCGGGAATCCCAGGCCCGCTGCAAGGCCCTTTCCCGTGCGGTTTGCACAAAGCCGCCGCCCCGGGTCTGGGGGCTCAGAGGCCGTTGGCAGCTGGCGGGGTGTGTCCCTGGCGTGAGGGCCGCGTCCCGGAGCAGTGAGAAGGCGGTATCCGCATGCCGTGAAACCTCCACCCTGGAGACGTTGCTTCTCCCAGAGCCACCGCAGTCTGAGAAACCGCCACCCTGGGGCCCCGCGTGGGCGGCGGCCGAGCTCCCTGGCGGTGTCCGGCCTCAGCGCTTGCAGGTCCCCAGCCCAGGCTCCCGCGGGCGGACTCTGGCTGCACAAGGGGCAGGAAGCATCACTTTGCTCAGACGGTGTCCGGAGCCGTATCCGGGGATAGAATTGGACGTGGCCCGCTGCCCGCCGGGGCTGAGGGTGGCAGCGGTGCCGTCTTCCCAATTCTTGCTGCACCGGGGCGCACGTTTCACACCAGCTTTGTAAAGCGAAACCTGCCTTCTCGCCTCACAGCACCTTCCCGGCAAGGGACCCGAAGGGCCACCAGCGAGTGTGGAAGAGTGGGCGTCCTACGCCTGCCCCGCGGAGGTGCTGTTGGTGTTCAGACAGGACAGAAGCGACTTTACCGTCAACTCAGCGAGCATCCAGAAGCCGGTGAGTCGGGGTCGGGAAATCCTCAGAGGCCTCGGTCCCGCGGCCCCACACGCCCAGGGCCATGCGCCCCCAGCTCGCAGCGTGACCTGTGACCAGAGAGAGACGCAAGGCCGGGGCTGAGCCTGGAACCATCGGATGGGGACACGCCAACCCCGGGCCCCACCCCGCGCGGCTCTGTCCCAGCAGCGCTGTGTCGCGGAGGCGCCTCCCTCCTGCCCTCGCGAGCACCTGCACGCGGCAGCCGCGCTGTGGTCGGTGACCTGCCGTGACAGGTTCCCACAGACTGCGCCGTCGAAACAGCAGAAATTTACCCTCTCACAGCCCTGGCGGCCAGAAAGCCAAAACCCGGGTGTCGGCAGGGCCACCCCCTCCAGAGGCTCCAGGAAGAAACTCCCAGCCTCCTCCCACCCACTGGCTCCGCCTCTGGCCACGCGGCCTTCTCTGCAGGCACGTCCAGGCCCCCACGAGTGCCCACGTGGTCACGTTTAGGCCCCTGGGAGTCCAGGGCCGTCTCCCCCCTCGAGGTCCTCATCTCAGCCACGTCTGCGGGTCTTTTTGTGCCCTGCAAGGTCGAACACGCAGTGCCAGGAGGACCTGGCAGCTTCAGGGCCTTTGCTCAGCCCATGGCTCTGCGCCTGGTCTCGTGCTTTGCGAGAGCGGAACTGTTCCGTGTTCCTCCTTGTGGTCTGGCTTCCGCCCTCAGCATGAAGTCCGCAGGGTCTGCCGTGCTGCTCTGCGCGCTGGAGTCCGTTTCTGTCCTTTGCCGTAGAGTCTTCCGCGGCTCGGACCGGCCACAGTTTATGTGTCCCCCGTGGACAGACGTGCAAGTTGCATCCAGTTCACGGCGGTTCCGAAGGAAGCATCCATGAATGGACCCGAGTCCCGTGCTGGGGACGCCGGCCGGCAGGGTTTCTGGGTTGGAGAGCGTGTGTCTGTCTGTCACCAGATTGCTCCAGAGCGGTGGCACCAGGTCACAGCCTTATCCTCAGCGGCTGAGCGGCCCTGCTGTCCCCACCCTGGCCAGCCGCGTGGCGTCCCCCTCCGTCCTTTGGGCCTTGGCCAGGCACCTCGCGGCGGCTAACTGCCCCCGTCCGACACCGCCCTGCGCTTCCCGGGCATTTGCACGTCCTCTTTCGAGATGCTCCGTCCGCTCTGCTGCCCGTGCTTTGCTGAGCGTCCTGTCTTCCCTGCTGCCATGGAGGGATGCTCTGTTCTGGAGAGAGCGCTGGGACAGCAGTGTGACCAGCGGGTCTGCTCGCACCTGTGCCGTCAGTTAACGGGTCTTTCCCTGAGTAGGGATCAGTCGTGTTAACGCAGTCAGCGATTAACCTGTTCCTTCGCGATCAGTGCTTTTTCGCGTCCTGTTCTTTTAAAAAATGTTTCCTTTTCTGGAGGCCACGCAGATGCTCGTCCATGATATTTCACGTTCCGGCCGGCAGATTTGGGCCCGCAGCGGCCCCAAGCCTGCCGTGTGTGTCACCTCCCCGGGCCCTGGCCGTGCATCCTGCGTCCCCCATGCGTGGTCCTGCGCCGGGCTCTCTGGTTTTCCATCCGTGGGTCTGTCCTTGCAGCAGCAGCGGCTGTCTCAACTGCCGAGCTCCGGCATCTTGAGCATTTGGTGGAGAAAGTCCCCTGTGCTCGGTGCAGGGAAGGATGGAGTTCTTAGGAGAAGGACGCTTCAGCTCGCGGGCTGACGCTCTTCCCCTCCTGTGGCCTCAGGGTTTGTCGTGTCTCTGTGCAGACGTACACCTTGTATTACCTGGACCGCTTGGTCACCATCCTGCAGAAGATGTCCCTTCATGAGCTCACGGTCCCCGTCCTGCAGCTGGGAGTCCTGATTGCAGACGCCGTGGTGGAAAGCAAGAGCCTCGCGGACCTCTACCACCTCCGGTTGGTACTTGCGCTCCATTTCCAAGGAGGTGTTTAAGGGCTTAGAGTGAAAATTTCCCTAAAGCAACATAAAAACAAGTGGCATTTTAAAATATTAGTTCTATCCTTGATTATTCTGTGAATAATAAGATCCCTAAGATTTATAAGCCACGTAAATCAAAATAATTGAATTACAATGGTATTTTTATTTTAAAATTCCTGCATGATCCTCAAGAGAATGTTCTTGTCTTAAGGAAACACACTGATCGCAAAGCAGTATCCCTGGGAACACGGTGGGTTCAGTCCCACGACAAAGTGAATATCACAGTAGAGTAAGTCACACAGAGTGTTTGGTGTGCACATATAGTTTATGTTTACACCAAACTTCAGTCTATTAAGTGTGCGAATGCATTAGTTTGAAAAATTGTACCTACCTTAATTTAAAAATACTTTATTGCTAAAACATGCTAGCAATTTCTTAAAATAAGACAAGAGCGACGTCTGCCACAGTGATCGCCTCCTCCTGTCACGGATGATTTCTCTGCGCCGTGAGATGCTGTTCCACAGCCCTTTACCCGGAGCAGGTCTTCTCTTAAAACTGGAGTCGAACCTTTCGAACTCTCTTGCTGCTTTATCGACAAAATGTGTAGAATATTCTAAATCATTTTTGTCGTTTCAACAACATTCATGGCTGCTTCCCCAGGAGTAGGTTCCAGCTCAAAAAACCGCTTTGCTCATCCATAAGAGGCAACTCCTCACCTGTTCACGTCTGTCCTGAGACCGCAGCGGTTCAGCCCCATCCTCAGGCGCCACTTCTCGCCCCGGCTCTCTTGCTGTTTCCACCACATCTGCAGCGACTTCCTCCACTGAGGTCTTGAACCCATCAAAGTCCTCCATGAGGGTTGGAATCCACTTCTTCCCAACGCCTGTACATGTTGACAGTTTGACCTCCTCCCACGAATCACGAATGTTCTTAGTGGCGTCTAGAATGGTGAGTCCTTTCCAGGAGGTTTTCAACTTACTTCACCCAGATCCATCAGAGGAATCACTACCTATGGCAGCCATAGCTTTAGAAATTGTATTTCTGAAATAGTAAGACTTGAAAGTCAAAATCACTCCTTGCTCCATGGGCTGCGGAATGGGTGTTGCGTTGGCAGACACGAAAACCACATTCATCTCCGTGTACGTCTCCATCAGAGCTCTGGGCTGACCTGGTGCATTGTCAGTGGGCAATAATATTTTGAAAGGAATCTTTTTTCTGAGCAACAGGTCTCAACAGTGGGCTTGAAACGTTCAGTAAACCATGCTGTGAACAGAGCAGCTGTCTCCAGGCTTGGCGGTTCCCCTTACAGAGCGCAGGCAGAGCAGAGTTAGCATCATGCTTAAGGGCCCTGGGAACTTCAGGATGGTCAACGAGCACTGGCTTCAACTCGAAGTCACGGCTGCATCAGCCCCTAACGGGAGAGTTCAGCCTGTCCTTTGGAGCTTTGAAGCCAGGCACTGACTTCTCCTCTCGAGCCATGACAGTCCTGGGTGGCGTCTTCTTCCGACGGGAGGCCGTTCCGTCTGCGCTGAGGATGAGCCGTTGGCATGGCCGCCTGCATCAGGGGTCTCCTGGGAAACTGGCTGCAGCGTCTCCAGCAGCACCTGCTGCCGCACTCGTGCTGTCATGCTGTGGAGACGGCTCCTTCCCTCGAGCCTCACGAACCGACCTCTGCTGGCTCCAAACTCTCCTCTGCAGCTTCCTCACCTCTCTCAGCCTCCGGAGAACTGAAGGGTCGGGGCCTTGCTCTGGACCAGGCTTTGGCCTGAGGGCACGTGGTGTCTGGTTTGATCTTCCGTCCAGACCACTCGACCTTTGTCCACGTCAGCAACGAGGCTGTTTCACTTTCTCATCGCTCGGTGTTCACTGGAGCTGCACCGTGGTCTCCTTCCAGAACTTCTCCTTTGCACGCACAGCCTGCTGTCGGAGCAGGAGGCCCAGCTTTGGCCTGTCTTGGCCTTCGACATGTCTTCCTCACTAAGCGCGATCATTTCTAGCTTTTGATTTCAAGGAGGGACGTGTGCCTCTTCCACTTGCACACCAAGAGGCCACGTGGGCCACTAATTTGCCATGTCTCGGGGAATGGGGGGGCCCAGGGAGCGGGAGGGAGGCAGGGAGCAGTCAGACATGCATTAATCGGGGAGGTTCGCTGTCCCGTACACGCGCAGTTGTGGTGCCCCGAACAATGACAATTGTGTCATCAAAGACCACGGATTGCAGGTCACCGCAACAGACGTGAGAATAGTGAAAATGCTTGAAATTTTGTGAGAATTACCAAAAGGTGGCCCAGAGACACCAGGTGGGCACAGGTCGAGCAAGCCCAGCTCCTCTAGCACAGTGGCGTGAAGTGCGGCAAAAGCAGGCTCCTGTGCCCACGGGTGTTCCGGGGAGGCCGCGAGTCGTGTCTTCCGCTTGCCGTCAGCGAGAACGGCAGTGCGGGTGGCAGGTCACGTGCAAGGTCTAGGTGGAGCTTGGCGGCGGCTCTGTGCAGCGTCAGCCTTCCTGTGAGCTGGAACTCACCTTGAAATAAAATGCCTAAGTGACGTCACAGCGGAGCGTCTCTCCCGAAGGTGAGTGGGAGGTCCGAGCCCACCTGCCGGGCCCGCTCTCACCTGCAGCCGCCCGGAGACGGAGAGCAAGGCCAGGTGAGACACGTGGAACAGAAAACGCCTGAAAGTCGATAGCGCTACCTGGTGTCATTTTGTGTAGCTTTAAAAATTGTCGAAAGCGTCCTCAAGGTGTGGGCTTATTTCTGCTTCACGGGTCACGTGCAGCGCGCGAGGCCTGTGTGACTCTGGCCCGTGTGACGGCGTCTCCACCCCCCGCCCAGACTCGCCCTGGTGTGTTCCGAGCTGAAGCTGAGGGAAGCAGCCGCCTACCACGAGGAGGCCGTGGGGCCCGTGTACATCGGGGACCTGGAGCAGGCGAGGTGGGTCCCGTGTCCACGCGTGGCGCTGGCCCAGGGTCCCAGGCCCCTTTGGGCGTGGTGCCAGGGGAAGCAAAGGCCGCCGCTGCCCTGAGCCCCTGCACCGCCAGGCTGTGGGGGAAGGGCCTGGGGCCTCCTGACAGCAGGGCCTGGGGGCACGACGGCTGGGGACGGTGTCTGCGGGGGACGGTGTCTGCAGGGGACAGTGTCTGGGCAGCACGGTGCCTGGAGGGTGGTGTGGTGCCTGGGCAGCCAGTTGTGTCTTACTGCGTGGCAGCACGGAGCGGGGCAAAGGCCCTGAGGGAGGGGTCCGTGTGGGGCCAGGTGGGCCAGTGGCCCCGAGATGGGCAGCCCCGCGTGAGTCTGTTGAAGTCTTGGGTCCTACAGGGCGACCGCTCTGGACGTGGCGTAGCGACGGTGGGCTCTGGGGTTAGTGGCACGGGAGACGCGGGGCCAGGCGGTCACACCCGAGACCGCTGGGGAGGCGGAGCCTTGTGGCTGGTGCCGCGCTGGGGAGGAGCCCCGCCTGTCTGGAGGGGGCGCCGGCGGGGTCATGGCGGGTGGGCGGCCAGGGGAGCCGTGGTCTGGGCACGTGGACGAGTCTGCAACACCTGAGTCAGGCTGGACGTGTGAGGCTGGAGTCGGGAAGACAGAACAGGCTACGGGCATGAATTTGGGAGTCAGATGTGCTGCTAAATATTGATTCCTTTTAA
Source organism: Propithecus coquereli (assembly GCF_000956105.1). NCBI lineage: Eukaryota > Metazoa > Chordata > Mammalia > Primates > Indriidae > Propithecus > Propithecus coquereli. Next base: position 562,916 of record NW_012152763.1, read on the forward strand.
ATCTTCCTAAACACGAGCACATCATGGCTTATCGTAGCCATTTTAATTGGTATTTCTTTGATTACCGATGGAATTTACGTTTTCCTGTGTTTATTGGCCGTCGCACTTCTCTTGCTCATCGTCTGTTTTATCAGCTGCAGAAAAGAGATCGCACTGAAGAGAGAGAAAAACCGGGGCCCCGTGCTGGAGGAAGACCTGCCGGCGCCGAGCGAGCAGGCGCCTCCCGCCCCCCGGGCCAGGGTGAAGCCGCAGGTGGCGAAGGACCAGGTAACACACCTGTGGCCCGGCAGTGCCAGCGCCTCGGCTGCCGTGCGAGATGGCAGCTGGAGCCAGAGGATGGAATTTGTTAAGCGCCTACTGCATACATTACTCTCGTGCCGGATGCGGCAGGCGATCCAGAGACCACTCAGGGATGTCCCCTCCCTGGGGATCCCTGGGATCTCCCCGTGTGCACGGCAGGCCACATGGAACGGGCGGGAGCAGAGACGGAGAGGAGTCGGCTGGGGGGTTGTGGGGGGGTCCTGGTGGAGCAGCGCATGTCGCCGGGAAGCCCCCCGGGCGAGGCTGGCCTGGAGGGTCCCGTCACCCGACTGGTCACAGGCTGTCCCTCCAGACTGGGGCCTCATCACCAGGCCACGTTTCCCTTTGCGGGTTTGCCCGTAAAGCAAGGTGACTGCGCAGCCGCCACGCTCCTGACCGAGGGGCAGCAGCACCGCGGGCGCCAGGCGTGGACGCCCTTCAGGAGCCTGCGGGAGTCGAGGCTCCTGCGTAGGGCGGGACTCAGCCTGGCACTGGCTGAGGGTCAGGTGAAGGCACCTCATGGCCCGTCCCAGGCTGGCGGGGGGGCTGCCCACACACGAGGGGCCGGCACGGGGGCGCCCACGGACCAGGGCTGGCGGCTGCCTCAGAGAGCGCGAACCGGCTCCTGCGCCCCGGCGTAGGGCGTCCAGGGTGGACGGCATCTGTCAGAAAGGGCAGCAGCCTGAGCCTGAGCGCCGGGGCCGTGGCCCACAAGGCGCCCCAGTTCCCGGTGCTGCTGGGAAGCCCTCGGTGGAAGGCGGCTTTCTGGGCACACGCTCCTGCCACGTCCTGCCTCCGTGGCCAGAGCCCGTCCCGCAGGACGCAGATGCCAGGACGGTGCCGTGTCTCGCAGATCCTGAAGATGAACACGGAGACCGGCAGGGGCCTGGACGGGGCGGCCTTCCCCCAGCTGTGGGCGCTCAAAGGGGAGGTCCTGCTGCAGATGCACCTGTTCCAGCCCGCGCGGCTGCTGCTGGCGGAGGCGCTCGGGGCTTTCCAGGTAAGGCGCCTCCCACCCGCAGCCGCCAGCGCGGCTCCCTCTTCCCCTGCGCCGCCGAGACCCCCCCTCCCCCCACAGCTCGTTTCCCATGTTCGGCTCTGGGAGACCCTGTGGTTCTCTGTGAGGTGCTTTGACGTTCGTTCTGCTCCAGTAACCGCCGCGGGTCTCTCTGCCGCCCGCCGTGTGCTTCCCGCCGATGTCAGTGGTTCGGTCTTGAGTTTTCACTCTCTGACGTGTGTGGGGATGAGAACTCGGAGGCCCCCAGACGGCGTCTTTGGCCAGAGGTCGGCTGGCTCTGGAAGGCAGGCTGTGCGCAGGTGGCCTGGGTCCAGTCTTGTCTTTGTTAGTTTTGTTCTCGCTCCCTGGATGTGGACCCGACCGGGCTCCCACGGCAGCCCTGCTGTGCTCCCCGGCTCTGTCCCCCACGCGGGTGACAGCCCTCAGGCCCGATCCAGGAGGGACAAGGCCCACTGGCACTTCTATACGACCCAGGATTGTAGCTCCCATGTCCTGCCAACGCCAACTGCCCTCCTCACGCAGGGCTGAGTCTTTGTCCAGATTCCAGAGTCGCTGTCGCTGGGAGGGCAAAGCTACAGCCTCAGACAGCCTGTCACCTGTTTCCAGGACAAATTCCAGGAAAAGAGAAGGACTAGTAATGGTGTGAAAATTCAGTGACAGCCATCACAGCCTTGTGAGGCTGGAGTCCGTCTCGGCAGTGAGGACAGGTATACACAGGTCTCAGGCAGGGGGACAGGTG
>NW_012152763.1:566881-571795 GCF_000956105.1 Propithecus coquereli
TGCTGGCCCCTCCTGGCCCTGTCCCCGCGGCCTCCACCCCTTCCTGCCTGGAGCCCTGCGCCTCCTGCTGGGGCTTGGCCCCCACCCCCAGGCCGCCTCCGCCTGCCATGGACCCAGGCCTTGTGCACGCCGTCACTGACAGTCCAGCCACACCCTGGCACCTGCAGGTCACGGCTTCTGGGCGGGGCCCCTGTTGGGCAGGAGCAGAGGACCTGACCACACGTCCCTCTGTAGACTGCGTCCGCTCCCCTTCCCACATGTTGAAATGTGCACAATGGCCCGATCAGTGGCCACACCAGCCAGGACACCTGCCCCTCCCTCTGTCCCCATCTGCATCTGGAAGGGCAGCTGCTGGGGCAGAGGGTCCTGCCCAGATCCTCCCACCAAACACGAGTCTTGGGATAGAAGCCGCTGCCTTCTCGCCTCCACTGCGGAGGGAGCTAGTCAGCCTGCGCCGTGACCGCCTTGCCGAGCGCCGCGCCCTCCGAGCAGGTTTCTAACACACATTGCCCTGGCGGCGGTGTCCCCGGATGGGCGAGGCCAGGCTCTCTGGCCTCTGTCTGAGCTGCTCTTGGCACCAAGGATTGTCCAGGGCGTGACAGCCCCAGGCATGGACTCCCCAAAGGTGGGAGTCGGGGCAGGACCCAGGGAGCCCGGGGAGCCGACCTTCCCACTGCCAGACGGGTCAGCACGAATCCCCTCCCCAGAGGAGGAGCCCTTGTCCGCACCCTGGAGGGCCAGGTGACAGCGCGACCAAACCCCATTAAACTGTGCGCGGGATGCTCAGGACAGCACAGGCGCAGAGGCTGAGGGGAGCTGGCGGCTGGAGGCCCGAGGCTGGCGCCGCCCGCGCTGTGTCTCTACCTCGCCGCAATCCAATCTCTCTGCACGTTCGTGTTCATCTCCGTGTGTCTCTCGTAGGCCCTGGATGACCCGTGTGCGGAGTCGAGGTGCCTGCTCCTCCTGGCACAGCTGGCCAACAAGGAGAAAAACTACGGGCAAGCGCAGAAGATGATCCAGGAGGCCCAGCGCCCGGGCGGCAGCGAGGAGTTCTGGTACCGTTCCGCCCTGACCCTGGCGGAGGCGCTCCTGTCCACGGAGGACGGGGGCAGAGAAGCCGCGGTGAGAGCCGGTGTCGGCTGTGGCGGGCGGTGGGCGTGGTGCTCGGTGGGGGCGCGTCCGCGGAGCGACACGTGCACATGGGCGCTGGCGCTGTCCCCAGGCTTGCCACCTGTTCCAGAAGCTCATAGACACCTTCAAGGCCCTCAGGAGAGAGCAGCCCAACCGAGCGCGCGGGCTGGACTTCCTCGTCACGGACCTGGAGGCCAGGTAGGCTGCTGCCGGGACGCGCCTGACGTGAGAGCCGCGCTTGCTTCTCCCGTCTCTTAACGTTACGCCACGTCTCAAACCTGTGGCAGTTCAGGGTCCCGCCCTGGGACACCCACGGCCTTCAACACAGCTCCAGAAAGCTCTGGAAGCTTCCTGTGCTCCCTGCCGGCTTCCTCTGGGAAACAAACCTTCCACACACGCGCCCTGCCTGCGCGGCCTCGGGAGGCGCTTGGGGGGGCCTCGGAAAGAGCCTAGAAAGTCATTTCCTCCCGACGTGTGGATGTGTCAGTGAGGTTTCTGCAGCACCTTTTCCCACATCTTCCACGCGTCCTCACCCTGGCGTGTCCCTCGCGGCGTGTGCGTCTCTCCCCCAGGCAGACCCGCGGGCTCCTTGCAATGGACCTTTTCACAGAGCCGGCTTGTGGGTTATCGCCCATGGCAACAGAGGTTTTTGTCTTATTTTGGTGTCATTGGATTTCTGCTTCGTCTCTGGGAAGCTGTGTTGGTGGGAGGGCTGTTCGTGGCTGTTCCGTGGGCATGTCTTGAGCTCTGTCCCCTTTGAAACGTGCAGCTGTGAGCGCCGCTGGCAGCACCCGCAGGCCAGAAAATGTGGGTTTTCTTTTCTACTCGTGAGTCGTTTAGGGGAGTGTTTGTGAACGTCCAGGTGGAGGTACTGCCTGGCGGGGGGGTTGTTAATATCATCGCTGTGACCCGGGAACGTGGCCTGCATGGGAGTGGGTTTTGAGAGAGGGCTGCGGGTGTTTCCCCAGCACTGGGTGATCACTCGAGAGTGGGGGCAGCCACCCTGGGCCCACACGGGCCGGGGCTTGGACCCTGGACGAGGACCCTCGGTCGTGGCAGCAGCCACTGAGGAGGCGTTTGCCCCACAGGTGCCTGAGCCTACAGGTCAAGGTTGCCCGGGAGTCGGTGGACAACGAACCCCTTGAGTGCTTGGTGTCGCTGAAGGAGTTGGACAATCGCTTGATGGAAATTGAGAAAAAATTTATCAGTTGTGGCTACAGAGAGAATTGTGTTGACATAAAACTAGAGCGCGCCCAGGTAAAGAGGTGAGTGTCGTGGGGCTTCTGCCTGGGGCCGAGGAGCTGCCTCCGGTGAGCTTGGCCTCTGTGTGGGGTCGGGGCCAGCTGCTCTTTGCATGGAACAGTCCTGGCTTCCTCCCAGCACCCCCTGCCCAGCGCCTTCTGGCCTTGTCCTGCTCTACTGGGGCAGCCCCTGGGAGCCATGGGCCTGACCCCATGGCCAGCTTCCTCCCGGGTCCAGCCCCCGTCACCCCTGGCAGAGCCTCCTGGCTCCAGCTGTGCCCCTTCGTGTCCACCACTCAGCTCCTGGGGACACCACAGACATACCTCGGCCCCTCCCCACACACACCCCCACTGCACCAGCCACCCACACAGACTCACAGGCACACGTGTCCCTCACACAGGTCCACATGGAGGTCGCAGGTACCCACACCCTGAGCACACACCTGCCCTGCTCCCAGGGCTCTGGCCTCAGGAGGTGGTCCCATGCCCGGGACTTCACCAGGCCCCATGGAGCCCCACTGTCCCTGGCAAGGCCTCATCCACAACACCCACCTTGGCAGCCCACACACGTGCTCATACACAAGCATCTGGACCCAACAGAGAAACCCGTGTGAAGCAATGAGCAGTCTTTGCAGAAGTCAGGCTGCTTTTCTCTCACAAAGTCCCACCCAGATCAGGGCTGTCACTGTAGACACAGTGCACTGCCACCGTAGGACCTCGGAGGGTTAGGTGAGTCCCACCCAGATCAGGGCTGTCACTGTAGACATGGTGCACGGCCACTGTAGGACCTCGGAGGGTTAGGTTAAACCAAGCATGAGTGATATTGTGGAATTGCTTCCACAAATCTCTTTTAAGCACATAATTAATTTTTTATAAACACAGTTCATACTGTGAATACTACATTAGTCCAGCTCTTTTTGCTCTAAGATATATTGAAAATATCGTTACATGTAAAACATCTAATTACAACATCATAAGTATTAATAAGATGTGCAGTATAATTATACAAAAATTACGCATTTGATCAGTGCTAATAATGTAAGTCTTTGACATTGTTGTTCTAAATCCCACTCTTGATGTCTTATATAGGTTATGTGCCCAAAATGAGAAAGATGAAGAACAAAAAACTGCGTATTACTTGGAAGCGCATGACTTGGCCCAGAGAGCAGTAGCCGAAGAAGAAGAGAGATTCCACAGGATTCAGGGTTTATTGTCCCTTCAAGGTGTAAGTGTATGGCCTAGGTCCTTGTGCACATTTTTGCTCATTCTCATTGTCATGTAAATACACACTACTCTACTTCATCTGGAAAACACAGCACTGACTTCCACTTCTAGCTGAGATGAAGAAAAAGCAACAAGGTTAACCCCCCAACCGAAAAAAACAAAAAAAAAAAGCAAAAAAAAAGAAAAAAGGAATTTTCAAAACACTGATGAACAGCAACGCCTGAGTCAAGGTCCAGGCTTCCAGTGGCCGTGGAGAGGAGAGCCTGGTGGGGCCTGGACAATGGCCTGTGTCCAGGGGAGGGAGCTGGGGTCCGCAGGACAGAGCCCCAGAGAGGAGAGTGCTGCACAGAAGGAAAACTCCAGAGACGTTCAGGGCAGCGCCTGAATGTCCAGCCAGGGGAAGCTGCTCTACACGGGGGAAGGACCACCTGAAGGTTTTAGGAACAGCGCCTGCCCCCACCAGCCTGACTGAAAAACCTCATGACCCATGAAGCACTGGGCAGAGTAGACAGCACATCACCAATGACAGACTGGAGGCCTTGCCTGACTTGGAAGGACACTCAGCTGCGGAGGAGCCACCTGAGAAATCTGCAAAGGAAGCCCTGAAGGGACCAAACTGTTTGCAAATAACGTAACTGTCCCAGAACAAAGCTCAAGAACATTTTTTTTTTGTAGGAATACACAAATGCCCACCAGCCCTCAGAGTAAATTGCACAATGTCTGGAAACCAATCAAAAATTACCATGTAGAAAAGCAGGAAAATACAACTTATGGAGAATCGTCAATCAATAAAAACCAACCCCAAACTGGCACAGATATTACAATTGGAAGCGAAGGACATCAAAACAGTTATTAAAACTGTATTCTCTAGGTTCAGAAAGTAAAGTAGAGATGTTGGAAAGATAAAAAAAGAAAAACAATTGAACCTTTAGGGTGAAAACTACACTCTGTGAGATGAGGAATACACTGTGTGGGATGAGCGACAGATTGCAGAAGGGAAGACTGGAGAACTTGGAGACACAGCAATAGAAACCGTGAAATGAGAGGAAGAGGAAGGAAAATGAAGGGAAAAGAGAACAAAAATTAAAATGAACAGAACATCCGTGAATTGAGGAACAATTCTAAGTGTACGAACACAGGTGTGGTTGGACTCCCGGCAGGAGAGAGGAAATGAGAGCAAAGAGAAAAAAGTATTTGAATAATTAATGATTTAAATTTTTCCAAATTGATAAAAGTAAATATAAACCCACAGATCCAAGAAGCTCAATGGATCCCAAGCATGAGAACTATGAAGAGGAATAAAACTATAACAAAGTAC
>NW_012152763.1:572665-585516 GCF_000956105.1 Propithecus coquereli
TTGAAAGCACAAACTGCCAAAGCCCACTCAAAAAGAAAGAGATAAACTGAATAGCCCTATATATATTTTTAAAATTGAATTGGTAGATAAAAGTATTCTCACAAAGTAAATGTCAAGCCCAGATGACTTTACTGGTGAATTCTCCCAAATATTTAAGAAAAAAATACCAGTTCTACACAAATTCTTCTAGAAAATTGAAAAGAGGGAAATACATCCCAATTATTCTATGAGGCGAATATTACCCTGATACCCAAACAAAATAAAGATGTTACAAAAAACAAAAACTAAGAGCAAAACTAAAGATTGGCATTTCTCATGGACACTGGTGCAAAAATTCTAAACAAAATTTTAGCAATTCAACAATATATAAAAATGAAAATACATCATGACCAAGTTAGGATTATCCCAGGAATAGTTTAACTAACATTCAAAAATCAACCAGTTTGGTTTACCATATTTTTTTAAAACTAACAAAAACCATATGGTCATCTTAGTAGATGTAAGAAAAGTATTTGACAAAATTCAACATCCATTCCTCCTAAACACGCTTAGAAAACTACTAATAGAAAAGAACTTCCTCAGCCTGGTCAAGAGCATCTTGACAAAATTAGAGCCAACAGTGTAATTACTGGTGAAAGAATGAAGGCCCTTTTGATAAGGACTAAGACAAGAATGTGCCTGTCCTCTTACCACTTTATTCAGCATTGTGTTGGAGGTTCTAGCCAATGCAATAAGGCAAGAAAAAGAAGTTAAAAGCATCCAGATTAGAAAGGAAGAAGTAAAACTGTTCACGATAACATAATTATCTGTATAGAAAATCATATGCAATCTATCCAAAAAAGCTACTAGTACTAATAAGGAAGTTTAGTAAGGGTCGTAGGATATAAGAACAATATACACATATCAATTGTATATTTCTAAATACCAGGAACAGATATTAAAAATTAAATATATCATTTGTGACAGTATAAAAACTGAAATTTGACCAACAAAATGTGAAAACATATACCTTGAGAACTACAAAATATTGCTGAGAAAAATTAAAGAAGAACTGAATAAATGGAGAGACGCTTTGTGTTTGTGGCTCAGAAGACTCAATATTGTTAAGATGTTTGTTCTTTCTAAGTTGTCTGTACTCCTGATCAAGATCACTGTGGGTTTTTTTTTTTTTTTTTTTAGAAATTAACAAAACGACTTTAAAATTTATATGAGAATGCAAAGTTGTGGCCAACACAACTTTGAAAAAGAAAAACAAAACTGGAGGTCTTATGCTACCTTGATACCTTACAGGAATCAAGACCAGTGTGGTTTTAGTGTGAAAGTAGACACAGATATCAATGGAACATAATAGAGAACCCAGAAACAGAAACACACACACACACACACACACACACACACACACACACACACGCACGCGCGCGCACATACCACACACAGAGGAAACTGATCTTCAACAAAGGTGTGAAGGGAGGACAGGCTTCACGCAGTGCCGGAGCAACTGGACATCCACATCCAAAAAATGAACTTCGGTGCATACCTTGTGGGGGTGGAGGGCACGTTGGCAGGCTCAGTGGCGGATGATTTTGGGGGCCAGAATGCGTCGGTTTTACGCTTTAGACTGTGCGTCCTTAACATGCCAGTCAGTCCTCCTCGGAGCTGCCCAAGTGTGGGCTCAGCGCCCTCGGAAAGCCTCCAGGCTCTGAAGGCACGCCGACCCCGTCAGTTGCAGAACATCAACACGCCCCTGATGAGGAGGCTCGCTGGCTGCAAGCTCAGCCTGGTGGAGGCGTCTCTGGACACGCTGCAGCTCATCTGGGAGGAGACGCTGCAGCAGCAGCTGGAGCAGGGCTCGCTGGAGAAGCTGCTCGCGGACTATCTGCAGAGCGCCAGCGACTACACTTCCGTCGGCTTGGTAACCATCGGCCTTTTAGTTACAGACTCTCCTCGGAGAGACAGCATGGGCCACAGGGAGGCTAAGGGAACCCCCTTCCAGAAGGGCTTGTCCCTGTCACCATGTGCCTGGCCGTGCAGGTCAGCCGGTGGGAATCCGAGGGCAGTCCCTGCCTCGGCAGCTCCAGGCAGCTGGGGGGCTTCCAGGCTCTCCGCGGAAGGGCGTTGCCGGATCATCTGAGGGCACCGAATCGGCTAATGAGATAGAGATCGTGTGTGGGGTTCCCCTATGACCTTACGGCGCTTCTCCCCAAGTCATGAATTTGCTTTGACTAATTATTTTCTTAGATATCATGAAATATCAGTTCAATTAACTTGGCATAAATATAAATGAGCCAAAGATAGTCCTGAAATTGGACCTGATTTGTCAGTGAGCTCTGAATTAAGGTTGTATCAGCAAATGTTTGTGACTTTCCCAACACCGAAGCCACGGAGAGCCTGCCCCACCGTGCTGGCCCCCCCAGAGCAGAGGCGTTTCTCTGCCTGCTCTCGGGTACCCCACCACCAGGCGGCATTAGCGGGTGGGCTTGCTGGGCTCCCGGGGGCAGGGTGGGAGGACGCACTGCAGCCACTAGGACGGTGGCCACGGCATGTCCATCTCCCTGCAGCAATGGTTCATGCTGAAGCGCACCCTGGCGCACACGGCGCTGGTGCAGCTGGCGAGTCTGCAGCCGCTGTGCACGGGCTGCGTGGAGACCCGCGCCCGGCTCCTGGGCCTGGCCGGGAGGGCCCTCCACCTGCTGGCCATGCAAGCGGACCCTGTGCGCCCCACCTGCTACTGGGAGGAGGGCCTCTTGGTAGGTGCCCCGGCCTCCATCTCAGTCTGGTTGGAAACCTATTACCTGTGTCTAAGAGATAAAAGCTTAATTCTCACCTGCGCTCAGCAGTAGGAACCGGGATGTTTTATGTTTTGAAGCTCTATCACTGGGCGCACACAGATCTGGGACTGGTAGCCCGCGAGTCCGGAGGCTCCCTCTCGACCCGAGCTCTTGGGGCCTCCTGCCGGCCCCCATCCCCAGTTGGCACCGACATGTAGGGAGGCGTTTCTGAAGGACTGGCCAGAGTGACCAGGGGCACCAGCTGCCACTCCAGCCAACTGTCTTCCTCTAGTGCTGCTCCCCGCGCGGGCTGTGGCTTCCGCTTGCCCAGGCTCTCGGTCTGGCCCAGTCAGCTCAGTCAGGCCTGGGTGCCGGGCAGGGTCTCCGGCCAGGGAGAGGCCAGCCTGCGGCGCCCTCCCCAGGGACCATGCAGGGCTGACTGTGCCAGGCTCCAGTGGGGCGGGCTCTGCCCACGCCAACCGCGTGTGTATTTCGCAGTTGGGCGCTAAGCTGAGCAGCCTGAAATCTCTGCAGCTGGACGTCGAGGAAGAAGGTGTCGACAAGTCCAGCAGGGACCTGCCGGCCTTCAGAGCAGCCCCTGGGGGACACAGCAGGAAAGGCGAGGCCCTGAAGGTACAGCCTCCCCACGCCCCTCACGTGGCCTCTGCCCCCAGAGGCTGGCCTGAGCCTGAGCCCTGTGCCCGCAGCGGAGGATGGTGCTGGCCCGGCGGTTCCTGGCCCAGGCGTCCGAGGTGCTGCTGCAGTGCCTGCAGGTGGCCCTCGGCAGCGGCCTCCTGGACGTCGCAGCAGCCGCCAGCCTGGAGGTGGTGGAGTGCATCGGCACCTTGGACCCCGCGGCCGCCTGCCAGTTCCTGGCACTGTCTCAGGTGTGGCTCTGTCCTGCGGGGCTCCGGCGAGGCCCCCGCCCTGGGGCTGGTGCTGAGCTGGGGAGAGCTGCGGGCCAGGGCCCAGGTCCACGAGCAGCAGCAGCCGGCTCAGAAAACGTGCTTGTTCACCTGTGCCCAGATCTCCGCGGCAGGCACAAGGGAGACGCGGCAGGAGGGCCAGCGTGCCCTGCCCGCATAGGCCTTAGGGAGGTCCGGCAGAGTGCATGAGTGTGGCCCCACGTGACCCTGCAGGGGCCGGGAGCCCAGCCTCCCGGGGGAGCTTACGCCAGGAGAGCCTGACCAGTCCTCCTTCCAGGCTGCGGCCACACCACATGCCCACCCATGCTGCCCACCCAACGCCGCCCATCCACGCCACATGCCCACCCAACACCGCCCATCCACGCCACATGCCCACCCATGCCACCCACCCAACGCCGCCCACCCATGCCACCCATCCACGCCACATGCCCACCCAATGCCGCCCATCCACGCTGCCCATCCACGCCACATGCCCACTCACGCCCCCGGCCTGTTGCAGAGCTGCTCGGCCGCGGAGATGATGCGGGGCGTCCTGCTCACGGCCACGGCCGACACCAGCAGCTCGCAGATGGCGGCCCTGCTGCAGCTGCAGCACCAGCTCCGGTGCCAGGACAGGACCTCGACCAGCCTGTTTGCCAGCGTGGAGCAGAGGCTGGCTGTCATTTCCAAGGTAACCGGGCGGGGACGTGCGCTGATGCTGCCCCCCGGCTCCCAGGCTCTGCAGACGGATGCCACGGTCCCCCGTTCCCGGTCTAAGGGCGACCGTCCTTTAAGTCGCTCCAGCTCGGGCTGCCACCCTGCTCCACCTTTTTCTAGCCTGTGGGTCCAGGAGGGTTGCTCAACCGCTCTGAGCTTCAGCGTCCCCACGGGCCTTGTGGGGACAGTGACAGCCGCCCAGTAGGTGGCAGCGAGGTTGGTGAGCCCCGGCTATAGACGCGCTGCCCAGGGCCTGCAGCAGAGGACTGACCGCCAGGCCAGGACAGGGGACGGCGCCGGACGGCTCGCACTCAGTGGGGACGGCTCCCAGCACCCGCAGGCTAAGGCCCCCGGGGTCTCCGTGAGGGTGGGGAGCTTCCTGTAGCCTGGGCTGTTCTAGGAAGCGATTCCTACCTCGGTCAGGTCATCTGGGAAACGTGCAGAGTGTCACAGCTGATGACGCCTTTGCTTTTCTTTGGATGAGCAGGTAGGAACGGGAGTAAAGAAAAGAACTTGATGAAATTTCGCAAATCACGGTCGAACCTGCTTTTCCTTCGCAGCTGCACCTGCTGTCCCCTCCTCGGGGTGGATCTGATCTCTTATCCCTCGTCCGGGGCTGTGTTTGCCGGACAACTCTTTGTTGGTGGGGGTGGGGTGGGTGGGGGCAGCTCCCCTGCCTCCACCCACATCCCGCCGGAGCTCTACCCACCCACGTGACATCCAGATGCCAACGTCACCAGCGGGAGCAAACCTGCCAGCTGAGAGCCAGTCCCCTCCCCAGCCCAGCCCTGGGGACAGGAGGTGGCGGCACAGCCAGCGCAGGGTGGGGGGGACGGTTTCCCATTTCTGTAGCTACCAGGGAAGTGTCAAATCTTAACAGGTAAAATATAATCCCTGGGGGTAACCACTAAAACAATGTGTCACTAGGTTATTCAGAAGGAAAGATTATATATAACACTATGTTATTAATCCAAAAAGTAGAGAAAAAATCGGAATGTGAAAGCAGAAGTTTCCAGTAGAAAACCAACAGTATAATAGGTACAAAACTAAATACATTTATGATTACAGTCAGTACAAATGGACTGAATACCCCAAGCCAGAGATTAAGATTGTCAGATTAGACAAAAAATCCAATTATATGCTTTTTAAAAGATTAAAGAGGAGCAGTTCACATACAGGGACACAGAAATGTTGAAAGTAACAGGTGAGAAAAATATGTAACCACGAACATACCGCTCAGGCGGCAGCCACGAGGTGCTTCAGCAAGATGTGTTTCTAGACATAAACAGGGTTATTTCGTAAGGAGACAGGGATCAACCCAGCAAGGGGCCGCAGTCCAGTCCACTCAAGGTGAAGCTTCAAATCTCACAAGACGTCACTGACAGAAATGAAACAGGAACGGTGGACACAGCCACGATTCTCACGTCGAGTAGACAGAAACTGGCAAGTACCCAGAGAGCCCGCACAGCCTCGGCCTCCTGACGGACACGCGCAGAACGTCACCCTCCACCGACGGGACAGGTGCGTTCCACGTGGGACCAAAACCAACCAAGGCTGGGCCACACGCAGCCTCGGTGAACCCAACGGTGGAGACGCTTTTCTCACCACTGTGAAACTGAACCACGAACCAATGAGAAGGTATCTGTGAAAAACACAATTGCCTTGAAATGAAGCAACATGATCATCAACTTGGTCAGAGAAGAAATCTCAGTGGAATTTAGAAAATGCTTTCAACTGACTCAGAGATTGAAAATCCTGCACCTCAAAACTTACGGGACTCAGCTAAAACAGGGCTTGGGGGAAAATGCAGCCGTGGACATGAGACGCAGGCCAGGAAAGCCTCGATTTACTCTTCAATTCACACAGTGAATCACAGCCGAGGGAAATGCAAGGGTGCAAATACATACAACACCAGAAACGATGAAGTTACAATCAACAAACAGCGGATCATCAAAGGCAAAGCCAGTTCCACAGAGAAGACTAACGAAGTTGATAAACACTGAAGCTCGCTCAAGAAAAAAGAGAAAACGCACATTTCCACGTCGGTGGTGAAAGCCGCGTCTGTGAGATCCCACAGACACCAAAGAGCTAATGAGGGAATATTATTCACAACCTTACTGCATTCATTTGAAATTTGAATGAAATGGACAAATTCCTCAAAAAAGCACAACTTACCAAAGCTAACAGAAGAACAGAAAATCTGGAAAATTCAGTATCTGTTGGAGAAACATATTTTCATTAGAAACATTCCCACAAAGAACACTCAGACACACGTGGCCTCACTGGCAGATTATTCCAAACACTGAAGGAAGAAACAGGCTCTCAGAACTCTCCAGTGAGCGGAAATGAAGGGAAACCTCCCAGCTCATCGTCTGGGGCCAGGCGGCCTCGACACTGGACGCTTAGCGAGGACGTTGCAAGAAAGAAAACTCGCTCATCGACAGACACGAACATCCCTAACAAAATACGAGCAGACAAAACCAGCTATAGGGTGAGGGTCCGCCAGGAAAGCAGGATGTGCCACGGGGTTCGGTGTTTGAAAGTCACCCCCTGGGATTCGCCGTGTTAACAGAGGAAGAGGAGAAAGACTGTAAGGTCTTGCTCGCTGCCAAAACGCGTTTCTCAAAATTCAACACCTCAACTTGTGATTTAAAAAATTAAGATAGAAGGAAATTTCCTTAATCTGATAAAAAATATCTTTTTAAAAACCCCAGATCACATTATTAATATCACCACGTTTTCTCCAGGAGTGGAGCTGCTGCGGGAAAGCACTTCTGTTCTAGCGCAGGAGACAGGAAGGAAACAGACGTGGTTATTTGCAGTCGCGGGGCGGGAGGTCGGGGGGCCGCAACACCACCGAGAGCTTCGAGAGCCCTGCTCAGCCAGGATCTAATAAAAAAAGAAAAAGTTTTTTAAAAATTTTAAAAAGAGTCTATAGATTAATATTTGAATCAACACACACAGTTAACAAGGCCACTGCTGCGGGCTGCAAGGTCGGTCTGCAAACACAGTCTTTCCACGTGCCAGTTACAAGCAACTGGAGAACGAAACATTTTTAAATGGTGCTATTTTCAGTGGCATAAAAATACATATACACATATCAGATACTGAGGGGAAATCTGGCAAAGGATGTGCGAGCCCAGTCCACTGAAAACTACACACCTCCTCGGGAGGAAGGGAGGAAGGAAGGAGCAGTGAGTCAAGGGCGATGCCCACGTCTGCGGGTTGACGCAAGGACGTCTCCCAACCACTGGCCACCTCTCCGCTTCTGACAGCGTCCCGGCTCCGGCGCCCTGAGCCACCACAGTGCCGTCTTCTGCAAAGGCGACCTGAAGGTGACCGTGTGTGTGCGTGGCTCTCGTCCGCCCACACGGCCCCACGTGTGCCCCGTGCCGAGGGAGGGACCACGGCAGGGAGGACGGAATTTGCACTGCGCTGAAACAAAGACGTCCAGGCCTTGGAAGGAGAACGTAGCCGGCGAGCCCAGAGCAGGAAAGGACGTTCACCCGGCACGGCGGACGACACGTCTGTGTCTCGCGCCAACAAAGGGGAAGCATCGGTTTTCAGTAAGAAAAACAGCACGAGGTTGGGACATCGCGAGAGAGGATATTCGAGTGGGAAATAAACATCTGTAAAGGTGCTCAAGGTCATTGGCAATCGGGGAAATGCAAAAACTAAAACCACATTCGGATACTACTGGACACCTACCAGCATGGCTAAGCTGGAACGGATGATGTGGCCCCGTGGAGGTGGGACGGTGGCACCTGGGAGTCTCGGCCCTCAGCACCACAGGCCCGGCTGTGCCCAGTGGTGAGGCTCCTGCGTGGTCCCCAAGGTGCGTGTGGTGAGTGTTCGTCGCAGTGGCTCTCACAGCAGCCAGAAAAGGGAGCCGCCGATGTCCCCCGGCCACGGGACGCATTATGAAGGGCGCTGTGTCCACGCAGTGCAGACGCCAGAAACGCCAGCCGAAGCCACTGAAGTCCACCCACGTAGGGCGGCCAGCAGCATCCTCCCTCTCCCCTGGCCACACGGCGCGGCACCTGTGAAAACCTACCGAGCTTTGCACATGTGGTTACGCCACTTTCTCTTGTATTTTCTACTTCAACAAAGGGTTTCAAACAGTGGGTTTGTTCTTGCAGTCTCAGAACTCTGGAGCCGTGAGCAGTCACAGCTGCCGGGGGAGGGCAGCCGCCTAGAGCCTGTGGCCGCCTGCGAGGGGCTGTGCCCACCCCCCAGCGGCAGGGCCTGAGCTGCGCACCGTGTCTGGGTTGGGATCTGCCGGTGCACGGGCCGCAGAGGAGCAGGGAGCAGGGGCCTGGGTGGACGGGCTGGAGCAACTGCCGGACCATGGCCAGGCAGCCCGTGGGCTGTGCGAGCTCCCTAGCGCCTTCCCTGGCGGCGTGTGTCCGCATGTCTGCCTGTGCATGCGTGTGTGTCTAGGGGAGCATGTGTATGCGTGCATGCATCTGTGCAGCTGTGTGTACATGCATGTCTACACGTGTGGTGTGGAGGAGACAGCAGGGAGGACGGAGGGAAGCGGGGCTCTGCTGGGGCAGGTGCCGGGGAGCTCGTCCTGCCTTCGGCGGCTGCGCACTTTGTGTTGGGCAAAGCGGGTTTCTAACCGCTGAGGACTGGCGAGAACGCGACATTCAGACGAGCCGCCGACGTGCCTGTGCTGCCCCCGTGTGGCAGTCGCACGTCACTGGGGGGCCCCACCAGGGTGCAGCGCAGAACCTCCACTGGGCCATCCCGTGACGCGTGGTGGAGACGGCGCGGTGACAAGCCTGCGTCCCGCATGCTTCACGGATCCCCGTTCATCCCGACACAGGCCTGGCAAAACCTCCGCGTCACGGAGCAGCATTTCACCTTCCTCAGCGAGATGCCGCCTACGTTCCGGATCCTCGTCCTGCACCTCTCGCGGGACAGGTGGGGCCTTCTCCCTCCCATCCTAGGCCCTGCAGGGAGGCGCAGACACAACCCGCACCCTGGCAGCCTGGGGGTGCCGCGATGCCCTGGCTGGCCCCAAGGAGGGTGGGGACAGACACGGTGGCTCCCAACGGACGTGGGGGTGGGAGGCCAAGGGACACCGAGGTCCCCGTCCTGCTCCTGCTGGAGAGGGCCAGGCGGGGATGACTGGGGTAGGTGCCACCCCCTGTGACCGTCTCTAGCACAGCCCCTGGGTCTGGTCTGGGTGGGCCTGGATGTCCAGACCTGAGGGTCACCGGATGGTGGGGCGGAGGCTGGGCAGCTGCCCGCACCTGCTCTTGATGGTCTGGGCCGAGCTCTGAGCCTCCCACAGCGAGGGGGGACCAGGCGGCAGAGCGTGGCCGGCCTTGCCCGCCGAGGCACGGGTGGGGTAGGGTGGGCAGGGGCCCCTGCTGGGCTGTGTGGTTTCAGGATTGGCCTCCCCGGGGCTCCTTCGAGCCAGGCTGTGAGGCCTCCCTGGGGACTCACCTGTGACCAGCCGCATCCCGCCAGCAGGTCCCGGCTGTATGGCGCCGCCTACGAGAAGCCCAGGTTCTTCCCCACGGCCAAGGGAAAGCCGCTGCAAGTGGGCGGTGAGCCGCTGTTTGCAGGCGGTCGGTGGGCGGCGGGGCTGGCGGGAGCAGGAGGCAGAAGCAGGCAGCCCGGGTCTGACCCCCCACACGTGGACACCAAGGTCAGGGCCTCCCTGCAGACTTTTCACTCGGAAAGATAAAGGTCCGACTGGAGTCCTGACCCTGGGGGTGCAGCCCTGCCCAGCCCCCACCCACAGAGACTGAGGGGCTCGGCCGAGCCCAGGACAGACGGGGAAGCAGCGTGGGCAATGCATGTCCGGGCTCCGTCCAGTTCTGGGGGGACTGGCCCGTCCAGAGCACTTGGGGGACGGCTCCATGGGGGGACGGGCCTCCCCTCCCCAGGCGGCCGTTCCTCTAAGGAGAGCAGCCCTTTGCCCACCCCACCCTGAGTCCCCAGCGGCCGTGCTCTCATCCCGGGTGGGGGCAGAGAGGTGTAGCTGTGTCCCCCGCAGGCCACTGCAAGGTGACGCGGCTGGCCGTGAGCCCTGCTGCCTTCTCACACCTGCTGGCCCGCGCCCGGCGGTTCCAGGAGCCCCAGGCCGAGGTGTCTGCGGAGGACCCAGCCCTGAGCCCTGGCGTGGTGAGGCCCCAGCCCCTGGGAGAGCAGGGACCCCCGCTGGCTGCAGCAGGGTGGGAGGGGGCAGGCGAGGGCTCAGGTCACTCGCTCTTCTCCGCATCCTACGGCGAGTGCGACCCCACGCAAGGCCCAGAGCCCCGGGGAGCCCCGCAGAGCACCTGCTCACCCGGCCCAGCACACTGCACCCTTCTCTGCGGGGCTCCGGCCCTCTCCTGCTCCGACGGGACTGGGTGTTTGTGGGGTCCTCGGAGGCACTCCCCAAGAGTACGGGCTCGTCTGGGTCGACAGGAGCCGGAGGATGCAGACGGTCCGCGGAGGGTCCCCAGCGTCCTGCAGCCCATGGAGGAGTACCTGAGGCCGCTCCTCCCCCTGTTCAGCTTCCCTGAAGCCAGGTACCGTGCGTGTGTTCAGCTGCTCAGAGCGCGTGCGGGGCTGGCCAGCTTCCCGACGGACCCAGGTGCTGGCCGCGGAGGGGTTGCCGCTCCACCTGGGTGTCTGAGCCCCTGGCCACTCGACGGAGTCCGGGAAAGGGGTGGGGAGATGACGCCGGCCCCGTTTCTGCAGGTCCCCAAAGGGCAGGGAGGGTCCATGGGGCAGAGGCTGCAGGGGCAGGAAGAGGAGCCCCGGGGTTGGGGCTGACGGGGGCGGGGCTGGACGGCAGCTCGACCCCCAGAACTCGCAGCGTCCCAGAGAGAGCCGAGTGGTTGGCTGGGGGAGGGGCGGGAGGCCTCGCGCTGCCTCCCTGACATTGCTGGTGCGTGGACACGCGTGTCCCCGGTGCTGGGACGCCGCTGCGCGTGCTCGGTGTGCTACTCCGCCGAAATGGGCAGCGTGCAGAGGCTCCTTCGTCCGGGTGCCAGGAGCCCCCCACCCTCGGGGGAGTCCCGTGCCAGCCTCCTGCCCAGGGAGCGGCACAGGCAGCACAGCCCGGCCCGGCCACTCTGGTCAGTGTCCGGCAGGGCAGGGTCGGGGCGGCCGGCACGCAGGACTTGGCACCACCCAGGGGACAGGAGATAACCCCGAAATCCTGCTCTGCCTGGACTTGCGCGAAATCACCTCGGCTGCATCTCAGTGAGACCCGTCCCCAAAGGCGGCCCTGGGGAGTGGCTGGTGGCACCTGCCACCTCGCCGTGAAACTGGCTGAGTGGATGTTTATTAAGTATGTTCTGGGCGTACGCCGTTTTTATCTGTTTTTTGAAATCCGAATACGCACCTCTGACTTCCAGAGTGCAGGTGCCGACTGTCGTCCCAGATTCCGGGAAATCCAAGGGCAAAGACAAGGAAAGGAAAATTTCTGCAGGACCCAGTGAGTGGCAGGCGGGCCGGCGCGCAAGACCACCGTGCCCTTGGCCTCGTGACCTTCCTGCGCCAGGAGGAGTTGGGCTGGGACTCCTCACCCGCCTGGGGAAGCTGAGGGGCTCAGAGATCGGGGGTCCCACAGCCCAGGCCTGTGCAGTGAATGCCCAGAAGGTTCCGTGCAGAGCCCCTGGCCGGTGCTCTGGCTTTGTGCAAAACCTCCCCAAGAGCCCATGGAGCCCGCAGGCTGCCCTCCCACGGGAATCGTCAGCTCACTCCTCGAGTGCTTACCAACAAGATGGTCACGAGCAGTCTCTGTGCGAGATCAGATCTTCACCACCCTGAGCACACCCTGGCTGGGCGCGGGCAGCAGAGGGCACGGCCTGCCGACCCTGCGGCTTGCTGGCTTCTCCTCGCACAGGGGGAAGCTGCTGTCCGCGGGACTCCATCCTCCCCGCCCCTCGCACCGGGGCCGCTGCCTCTAGGGTCCTGCTCGGGCCTTTGGCGCAGACCATGGCCTTCCTGCTGGGCTCGGGAAACGGGCCTGCGCTGTGCTCACAGCGTGACCCGAATCCCCACGACCAGAAAGGAGCATTGAGTATCTCTGGGGTCTCACTTTTGCCACCTGTGCCTTTGGTTTGACAAGTGGCAGCCCTCATGGTGCCGCTGCCCCTGGGCGGGGCCCTGAGCTCAGCCACGCCCAGGACCGGCCCCGAGGGGCCGGCGCGTCCCAGGCCCAGCCCCCTGCAGGCTGCGCTGCGGCAGGTCTCCTCCCCCCTCGCCAGGGCACAGCCGCCAGTGTGTCCTCAGGAGCATCTCCCCGAGCAGATCTAACCGCCGTCACATCCCCTGTCCCCAGCTCAGACCGAAGCTGCAGATAAGATGATCCTGATCGCAGACAGGAGCCTCCTCGAGCTGCCGCTGGAGGGTCTCTCTGTGCTGGGTGAAGGGACGGTTTCCTCTGTGTCACGAGAATTCTCTCTCCAAATGCTGTGGAATCGCCTCCACCAGGAGGAGACAGGTAAGAACC
>NW_012152763.1:586704-593821 GCF_000956105.1 Propithecus coquereli
GAGCCGTGCAGAGCGCGAGCTCTGGAGATCTGTGAAGAACCTTCTCAAGTCTTAGCCAAGAGCCGATCGATGCGGAAGCTCCCCAAGGTCAGGGGGAGAAATAAACAACATTGGAAATGGTAAAAGTGTGTAAATATTTAAAACTTTTCCTTATTTTTAAGATCTTAAAGTATGTTTGAAGAAAAAGTTTAGAGCGAAAGAAAATAATAATGGCATGGGGTTTTACGATATCACTGTAAAGTGAGTGACCACAGTACAAAGGCGGAGAGTAGCAGACGGACGTTTACGACTGTGAAGTTTTCATACCGTGCGTAGGTGGTACAATGTTACTCGAAGGCAGACCGTGACGAATTAGAGATATAAACTGTATGTCCTCAGGCAGCCACTAAAAGCAAATCAGCAAAACAAACCAAAAAAGAACCCAAAGAGTTTACAGCAAATACATCAATGAAGATGAAATGAAATCATAAATAATACACAATTAATCCAAAAAAAGGCAGAAAAAGAGGGGAAATGGAAAAAAGGATAGAAAACAAATAGCAAGATGGTATATTTCAACCCAAACTGCATCAATAATTACATTAAATGTAAATAGTCTAAAAACCCCCAATTAAAAGGTGAAGGTCACTTGATTGAATGAAAATGCAAGGTCCAAAATACATTTCCTCCAAGAAACCCAGTTTAAACAAAAAGACAACAGAGCGTTAAAGGATGGAGAAAACATCTTACCATCCAAAGAAAGTTGGCACAGCTAGATGAAATCAGAAAAAAGTAGATTTTGTAGCCAAGAATGTGACTAGCGATGAAGAGGCCTGTTCGTAATGACAAAGAGGTTAATTCATGAAGAGGACGTAAAGTCCTCAATGTTTACGCATCTATTCCCCCCTGCAAAATACGTGAAACAAAACCGACAGCCCTACAAAAAAATCAACAAATAAGCAACTATAGTTGGAGACATCAACATCCCTTTCTCAATAGTAATTGAACAAATAGGCCTGAAATCAGTAGGATACGGAATATTTTAAGTTTATCAACCACTTTATCTAATTGACATTTATATAGCATTCCACTCAGTGATAGAAGAATATACATTTTTCACATGCACACAGAACATTTGACAAGATAGACCATAAGTTGGGCCATAAAACAAGCCTCAAAAATTGTAAAGGATTCAAATTATTCACAGTAAGTTCTCTGACCACAATAGAGTGAAATTACAAATTAATGACAGAAAAATCTCTGGGAAACCCCAAATACTAGGAAAATAAATATTCTTCCAAATAACCTATGGACAAAAGAAAAAATTAAAAGGGAAATTTGGAAAATATTGTGACCCTAATAAATAGGAAAACACAACATTGCATTATTGTAGATCCAGGAAGCACCAGTTAGAGGGAATCCGTGGCACTGAGCACACACACGCAGAGAGAGGGAATCTGTGGCACTGAGCACACACGCTGGCAGAGAGAGGGAATCTGTGGCACTGAGCACACACGCTGGCAGAGAGAGGGAATCCGTGGCACTGAGCACAGACACTGGCAGAGAGAGGGAATCCGTGGCACTGAGCACACACACTGGCAGAGAGGGAATCCGTGGCACCGAGAACACACACCAGCAGAGAGAGGGAATCCGTGGCATTGAACACACACCAGCAGAGAGGGAATCTGTGGCACTGAGCACACACACTGGCAAGGAAAAAGGCTTGGGATCAGTGACCTCGGTTTCTATCTTCAGGAATTAGAAAAAAAAAGAGCAAATTAAACCCAAATAAGCAAAATAACGGTTATGATTAAAATAATAATAGAAATCAATGAAACAGGAAACAGAAAAACAATAGAAAAAAATGGAACCAAAAGCAAGTTCTTGGAGAAAGTCAATAAAATGAAATAACCTTTAGTCAGACTGATTGAGACAAGAAACAGAAGACAGAAATTATCAGTGTCAATAATGACAGAGGTGACATCGCTATGGATTCCAGAGATAATACCAAGAAAAGAAGCAAATATTATGAATAATTTTATGCCAATAAATTCGACAACTTAGATGAAATGGAAAAATTTCTTGGAAACATAAATGACCAAAGCTCACCCAGGAAGAAATGAGTGGCCTGGATGGTCCTAAACCTGTTAAAGAGATAGAAGTTTAGTTTAAAATATTTCCAGAGGAAAAGACTCTACACCTCCGTGGCTTCCACACACGTCCCCTTACGGGAACTGAGGAGGAAAGACAACTTTGTAGCTCATTCTGTGAGGCCGGCATTATCCCAATACTACAACCAGAACAAGGCGTTATGAGAAAAAGGAATATAGACCAGCATTCCTCATGGATATAGATGCAAACATCTCAAATAAAATTTTAGTAAATAGACTAAAACAACATATTGAAAGGATTTATATCATGCCCAGGAACATAAGGGTAGTTTAACATTCAAGGAATCTACCAATGTCATCCACCATATTAATAGACTAAAAAATAAAAACTGTCTGATGATTCCACCGTGGATGCAGGAAAGCATCGGACAAAATCCAACATTCATTTCTGATAACAACTCCCAGAAAACCAGGAAGAGGGGACGTCCTCAGTCTGGCACAGGACCCCTGCAGAACGCACCCTGAGCACACCGCGGTGGGTGACACCGAGCACTGTCCACCAAGGCCAGCGGCCAGCAGGGGCCCCTCCCTCCACCTCCCTCCAGCTGGTAGAGCACGGCAAGAAGAGGAAACAAGACGCACCCAGATTGGAGAGTAAGAAGTAAAATCGTCTGTATTTGCAGGTGGCATCATCGTCTATGTGGAAAAAGGGATCTTATCCACAAAAGAAGCCACTGCGAGTGATTTTAGCAGGCTGTAGGATACAAAAATCTGTTATATTTGTGCCTACTACTAACAATCATAAATTTAAACACCACCATTTACAATAGCATCAAAGTAGTAAATACTTAGAGGTAGATTTTACCAAAATGTGCAAGACTTATACACTAAATGCTATAAAACGTTGTGAAGAGAAATTAAAGAACTCAACCAAATGGAGCAGTGCACACATGCTCGGTTCAGAAGACCCGACACCAAGACGTCGGCGGCCTGAGCCGACGGTGGACGCCACACGATCGCAGTTGACATCTTGGCAGCTGGTTTTGTACTGATTTGCGTTTCCCTGGTAACAATGAGTGATGTTGGGCACTTTTGCACATACCTATTGGTCATCTGTCTATTCAGGTCCTTGGCCCACTTTTAAATTGGGTTATTTGGGTTTGGGGGTTGGGCTTTTTGAAATTGAGTCACCTGAGTTCCTTGTATGGTTTGGGCATTAATCCCTCATTAGATAATACGGTTTACAGACATTTCCTCCCAGTCCACAGGCTGCCTTCCACGTTGTTGGTCGTGTCCTGGGCTGTGCAGAAGCTTTGCAGTTCTACGTGGCCTCACGTGTTTATTTTTGCTTTTGCTGCTCACGCTTTCGGTGCCATATCCAAAAAAATCATTGCCAGGACCGATGTCTGGGAGGTTTTCCCCCAGGTTTTCTTAGGCGTGTTACGGTCTCAGGCCTCACGTCGACGTCCGCAGCCCACTGAGCCGGCTCGTGTGTGGTGTGAGGCGAGGCTGCAGCTTCACTCTCTCGCATGTGGACGTCCCGTTCTCCCAGCACCGTATTGCCAAGAGACCGGCCTTTCCCTGCCGTAGGCTCTCGGCACCTACTCCAGAGAACAGCTGACCGTGGAGGTGTGGGCTGACTTCCGGGCTCTCTGTCCTGTTCCCCGGGTCCACGTGGGTGGTCCACAGCAGAGCCACGCTGATCTGGTGACGGCCACTTCCGGGCATGTCTCGAAGTCCTGCAGTTGCCGCCTCTGGCCGTGTCCCTCTTGCTCAGGACGGCTTTGGCTACGCAGCGTCTGTTGCGGTTCTGAATGAGTTTTAGGGCTGTCTTTCTATTTGTCTAAAACGCCACTGGATTTTCATGGAGATGGTACTGAATCCACACATCACTTTGGGTAGCGCGGGCATTTTTTAAAAATTTACTCTTCCAATCCGTGAACACAGGACGTCTCCCCATTTATTTGTGTCCTCGTCAATGTCTTCATCGATGTCACAAAGTTTCCAAAGTGCAGTCTTCTACCTCATTGCTTACATTTATTCCTAAGAAATTTATTCTTTCTGATGCTGTTATAAATACAATTGTTTTCTGAATTTCTGTTTCAGAGAGTTCATTATTACTGTGCAGAAATGCTACCGATGTGTGCATATCAACGTACCCTGTGTTTTACTGAATTTGTTTATTAGCTACAGCAGTTTTTTGGTGGAGTTTTCAAGGTTTCCTATATATGACGTGAGGGCATGTTATCTGCCGACAGAGACAATTTAACTTCTTCCTTTTCAATTTCGATGACTCGTATTTCTTTTTCTTGCCTAATTGCTCCGGCTACAACCTCCAGTGCTGTGTTGAATGGAAGGGGACGTCCTCGTCCTGTTCCTGGTCTTAGATGAGAAGTTTTCCGGCTTTCGCTGTTGAGTGTGATGTCAGCTGTGGGCTTGTCATTTGGGGTCTTTTATAACCCTCTCTTACCTCAAGATCATGAAGATATTCTCTTATGAATATCCTAAATACGTCTCTTTTTTTTTGGCCTTTCACATTTTTCTAGCCTCCATCTGAAACTGAGCTTTGTGCATGGTGTAAGGTGGAGTTTAAGTTTCGTTTCCTACATGGGTGTCTGTCTGCCACCGTTTATCAAGTGGAGGAAAGACTCCCCCCAGCCCCAGCCCCTACGCTGCGTCACCAGCGCAAAAGAGCACAGGACTCAGACTACATGCTCCACACAGCAGTGTGGTCGGGAGACGAGTGGCCACCCCGCAGACGTCCACACCCTAATCCCTGGCTCCTGTGAGCGTGTCACCTTGCGTGGCAAAAGGGACTTTGCTGATGTGACCAAGGATCTTGGGCTGGGAGATGGCCCGGGAGGCTCTGGGTGGGCCCCGCGCAACGACAAGAGCCCTCACGTGAGGGCGGCAGGAAGGAGACGGAGATCGCGCTGCCCACGCTGAAGACGGAGGCGGGCAGGAACCCAGGAGTGCGGTGGCCTCCAGGAGCTGGGGAAGGCGGGGAGCGGGTCCTCCCAGAGCTTCTGGAGGAGCCAGCACTGCCGACACCCAGATTTTAGCCCAGAGAACCCCATGTCGACTTCCGACCTCCAGAACTGTAAGATAGAAAATTTACGTTGTCTTAGCCCTTATATTTGTCAACAGCAGCAACAGGAAACTCATACAAACCCTCACCACAAAGCAACCAAAATACCGGCCAACTGCGATTGCAGCCTTTTTAAACGCATCACCGTAAGGACAAAAGGGAGGCGCTGCCGCCTCCAAGCGCAGCGTGTTCTCGCGACCCAGAGCCGCGGCTGGGGTCTGCCGGGCTGGCGACAGCCAGGGTGGGACGCGACTCAGCGCACAGGCCCCAGACCAATGAAGAGGGGAACGGATGAGAAAAACCAATGGACCAGTTGCCTCGACAAGGTGTTAACAGGCTAACGAAGGACAAGCACAGGTAAAAAACAGGACGAATACAAAGCACAAAGTGGGATGGTGGGACTGGTCCGTTTACATCACAAATACAGAAAAGCGGAATCTCCAACCCCACGAAGAAGGCAGATTAGACGAAAGGATGTCGGCCACCTGCCGCACACAAGCAACACCTAAACGCAGGTGCGACCCAGGTGAGCAGGCAAAGGGACTGAACAAGGTGAAACTGCCAGGTGGCGCCGACTTTCAACCGCCGGCACTGCTAGGGACGGGGACATGACGGTAACAGTCTGATTCATGAGGAAGATAAAACAGCCTCAAAATCCAGGGAGCAAAAAGGAATGGGAGGCCGGGCGCGGTGGCTCACACCTGTAATCCTAGCGCTCTGGGAGGCTGAGGCGGGCAGACTGTTTGAGCTCAAGAGTTCGAGACCAGCCTGAGCAAGAGTGAGACCCCGTCTCTACTAAAAATAGAAAGAAATTAATTGGACAACTAAAAATATATAGAAAAAATTAGCCGGGCATGGTGGCGCATGCCTGTAGTCCCAGCTACTCGGGAGGCTGAGGCAGAAGGATCGCTTGAGCCCAGGAGTTTGAGGTTGCTGTGAGCTAGGCTGACGCCACGGCACTCACTCTAGCCCAGGCAACAAAGCGAGACTCTGTCTCAAAAAAAAAAAAAAAAGGAACGGGAGCCACAAGGTGAGGCTGGTTGACCTGCCTGATGCCTGGTCTCACCACGCCCAGGTGACTGACAGGTCAGACAGTCAACAAAAGAGGGAAGACAGAGGTTTGGGACAACATAGTTAACAGTCTTGGCTTAGTGGATGCGTGGAACTCCGCGCCTGAACAGCGGAGAGCTGCAGGCTTCTCACGTCCGCGTGGAGCAATTGCACAACTGAAAAGCAAACAGCCCCGTCCGGGACCACGGGTGGTTAGTACAGAAGCTGGTTACCAAGCGATGGGCAGTTTACATCCCCACACACTTGGAGATCGGAGCACACACGGGTAAACACCTTGTGGGACTCACGGGAAATGATGTGATCATGGAAACGTCAAAACCTACCGGGATGTCACCAAAGCGGAATTCAGTAGTGTATTTTAGCTTTAAATGTTTACGTCGGAAAAGGAAAAGGGTTCGAAATGTTTGTGCTCAGTGCCTAATTCAAGAAGTGAGAGCGAGAAAGCAGATTAATCCCAGAGAAAGGCAAGGGAGGGCGCGAGGCACCAACAAACAGGACTCGGGCGGCAGAGAGGCCAGCAGGGACAAAACTGGTTGTTTGCAAAGAAAACTCATAAAATAGACACGATTTTGTCATAATGGTCAAAAAATTAATGAGGCACAAATAAGCAGTATCAGGAAGAAAAAGAAACACAAACTCTGAAGATGTCTCTGAGGTTTAAAGGATAATAGAATATTCCAGACAACTTTGCACTGATATATTTAAAAGCGTGAGCAAAATGGGCAAAGCACAAGAAAAAAACACTTTTGGACTCAAGAAGGAAAGAAAACCCCGACGGTCTCGCAGCCAGTAGCAAAGGAGAGTCACAGATGCAAAGAGAGTCACTCTCCTCCCACAGACAAGGCGTCAGTTTTGCAGTTTCCGCACT
>NW_012152763.1:593871-615688 GCF_000956105.1 Propithecus coquereli
AAAAAAAAAAAAAAAAAGGAACGGGAGCTACAAGGTGAGGCTGGTTGACCTGCCTGATGCCTGGTCTCACCACACCCAGGTGACTGACAGGTCAGACAGTTAACAAAAGAGGGAAGACAGAGGTTTGGGACAACATAGTTAACAGTCTTGGCTTAGTGGACGTGTGGAACTCCGTGCCTGAACAGCGGAGAGCTGCAGGCTTCTCACGTCCGCGTGGAGCAATCGCACAACTGAAAAGCAAACGGCCCCATCGGGGACCACGGGTGGTTAGTACAGAAGCTGGTTACCAAGCGATGGGCAGTTTACATCCCCACACACTTGGAGATCGGAGCACACACGTGTAAACACCTCGTGGGACTCATGGGAAATGATGTGATCATGGAAATGTCAAAACCTACCGGGATGTCACCAAAGCAGAATTCAGTAGTGTATTTTAGCTTTAAATGGTTACGTCGGAAAAGGAAAAGGGTTTGAAATGTTTGTGCTCAGTGCCTAATTCAAGAAGTGAGAGCAAGAAAGCAGATTAATCCCAGAGAAAGGCAAGGGAGGGCGCGAGGCACCAACAAACAGGACTCGAGCGGCAGAGAGGCCGGCAGGGACAAAACTGGTTGTTTGCAAAGAAAACTCATAAAATAGACACAATTTTGTCATAATGGTCAAAAAAATTAATGAGGCACAAATAAGCAGTATCAGGAAGAAAAAGAGACACAAACTCTGAAGATGTCTCTGAGGTTTAAAGGATGATAGAATATTCCGGACAACTTTGCACTGATATATTTAAAAGCGTGAGCAAAATGGGCAAAGCACAAGAAAAAAACACTTTCGGACTCAAGAAGGAAAGAAAACCCTGACGGTCTCGCAGCCAGTAGCAAAGGAGAGTCACAGATGCAAAGAGAGTCACTCTCCTCCCACAGAGAAGGCGTCAGTTTTGCAGTTTCCGCACTGAGTTCCACCAGACTCTCAGCCCACAGATCACGTCAGCCTCATTCTCCACTAGCCCAGGAAAAAAGCACGACCCCCGTCCTTCCGTAGGCGTCTGACTCCCAGCTGCTCGAGAACAGCACGAGAAAGAAAGAGAGAAAACCTTCCGTCACCCAGTAACCATAAAACCCTGCGGAGGTCACAGGTGAACGGAGTAAGAGGACGAAGGCATGAGCATTTGCTAAAACGCTCATGTTCAGAATAAACTTTGTTAGTGAACCAGGAACAGAGGACTCTCCCGTCCTGATAAAGGATCCACCAAACCCGGAGCGAGCGTCCCCTGTCCCCCGTCCCCCATCCCCGGTCACGCGGGCAGGCAGGGCCCCTCGGCACCTGCACCTGCCGTCCGCCGGGCCCAGCCCAGAGCGGCAGTGAAAGGCAGGAGGGGAGAAGAAAGGAGGAAAACCGTCGTTGCTCCCAGGCACACGCTGCCCACGCAGCACCTCCAAAAGGATCCACACGCCCCTAGCCACAGTTCCATGTGGAAAGGGGACAGGTTGTCAGTCCCGTACAGACGGCCCTGGAGCAGGGCCCAGCCGCTGCAGGCACACTGGTGAGTGCCCAGCGGGGTGTGCAAATGGGCGGCTGTGGGCCTGGGCACCTGTAGAGATGGGCCCTTCCCAGCCCTGAGAGCCTCCACGTTTGAGAAGTTATTGCCATTTCAACTTTACAGAAGTTAAATTGTTCTCACTACTTATTTTTTTATCGAGGCGAGATTCACGTAACATAAAATTAACCCTTAAAGTGGACGACTCAGCAGCGTCTGATGCCTTCACACCGTTGCGCCTGTGTTCTGTCCCCACAGACGGCGGCACGAGGAAGGAGGGACGCGACACCAAGAGGAGAAGCCTCACCAGGAAGGGCAAGAAGGTGGGGCAGGGGCAGGGTGGCCCCCGACGGCCGGGCCGGGGGTGCAGGACGGGCCGTGACACCGTGCCTTGCAGGGCAGCATCCGCCGGACGATCCCCTCCGACTGCTTCGTCGTGGACGCCGACAACTTCAAGTGTATCCTTTGACAGGCCGTGGTGGCCCGAGCCAGCCTTGCCGCTGTTCCTCCTTGACGGCAGCGCAGTCGTGGTGGACCCCCACGAGGAGGCCCGGGGCCCAGGTGGGCACTCGCCGCAGGCCCCTGGCCCAGCCCCAACCCAGCGCCTGGCGCCCTCTCTGGGCCCCGAATCAGAACCTGAGCCAGCCCTTCGCTGCTTTAGATGCTATGGGTTGCCGGGTTTCCCACGATGGAGGGGAGGCGCGCCACCCCCCTGCCGGTCAGGGCGCGAGGCTGGCCCCGGCCCCAAGGTCTATCCCACCCTCTTCCCGCAGAAATGCTGACTCCTGTCTCTGTGACTCGGGAAATTCTGGAACGATTCCAAGACACGTTCACTTCGCGATGGGTGGGACATCTGGGGACCAGTCACTTCCCGAGGTTTGCATTTGCGTTCTCAGGAGCCAGTCCCAGGACGGGTGGGTCTCGGGGCGCCACGGCGCGCAGCCAGCCCCTCTCTCCGGCCGGGTCTGCACCTGGGCCTGGTCACGCACCGGCACGAGGCCCAGCGCAGGGTGTTCCCCGGGGGACCTTGGGCTCCCGCAGGGTCTGAGCCCCGAAACCCCAGACTCCTGTGGTGCAGAAGCACCCAGAGGCGGTGGGGGCAGAGGGGCTGGCTCCTGGCCTCAGGGACCCACGTGCGTCCCTGCCCTCAGTGTGGATGGGCTGGGGGCGGCGCACAGGGGCAGGTGTGGTCAGGGAGGGGCGGGGCACAGGGCAGATCTGGTCCTGGGCGCGGTCAGGCTGATGTGGCGCCCGCCTGTCCCTCCTGTCTCTGCAGCCAGGCGCAGTGGGAGCAGGCCCTGGGCAGCTGCAGCGGCTTCTTCTTCTACGGGATGGAGAGCTTCCTGTCCCACATAGTCGCGGAGAGACTGGTCGCCATGAACCTGCAAGGTGAGACGGGGCCCCGCAGCACCCCTTCCCCACAGCCCCCTCCGCCAGGACCCGTGGGCACGAGATTCCGCACGGAGGACAGAGCAGTGCCACCGGCACCTGGTAAAGGGACCAGAGGGCCTGGGATGCTCTAGCAAGGCATGGTTCCCCCCGACCCCGCGCCCTGCCCAGCCGCTGGCCCCTCCGGCCACACCTTGAGTCTGCAGATGGACACATGCGGCAGCCACCGGCTTCGGACCCTCCTGTCTTCTGTCTCTCAGAGACCGCAGCTCAGACCCAGCCCGGTCACCCCTCCAGGGTTGGGCCCTTGGAGGCCAGGGCTTTTCTAGAACATGCTAGAAATGTGGCCCCTCCTCACAGAGTGCTCCTAGTCTAAATGTGAGTGCTCACGGCCTTGTCTTCCCTTTCACCGTCCACTGAGTGTGGAGGAGGCTGCCAGGTGTCCCCGCTATGGCCCGGGACAGCCACACGCCAGCCAGCTGGAGGACACGTGGGCTTTGGCAGCAGGGGACGTGGCACGAGCAGCAACAACAGGCGTCCTGAGTGCCCCGCTCACGCGCACCCCCACGCCCAAGGGGCGGCCGACACAGCAGTCACCCCGCGACAGCAGGCGCAGGGCACTCAGACACCGCCAAGGGCTGGCTGTCGGGCTGGGGGCTGTGTTCCGCCTCCAGGAAGGCTGCCCCTCCCGTCTCAGCACCCGCGGCCGCAGACCCACAGGGTGTCTGTGTGCCCAGGATGCCCCGTGGGGGCACCCGGCGGCCCTCCTGGCCTTCTCCTGGGTGGTGCCAGGTGGCCAGTGCTGTGCTCAGCTGGCAGGTGGGCCTTTACAGGGCCCCTGGAGAACGTCCCTCCTTCTGGGGTACGTGGCCCGTCGGTGGCAGCCCAGCAAGCACGTGGTCGTCTCCGTGGTCAGGGCGCCACGCCCACCACTGTCCCTGGAGCCCAGGTCCCCCTCCCGGGCTCTGCTGGCCTGAGGCCTGCGCTGGGCAGACGCCCGCCCATGGTGAGCACATCTCCTGGCGGGAGTCGGGCTTGTTCAGAAGTTTGATTCTGAGCAGGATGGTGAGTGAAGCGGTAGACGGTTGTGAGTTCACGAGGCAGTGTAGACGGGAGGCCTTGCCAGGTGCGGGGGACGTGGGCAGCCGCCCCCTCTGCATTTGTGGCGCTCGTGGCAGACAGTCACACCCAGGGGTGCATTTGGACACCGGCACCTGGTCCGGTGGGCGCAGCTGGCCAGGGAGGCCCACCCTTCCCCGTGTGCTGGGGCCGTGCTGCTCCCAGGGACCTCCTGCATCCAGCCCCCTGGGACCCGTGGCCTCCCTGCACCTGCCCCACACAGAGCGTACAGACCACAGGCCTCCAGCTGGCCCGCCCCTGCCGTGGCAGCTCAGCCATGCCCCTAAACA
The DNA here is from genome assembly GCF_000956105.1 of Propithecus coquereli. Taxonomy (NCBI): domain Eukaryota; kingdom Metazoa; phylum Chordata; class Mammalia; order Primates; family Indriidae; genus Propithecus; species Propithecus coquereli. The sequence goes on from NW_012152763.1 coordinate 598,198, forward strand.
CGGCAGGTGGAGGCCAGAGCCAGGGTCTCTCTCCGTGGACTGGGGCAGTCTCAAACAGCCCATCGCTGTGGAGCACTGGAAGCTTCCAGGCACGATGGGGGAGCTGAGACCGCTCAGCTGGGCAGGGGCAGCCACAGGAAGGGCCGAGTGGAGCCCTGTGGCGTGCAGGGGCTATGGGGGAGGCTCCCACAGCAGTCAGGCCCATGCGCCCGCAGGTGGCTCGTGGGTCTCCAGAAGGCGCTCGATGGCACAGCGTTTGCTCCATCCACCCGAGCCCAGGTGCGCAGACCGGGCGCCGCCCACCAGGCCTGCAGCTGCTGAGCCAGCCCTGTGTCCTGCAGAGTGCCACCTGATCGTCCTCCTGGACAGGGCGCGGTCCCACGACAGCCTGCGGCGGCACGTGGAAAACTCGGAAAACAAGAGGTGCCTGGGGCAGTGGCGTGTGAGCAATGGCTGTGCTCGCGTGGCAAGGGCTGGGCGGGAGGGACGGGTCGCCCTGAACCCCCAGGAGAAGCTCCCCCTGGGAGCAGGACCTGTGCTCCGGCGGGTGGAGGGGCTGTGGCAGCCTGGGAGGCCCCGGCGTGGCTGGAGCTCAGAGCCGGGCCCTGCGGGGCTTGGTGGGAGGCGGAGGGGCGGCTTCCCCTGGGGTCTCTGCCCAGGGCTGGGAGTGCCCGGAAGGGTTTGGCAGCTCTCTGAAAGGCCATTTCTCGTTAAGTGGCATTTAACTTTGGAGCCGTCAGCCCAAATGTGCATCCCAACCGCTGGGGCAGTCCGGTGTGGACGGGGAGGGCGGGGGAGGACCGGGCCGGTCTGTGGCGCAGCCCCCAGGAGCCGGGTCCTCGCAGCCCGTCCCAGCTGTCCTTGGAGGAGCCCATCGAGACCGCCATCCTCCTGAGCCTGGCAGGAGTGAGGAGCATCGTGGCAAACCAGTGGCCGGCGCGGCTGCAGGACAACGCGTGGCGGGCCAGCGTCCTGTGGGAGAGTGAGTGGGTGCCGGCACCCCACCCGCCCTGCGCCCTCAGGGCTGCCCCCGGGAGCCTGCGCAGGGCGCCGCGCCTATCTGAGGGGACGTTCCTTCCCAGATCTGCTAACGTTCGGCAAGCCGGTAGGGGCGGCGGTCCGTCTGCTCCAGAGGGCGGGAGGCGATGAGGCGGTTAACCGAGGTAAGGCGGGGACTTCGGGTGCGCCCCACACAGCCCCGCAGGGACAGGGCACCCCACTGCTCCCCTGGAGGAAACTGGGGTTCTAAGACGTTAAGGGCCAGGAAGAGGGTGCGCTTGTCCCCGCCTGGAGGCCCCGTTTCTGCGCAGCCTCTGCGGTAACGGCCGCCGGGGCCGGCGCCAACACTCCGTGAGGAAATGCTCCAGTCACTAGAGCCGCTAATTCCTCTTTACGCAATTCCAGTCACACGGATTCCAAATTCTAGAAGGTACGCTCTCTGGGAACAGACGGGAAAACCCCTCCTCCCAGAGCAAGGCCCCGTGGGTGCGTCGGCCACCTGGGCTGGGCAGCCTGCAGGCCACGGCGCAAGTGGGGTCACCCTGGACGTGGCCAGTAATCCCAGCCCAGGAAAGAACACGCCCGGAAGTGAACCCCAAGCCGGGGTCAGGGATCGGCCTGCCCGTCTCTGTCCTCCCGTCCCTGGGGAGAGCCGGGCAGGGACACAGTCCGTGACCCGTCACACTCAACCTTCAGAGCCCACGAGCCTTAACGCGAATGTGCCAACAGGGGTGACAGGAAAGCGGCAGGGACATGTCGCACGGGGACCCTGCTGAGAAACGGCAAACAAAACACTAAGCAGCAGCATTTAGCAAAGCACTGAAGGAATGATCTTCCATAACTAGGAAAGATTTGTGCCAGGACGATTCAAATGATGAAACCTCCAACACATACGACTCCACAGGAGTTTACCATTCGAAAGTCAAGTGGTCCACAGGGCCTGGGGTGTGGTGTCCAAACGATAAATAGTAAATGCTTGTGGAGTGAGTGACTGAGGGAGGGAGTAGGGTAGTTGTCTCCGCCTGGGGTTGCCGAGCGCCTGCCCCTCAGCCCCCCGCTCAGGCTGCCCGTCCTGTCCTGGGGGCCGACAGCTGTGCCCAGTGGGCGTCGGCCTCACCCGCTGCGTCCTGCTCCCCACAGACGAGGCTCCGCACACCTCGCGGGACAAGCCCGCGCTCCTGCAGCCGCAGCCCGGGAGGTCTGAACTGCTCCCTGCCGCCCTCAACTTGGTCCTCTATGGGCTGCCGAACCAAGCCATCGGCTAGCGGGTGGCGGGGCCTGGACCGTCTCCGGGGGCCCCTGCCTCAGCGCTTCCCTCCGCCCTGGCTCTGCCCCGAGGACCCCACGGCCCACCCAGGGCCGCCTCGCAGCCGTGCACAGGGCAGCCCCGGACCCATCTCCCGACCCCGGGGGTCTGCGGCAGGCGGGAGAGCCGCGCAGCAGGGCCGACCCGTGGCCGCCCGGACCCCAGCTCGTCCCCGCCCTGTGTGCACCTGTGGTCCGTCCGGGCGGAGCCGCGGCCGCTGCTGGGGTGGGGTGGCCTCCCCTCCCGTGAGGCCGCCAGTGCCTTGCCCTGGGGACGAGGCCCCTGCGCAGCTCACGCCCAGCAGGCCGCCCCTCGCAGCACTCGCAGTGGCTGGTGTTCTGCTCCTGAGACCAGAAAAACTGTCAGGACCACGAGTTTGTTCTTGAGCGTTTCAGTAAACAACAAAAACAGTCTCCGTGCTGTGCTCTCTGGCACCAGGGGTGCCGGGCTGGGGGCTCCCGGCGGCAGCAGCCCCAGCACTTCCAAGGGGGCCGTGCGAGGGGCGTCCCCGGCCAGCCGGGGCGTCCGGAACCAGGGGCTCCTGGGCGCTGGGTCTGTCCACCAGCAAGCAGTGTGGGGAGAGACGGCGGAGAGACACCCCGTTTCACTTCAGCTCTCCAGCGGCTGCCGCGCCCGGGGTTCCTGGGGCGGGGCGGGGTGGGACGTGTCTTCTGAACACACTTCTCCCGACTGGACCAGACGGGCTGGGGGCGGCCAACGGGCGCCGGTCCACGAGGGGCACTGTGCAGCCCTGCCCCTGCCACCGGGCCCAGAGAGCCTCCCTGCAGACGTCCCCTCCCTGCCACTGCATGCCAAGGACGGTCCCCAGGGGCCATAGCTTCAAGCCATGCATGTCCCCGCCAGCTGCTGTCCCTTCCCTCTGCCTGGGCCCAAGGTGGGGCTGTTCCTCAGCCTGGGACCCGAGATGGGAGGGCAGGTGGGCAGACCTGCCACCGGGCCTGCGCAGTGCGACCCCAGGTTGTCCTCGGCGTCAGACGGGGGCAGGGGGGGGGCCAGAGCCGGCGCAGGGTCTGCTGTGCCGTCCCTGCCTGGGGGACGCATCCCGGGGCCGGGACTTCGGAGTCGGGACATGCAGCCAAAACATGGGCCAAACAGAGTCAACAACGTTAGTACCGCGATGACATATCGCTACACACCCAGTACGGCAGCTGAATCTCTTTTAGAGATAGAGGTAACATCAAATGCGGAGAGGCAGGGTCTCCCGTGCGCTGTTGGTGGAGAGTGGGTGGCGCGGCCCCTCTGCGAAACGGTTTGGCAGCTCCTTCCATAGCTGGGCTTGAACCGCCCGCAGCCTGGCACCTGCACCTGGGGCTCGGGTTCCCACGCGTGTGCGTGAACGTTCGTGGCTGCTTTGTTCACTGTAGCAGAGCACTGGGCCCGCCCCGATGTCCTGAGACAGGCTCCGCAAACTCGGCGTGTTCATGGGGCGCGACACCTCTCGCAACAACCACACGGCGACTTTGATGCCACCGAAGGCCACGAGGGCTGCGCCAAGTGCGAGCGGCAGGAACGCGCCACTCACGCAGCACCCACGTGCAAGACCCCAGAGACAATCGGATCAATGTTGCCGGGACACGGGCGGGGCGGGGGTGACACACCAGGGACACAGAGTGGTGAGTCTGACTGCGCGCATGAGGGCGGCTGCAGAGACACAGGCGTGCGCACCCTCCCACGCACGCCTGCGAAATGTGGTCGCCAGGGTCAGCCCTGGCTTTGCCGGGGACCTCAGCGGTCGGATGTCACCGTCAGGGAGGGTGGGAGGTACACGGCGCCCTCTGCACTATTTCTGCAACTTCCTGTGAATCTATAATTCATTTGACATAAAAAATTTTAAATGCGCATCTTTCATAATATTAAAAGGTTGTGTGTAATTTCCCCCTTTTTTGTTTGATTTTTCCTTTTTCAAACATATACACATACTTGTTCCAGCTTAAAAAAAAAAAAGGGCTAATGACCAGGAAATAAATTCAAATCAGAGCAGCATTGGAAATATGAGCTCTCTCCTAGAAAGGTGTTGGCACACGCCCAAACAACAAGAATAAAAGCTTCTGGAGATATTTCATCCGCACGGCACATTTTTTACCTGACGCTGTGTCTGCTCATGTGAGAAATATTAAACAGCGAGTGCCGTTCCATGCATCACAGGCTTTAAAATAACTTTCTGAATTATGTCCCGGCAACATAACAAATCACATTATCAATTAGCTCCTATAGCAGAAGCGGCATTCTGTAATATATTCAAGCATAAAAAAATTGCATAGGTGACATTTATGTAACCCTAAAAACTATAAGGAGAAAAAAGATCACTCGGAATTTATTGGTGATAATTCGAATGTTGGATCGCCCTCTGCGGCAGGCCAGGCTGGGAGTTCCGAGCGCGTCAGGGAGACCCGCAGGCCAGGCCGGAGGGACGAGGCTCCCAGGAGGCGCCCACCCTGCCGCGCGGCCCGGGCTGGGGCGGGAAGGGGCAGCCACGCGTCCCTCCCACCTGGCGACGGTCACCGCCCAGCAACCCGGCGAGGGACCAGCGCTGGGATTTCAGACCACGACCTTGCATGGCTCACCCCGGGGCCCAGACTGGGCCAGGGCCTGCCCTCCCCGCGGCCCGTGAGTCAGGGGTCCTTATGTCCCCACAACCCCAGCAGCTTCCCTCCCGCGAGTCTCTGCAGCCCCGGCCCCGCCTGCAATGACGCCCCCAGTCCGAGGTGTTCAGCTCGTGCCCGTCAGCCGCCTTGTTTAAAAATGTCCTTTTATTTCCTTAATTTACGTCTTGAAAATTTCCATATCTTTGAAATAAGCATTTTAAAATAATAACTGTTTTATTATAGGAAATTTGGAAAATGCCAGCAAAGTAACCAAAAGGAGCAAAGACAGTAGCCAAAGCTACACCGAAGGCGCTGGTTCTGCCCGGGTCCTGCCGGGCCAGGCACGACGCGGCGCCCACAACAGTTCTCTCATGTTTTCACTTAATGTGGTAAAGGATTCTCCGCTTCGAGAGTTTTAAATCATAATCCTTGTTCCGAGCCTCCCTCGCCCTCGCGCAAGCCCCCAGCCAGCGTGGATTCTCCGACCAAGTCCAGGCTCTTGTCCTTCAGCCGCTCCCGGGCGAGGAGGGCGGCAGGACGGCCGGGGGTCCCCGCAGAGCGGGCCGGGGACCCTGGGCCCAAGGCAGGGGTCCAGGAGCCAGGTGGCCGGGGGCAGGGCCCCACCTGTCCTACACCCACTGTCCCCGAAGGTGCCCCCAGAAGGGGTCAAGGGGCCAGGGAAGAGGCTGGGCACTGAGCCAGCGCTGAGCCCTCGGTCCCAGAGAACAGCATCCCCAGGCACGCCCCACGCCGGCCCACACTCCCCAGCCTGGGCGCCGCGGCCGTGCCTCGCACCTGCCCGCAGCTTGCGGCTCCTGGACTCGCTCCTGGAATTCCCAAGTGGGGCTCCCGTGGGGGGCCTCGGCCGCCCCTTCCACTCCGGGAACGCCGCCACCGAGCTGCCAGCCCGAGCAGGGAACTCACAGTCACAGCTAAAGGAGGCCCTTCAGGTCGGTTTGGATTAAGGAATTAGGTGGGTTAATAAAACTAAAATGCTCACAGACGCTTGTATATAAATTTCTATTAGGTTACTTCATGCAACACTGGTCTCTAATAGTTTAATTTCTGTATTAAATAATTAAAACTCTATTTTCAATTGCTGTGAACAATTGTTTTCCTTAATGATCTTCCCAGAGGAGCCAGTAATTTTATATCTTGTAAAGATGATTAAATGGCATCATTATCCCATATCTCTGAAATATAACTCAGCAACTTCAGGGAAGGCCATTTGTATTCAATTAACGCTCCCTGCATTACGGCTCACGATATTGCCTCACGCCACGCGTAACCTGCTGTCTTCTCGTTTTATTATGACGATGATGAAGGTAGAAACAACCAGTTTAATTATCCCATTTCCAACAGAGAAATCAATTTTCAATACGTCTTCACCCTTATTAAAAAAAAAAAAAAAAAGGCAGCCGTGGTTCCCGGGAAGGGCAGGTCCGGCAGCGCGTCAGCGAAGCGCCACTGCGGACCCTCCCCGCAGGCGGGGACCAGAGGGTGGGAGCTGGGCCCTCGGAGCGTGGCGCCCGCCCTCCTGTGTCCGGCTCGCGGCTCTTCAGACCCTGTGGGGCCTGGATCCCCGGTCTCAGCGCCTCGGCCCAGGGGCTGCCCACCCGCCCCCCACCCACACCCCGGGTTCCACGGACAGCCAGGCTCACTGGCCGCCCACGCCGACCTCCTGACGGCCGTGCCAGGGCCCGAGGGGATTTATCGCGGTGTGGAGCTGGCTCCCTTTGTCAGGGTGATTCAAGGGACGTGCCCGGCCTGACTACTCAATCACACCGGCGCTGTTGGCCAATATAATCTAATTGTTTGACGTTTTTATCACAATTCATTGAGACCAGAGAGAGATGACTAGATTAATGCCCCCACCCGCCGGCTAATGGCCCGCACGGTGCTGATGGGCCAAATTGCAGGGGCCTCCCCCGTGCTCTTATTATGCATTTTAATTCTTCGTGACAAGAGGCCAGAGAAGGGTTAAGGTAACGGGGGACGAACGGCCGTGCGCTGCTGCTCCCCTGCAGCTGGGGCGCCTACCCAGGGCCCTCCCTGTTCCCCGGGGCTCCTGGGCTGAGCCGGGCTTGGATAGGCGGGGTCCAGAGAGACTCAGGGTGCCCAAGGCCAGGTGGGGCCGGGGACAGTCCTGCCTGCGCCCCGCGCCCACCCCCAGGAAGTATCCTCTCTGAACAGGCTCTCTGGGCTCAGAGTAACCCAGCTGGTACCACGTCACAACCCGGCAGGTCCACCCCAGGGCTACCACGGGCTGGGCGGGCCCCGACTGGGCCGGGCACATCCACGCCGCACGCCTGGGGGCGCCCAGGCAAGACCCAGGTGAGCCGCCTCCGCAACCCCAGCAGTTAGCTGTGCGCGCAGCACTGAGACAGGGCACGTCAGAACAGAACGGGCTCGCACGCGGGGCGCCAGGCAGGGCGGAGAAGGCTGCAGGGGAGAGTATGCGGACAGCCGGGTTCCCCAGACGCAGCGGCCTCCTCGCGGGAGGACTCTGGCTCAGCAGTCACCACGAATCCCCAGACATCGCTGGCCGATCTCGGGAGGGGAGCTGTCGCGCTGGGGTCCAGGCTGAGGGACGGGGTCCCGACTGCCCCTATTTGGGGACCGGCGGCTCCCGGGTTCAAATTCTGTTGCTTCGTTTGTTTCTGACGTGGCGAGTGAAGTGCCGGCTCATGCTGTTGGGCTTGGCTTCTGCGGCTGCCGTGGGGAGGCCACACGGGGCGGTGGTCCTCGCGGGCAGTGCCCCTCGGCTGCCACTTGGACCTGGTCACGCCACGGGACCCTGCGAGCCACGGGGCAACGACAAGCTCCAATGTGTTCCGGAAGCCGGACCAAGCCCAGGCGCGACGCCCCTGCCAGAGGCGCAGGCCACGCCGCCCAGGCCTCCTCCCGGAAAGCGCTCTCAGCGCCGCCTGTCAACCTCAAGCCCCTTCTGCAAGTTCCACGGCCCTGCAGCCTTGTCCCGGATCTCCCTGGGAGCTGGACCGACGCTGGCCCCTGAGCTCACGTCTTACATCCCGGGAGAAAGTGGAGAGATTCGTCTGCAACCTGAACCGCTGTCGTTCGGACCAGGCGATGTCGGGGACCCCCGCAGTCAGAGCTCCCCGGGGGCAGAAGCTCATCACCTCGGCAACACCGTCACTCAGACCGCATGTTCCAGGTGCCCAGATGCCTGTCGTATGACCACAAAGCCACAGAATCGCCAGTGTGATCTGCTGGCTCCAGAGCCAGGTTTGATCTCCAATTAGAGATTAAAATGGAAAACAAACCCTTTCTGCAGACACAGCGCTGTGTCAGGGGGAGCCCCCGACTCTGACGGGAAACGCGACCCCTCCCGGTGGGGCGGGGTCAGGACCTGGCAGCTCTCCCTGCCCTGCCCCCGCCAGCTCTGCACCGCCTGCAGCAGGCCATGCTCTGGGCCGAGGGCGTCTCCGCCTCAGGCCCACCGGGAGCGCTTTGGTCACGTGACGCTGCGTGGCTGCACGGGGGCCCGTGGGACATTAGCGGGAGCCACGTCCGGGTGCCTCACTCCAGGCTGGCAGGCAGTGCGGGCCGTGGGCCGGGAGCTCAGGGGTCTTTGGCTGGGGCTGGGTCCTGCCCTGGGGCCTCTCCCGGCACAGCTCACAGCCGGTGTCCCGGGGACCCCTAGGAGCAGGCACCCCGGACAGACGGCCCCGAGCAAGCCCCCAGCCCCCGGCTGCCACAGGCACACACGCCTCTCTCCCCTCAGCCACAGCTGTCACGTGGCCAGCCTGGAGGTGCTGCTGGGGGACTGCGTGAGGAACTGAATCCTTCGGGACCACCGAGGTAGCAGCATTGGGCACAGAGGCACCTGGCTGGGGAGAGCCGGCCCTGGGCGTCTCGGGGGTGCTGGCTCTGGTTACGTAAATGGGCAGAGACAGCCTTGTCTCCCGGCCCCTGGGTGGCCGACTTCCTCACAGACAGCCAGGCGGCCAGGTCAGAAGCCCACGGGCACCAAACCCAGATTTGTGCACGTCATTTGCCGGAAGTGTCGCCCACACAAGCACATCTCTGGCCATTGTGAGTGTCCCTGCGCCGCACACCCACGAAGCCGCACCCAGACTCGACGTGGACAAGACACACCCCGGCGCCAAAGTCCCCAACCCTGCAGCCCTGTGGAGCTCTCTGGCCAGAGACGGCCCGTCCCGTGTCCCAGAGGCTCTGCCCTCGCTGTCCCCGCCCCGGGCGGTGGCCCTCTCAACTCCCTCTGGAAGGTCGCCAGCGTGTGGCACCTCCCTGGGGTGCCACCTGTCTAAGTGTCACCAGCAAAGCTCGCTGTGCGCTGCTGCTGCCGCGGTCACACTGCTCCGTGACAAGTGCCACACTGAGCGGACAGCCAGCGTGGGCTCTGCAGCCACAGACAGGGGCCCTGTGGGGAAGACACGGACGTCGGGGAAGAGTCATTGGCCACGTCAACCCGGCAAATTGAGGAAACACCGAAAGCCACAGCGGGAGCAGAAGTCTGTGACCTCATCAGGCTGCTCGTCACGGGCTTGTCACGGGCTTGGACACACGACTTGCTCACAGGGACGGAGCAGAATCACAGACATAACTAACACACAGCAGCAGTTTGGGTCCGAACCACCCTTTTAACCATTTCGCGACGCCTCACCGCCGTCCACCCGCCGCCCGGCCTGCCGCGGAGCTCGGGGTCTGCGCGGCTCCGTCCTCCGCCCGCCGTGCCTGTGATTTCACCGACAGACCCGGAGCCTCGTCCCCGTGTGCCCCGCTACGACAAGAACCCACAGTCTGAGCTTACTCACAGTTAAACGGTCTTCGAGCTGAGACGGAGGAGGCTTCCGGGGACTTCCACACAGCACCTCGTCCTCCAAGGGGAGACGGCCCGTGTGCGCACCTTTCCCGTGCTTTATCGGCAAAGGCAACACCTGTTCACGGGCGGACGCCGAGCGCGGCCCAGGTGCGAGGAGACCGGGGGGGGGGGGCTCGGCGCCCGCGGCTGCTGGTTTCCTGGCTGTCCGCTCACTGCTGGGGCTCCGCTGCGCGCCGTGCGTGCTGTCGGCCCCCTCGCCACCTTGGCGGGCGTCGCCGTGGCCACACGTGCTCCTCCCTCAGCGTTTGTGCCCACCGCTTCGTCCCTGCCTCCGGGTCTGCAGCCATGACTCTGCGGAGGCGGCGGGGCCGGCTGTTGTACCCGGTGCGGTAACTTTGCCTTTTAATCCCCGAGTTTCATCCATTTCAGCTGCGGCGACTTTTCTCTCATGTAGCGTCGGGCCCCTCGCGAGCTCCCGCCCGCTGCTGCTTCACGCGGCGCAGCCGGCGTGGCCCTGCCCACCTCCCTCACCCGGTACCCCAGGGCTTCGCGGCCGGCGGCCTGGGACCTTCCGGGGTCTACGTCCCACCCCAAAGGATAAACAGGAAGCGGGCAGGTGGCAAACACAAAAACAGGAAAACCACAGGCGGCGGGGAGGCAAACGCGCAAACTGGGAGCGTGGCCTGCCGCAGCTCAGCCTGTCCACAGGGCTGACGGGCATCACGGGAAAGTTCTAGATTGGACCAAAACCTCACAGCGATTTATTCTAAAAGGTAGAAGTCCTGCCCACATGTGCCGCGGTCCCCGCAATGTGAATGCTAACGGGGAAAGTTGGGGAAACCTGAGGTGAAAACCCGGCTGAGTTAGGGGCGCCCGCACGCTCCTCCTGCCACGGCCAGCAAGGGGCAGCCCCGGCCTGGGCCCGAAGCCCCCCATGCGCCTCCCCCCGTGCGCCTCACCTCACGCAGCAGACGCAGCCCCCAAAAGTCGGAGGCGCTGACCGCTCTGCACAGCTGGCCGCGCCCCACTCGCCGGCCCCCAGGACAGGGCGCCCGTCTAGAACACGCCTTTCCCGCGATGGAGGCCTCTGCCAGCCGGGCCACCTGGGGACAGTGGCAGGGGGGACCCACAGCCCTTCTCCGAAACCATCTCCTTAGGGGCCCAGGTCCCGCTCCGGCTCTCCGTCCCGAGACCCTTTACAGACGCAGACCGCCCCTCCCCCCGTGCCTGTGCACGGTCCCCAGCTGGGTGGCTCACTCCTCCCCGGGCCAGTCTTCTGGAACATAGCAGGCCCCCCAGCCACGCTCCGCAGCACCCTTAGCCGGGGGCGTCGTCGCCGCGTGAATGACGCGGAAGCTCAGTGTCAGACTCTTAACACTTTCAGAGCCGTCGCCCAGCTCAGGGACGCACCAGGGAGTCTGCTCCCGACCCCGGTCCGTTAGCAAAGACCCAGGGTGGGGACGAAGACATCCCGCAGTCACCTCTGCAGCCCCTCCTGTAGGGACCCACCGCGTGGGCAACGTGCCACGCGGGGGCACCCAAGGGCCCGTGGAGACCGCCCAGCTGGCACCAGCTCGCCCGCCGGGAAGCCCCTCAGAGGCCGTGGCCCAGCCTGGAGTGCAGCCAAGAGCCCCTCCGGAAGCCTCCACGGGGCCAGCGCGGGTCTGGTCCCATCACGGGATCGCGGTGGAGGCGGCTGGAGCAGGAGCCCTGACACAAATCTCCCGCCAGCCCGGCACTCAATTAGCACGTGGCGCGTGGTCAGACACACCGGAGCGGCCGGGGAGGGAGCTCATTACACGCGATTGCACATCTGTGCCCGAGAGGCCCCGGGGAATTAGCGCTGAGGGTGATTTACAGCCGCGGCTTTGTCCTTCCTGAAGGAGACAAGATTCCTGGGACCCCCATGAAGAGCACTTCCAAGGGGCCGCGTGGCTTCCCCCACAGCCCTCTCCACCTCCCGCCTCCGCAGTGGCGTGGCAGGCCCACCTGCTCCTGCGGGGTCCCCTCTGGTGGTCCGGGTAACGCGGCCGTGTCGCTCCTGGCACCGGGCATGGGGAGCCCAGCGGGGTCAGGCGGCCACAGGACGGCCAGAGGGGGTGGCGCCGGCCTGTTGGGTGCCCGAGCCCTCGCCCAGCCCAGCCTGCGTGGATGTGGCTGCAGGGACCAGGAGGCCACAGGTGCCCAGTTGAGGCAGACGAAACTGCAACACCGGGAGGGCTCCCCAAGAGCCGGGGACGGCAGCTGGCCTGGGAGGTGGGGGGGCTCACGTCTGCTGCCGCCCTCGGTCTGCACCTGACCCACGTCAAACCGCCAGGAGGATGCTCCGTCCTCGAGTGTCGAACTGCCCCGGGAATGGTCAGGCATCTGCTTTGACTCGTCCCAGCGCCCGGAACCCTGGCGCCCCGTGGGGCTGGTGCCTGTCCCAGTCCAGGGAACCGTGAGGACACTGGAAGGGAAAACTCCCACCCGTGGCGGTGGACGTCCACACGGGGAGGGAGAGGGCCCAGGGTGACGGCGCGGGTGCAGGGGCCTCACCAGGAAGGGCGGCCGGCCCAGACTGGTCCTCAGGAAGGGGCCTGGAAGGACAAGAAGGAGAGTGAGTGTGGAGAGAGGAGACCAGAGGCACCTGTGCCCGCAGGTGGGCGCCCACAATGAGGTCAGGCAGCCAGAAGCCTGAGCCGCCCAGCGGGCAGCCCTGGTGAGTGGGGCCAAGGCCCAACCATGGTGCAAGGAGCAGATGGGAGGCCCACCCTTTCAGGAGCCTCACCTGAGAAGCAGGTGGCGCTAACGGGATGTCCGCTGGCGGGGCGGGAGTTCTCGGGCTCCTTGTAGCAGCCCACGGACGTGTGTCCCCAGGGCTCGGACGCAGCCCCTACAGGGTAGGCACTGCACACCCCTCAGTTCTTGGAGACCAGTGTGTGCTCAAAACTGACCCAGAGCAGGGCTGAGTGAGGAAAGGCCGCACCTTAAACACTCCCGTGTCTCAAACTGCTCTTGAGGCCACCCGCAACCTCCGGCGCCCTCGGCCCCTCCAGACCTGGCCCCTTCCCGTAGGCAAAGGGTCTCCCCACGCAGGGCAGGAGAGAGCAGGGCCCCGCTCTTCCTGGTGGTGCCTGGGCGTGGAGGACGTGTGCTGGGGCCTGCTGCCAGCGTGGTCACACCCCGCGAGGGCTCTCCTGCTGTCCTCTGGGACCTGCAGACCAGCTGACCCTCACCCACCAGGGCTGCAGTGTCCTGCTGTGCTGACGCTGACCTCGGCCGCTGGTCACACCCTGGTCGGTCCCCACCCACCACCCCAGGAGCCACAGTGGCCCCCCCGGGGGGAGACACCATGGACCCCCAGCTTGACGTGGTCTCCATCTGACTCCTGGCAGGGCAGGGCCACTCCCAGCACCGTTGGCCACTGCACGCCGTGGCAGGCAGGGATCTTGAACCCCTGCCCTGGGGAGCTTCCCCATCGGGGGTGTGGAGCCTGTTTCTGCTGTGCCCACAGGACGCCAGGGTGGGCCCAGGGGGACTGAGTCCCAGGGTCTGCCCCTCCTCCCGCCTCACGACCCTGGGTGGGGGACGGTGCTATCATGGGCAGGTCACTGCGTGGCGTCCATGGGTGCCACAGGCTGCAGGTGGCTCACGGCACCTCCCTCCTGAGAACATGGAGCTGGCGCAACAAAATGTTGGCAGAAACTCCGGTTTGGAAGGTGAGAGCTTGTGTTACTCTCCAGACCTAAATAAACTAGCTGTAAAGAGATCAGAGGAGCGGAGGGGCTGGGGGTCCGGGCAGCCCTGGAAGGTCGACGCGCCTGGCAGCACCGGCCGTGAGCAGCCTCAGGCCCAGCAAAGCCAGAGGGTTTGCAGACGCTGGGCAGGGCCAGCCAGAGGGGTCCACGGGGAGCTGGGGGCTGTCCCTCCCCTGCCACCTGGGTGTCCCCACCCAGGCTGCTTCCTGCCAGGGAGGGGGGGCTGCCTCGGTGCCCCGGCCCAGCGCCGCCATCCTCCGCCCACCTCTGGCCTCTCCCGCACCCAGTGTGCAGAGCCGGACTCGTCCCGGGGGGCGTGGGCCGCTCGGGCAGCCGCGGTTGCCACACCCTGGCCTCCATTGAAGCCTCCCTCCCGCCCTGGCTGCACCCGGGCCCCTGGGCCTCCCTCTCCCCAAGGCCTCGTTGGCAAGGGAGGGAGAGGCTGCGAGTGAAGGCACCTCCGTGCCCCAGGCTGGGGGTGCAGTGGACACCTCACCGAGAGCTGGGGACCCCGGAGCTGCCCAGGCTCTGACACGGATACTCTACTCCAGCTCAGGAGCCGGCAGGGGTCCCAGCGCGAGGCAAACAGCAACCGCAGCTGTGCCGGCATCTTCCTCACTGCCCCTCCCCCACCCCGGGCTCGCAGTGCCTGGAGCGGGCGGGGCGCACAGCACCGCCCTCCCCGCCCGCACGGGGGCCTCGGAACCGGCTCTGGAGCGTGGGGCCTGGGGCGCGTTCATTCATTCACACGACAGCACTCACTCAGCCCCCCGGCATCTGTGCCTGGTCCCCTTACCCACGCGCTGGACAGGTGACCCCAAGCTGAGACCCCCAACAGAGGAGGAAGCCAGCAGCAAAGACGGGGAAGAGCGGGCGAGGGGCGGCGAGGGGCCGCGGAGGGCCTGGCGTGGGTGGGTGGCACCACGGGGACGAGACGGACCCTGGCAGTAAAGCAGGCGGCGGCGAGAGGTCCGCGAGCTCCAGCCACCGCTGCCCAGATCAGCCCTGGACGGCGTCCCCATCCGGGTCTGCGCCCCAACTCTGGGGGCCCCTCCAGCTCCGCCCGGTCACCCCAGCTCTCCGCTTCCATCCCTGAGCCCGACGTTGGGCAGCCGAAGGTTTCGGCCTGGGCTACCCCAGGGGTCCGTTCATGTGGTTCCGCCCGCCCCGGGGAGGCCCCCGCGAGTCTGGAACGCCCGGTGCAGGGGCCTTGCCGGCGGGGGGAGGGGGGAGCTCGCCCGCACGTGCGTAGAGGACACAGCCAGCGCCCCTCGGAGCCCCCAGCCCGCAGTGGGCGTGGCCTCGCCCGAGACAGCGCGCCCTCGATAAGGTCTTTGTCAACTGCTGCGGCCTCCTGCTCGGCTGAAGGCGGGATCCAAACCCCTTTCCCGGGTGCAGGCCCCTGTGACCCGGCCTGTCCCTCCCCCGCCACACACAGAGGGCTGGGACACCTGCTGATGCAGGGCGGCCTCCTTCGGGGACCACCTGCCCTGACCCCACCCCCACGCCCATCAATCATCCCGTCCCTTCCGCAGACGCTGGCGAGTAAGGAAGCGTTCACGACCCGCCCTGCCCGCCGCAGCGCGAGCTGGGGGTACCCAGGGCAGGAGCTCGCTGCGCTCACGTGGCTCCCCCAGGCCAGCCTGGCACGTAGTAGGTACTCAGCAAATAAATGCTGAATGAATGCAGTAAATGTTGAGCAGTCTCTGCCAAATAACGCACGGCGAGTTTTCCAACGATGAGCTAAGTGCGCGCTGAACGTGCCCGCGGCCGGCCTGTGCAGGGCGTTTTCTTCCAGACCAGGAGGTGGCATTCGCGAACCTCTCCGCTGCGGACACCCCGCCGGCAGCGAGAGCCCCAGGCGCTCCCATCTCCGCGGGGGGCTCTCCCGGCCGTCCCGGAGGAGGGGGCGTTTTTCTGGATCTTAGCTAGAGGGCCGCGCCTGGGGACAGGAGAAGGGACGCCGGGCGCTGGGGCTGGAGGGGACGCCGGACGCCCAGAATTGGCGCCCAGCGAAGAGAAGGAAGTTGAGCCGTCACACCCCGCCGGCAGCGGCGGGGAGGGGGCCACGCGCCAGGCGTCCCGGGGGAGGGGAGAGCTTCCGTGGCGCAGGCTCGGGACCGGCGAACCGCAGGACAGAGCACCCGGGAGCGCGCCTGGCTAGGAGGTTGTGGAGAAGGGATCGCCCTTACCCGCTCCTCTGGCAGCCTCGCCCTCCCGCGCCCCGGCCCGGCGAGCCGCGCGCTCCGAAGCCAGCGAGGCGGCAGCCCCACCCGGGACCCCACGCCTTCTGCCCGCCGCCCGGCAGCGTAGACAGACGCAGAGTCTCCGGGGCGCAGGGCGGCGCCGCAGGGTGGCTGCCCCTCAGCCTAAATCAGCGCTGACGAGGCTCCGCAGGGCGCGCGAGGAGCCCAAGCGCTGCGCCCCGAGCCGGGCCCTCATCCCGCGGGAGGACGGCGCGCGTGCCGTCCCGCCCGCCCGCGTCTCTCCTGTCCGTATTCGCGCGACCCGCGCCTCTCACGGCCCTCCCCAGACGCCCGAGGAGCCGCCGCCGCCCCGGGTCTGCGGGGTCGCGCGGGGTGGGGAGCCCGCGGGCGAGAAGACGCCCCGCCCCCAAGCCCGGGGCTCCCGCGTCCGCCTCGGAGCCCGAGCGAGGCCCCTGGTGCGTCGCCCTGGGGAGCCCACAGGGGCCCGAACCCCACCAGGGAGGGTCTTCCCCGTGGCCCGGCCCTTGGAGCGCGCACACGCCGGGTCTCCTCCGAGGAAGCGGGGCGGGCGAAGCCGGGCGCGGGGCTCGGCCGCGCAGGTCTTCAGGGCGGTCCCGCTGCGCCGCTCTGGCGGGTCGCCGGCCGGGCGGCCGCGCGCAGTTGGTCCCACGGGTGCGGATCCGCCCGGAGAGGCGGGATGAGGCGAAGCCCCACGCACGCCGGGCCGCCTGCCTTTCGCGGGGATGCACGCGCCGCGCCCCCGGGGCAGCCCCATGCGCGCACACGCGAGGCAGGGCGACCTCAGAGCTCCCTCCCAGCCTGGCCGCGAGTGGCCTTCCAAGCCGCTCCCTGGCGGGGGGCCCGGCGCCAAGCCCGTGGCTATTTGCACTAAACGAAAATGGACCCAGGAGGGGGCGGCGGGAGTGGACGCGAGACCTCTGAGCCGAGCCGCGGGGGCCGTCTTCTTCCGCAGCACCGAAACCCTGGCGGCCAGGGCAAAACCGGAAAGTCGTTGCCGAGGATCTGACCAGGCGCGAGAGAGGCGACCTTGCCCGCACAGCCCCCAGCCACAAAACGGTGGTCCCTTTGCACATATTCGGGTCACGGAGCGGATAATAGCAATAGCCGCGTGTTACTACTAAATCCATATGCGACACCGCCCACGAGGACGAGGCGACAACGCCCAGCATTGGCTCAGCGCCCGCCCTTCGCTGGTGCTCAGGGTCCGCTGCGCTCTCCTTCGAACCCTGCCGGCACGTCTGCAGGATGGGGCTCTGGTCTGGAGCGGGGCCCCTGCAGCCGCGCACCCGCGCCGAGCCCCTGAACGTGGCGCCCCACGCGCCCCGGGCTTCCGGCTCTGAGACTGCTCGGTCCCGGTTCGGCCCGTGGGCGGGTCGTGGGCCCGGGTCGCTGCGCGGGCTCGAGTTACCTCCTGAGCAACTCCCGACAGGAGACTCCGAACCCCCGACGGGGAGGCCCAGGCGGGGACGGAACCGCGGCAGCGCGCGCGAGACGGACCGCGCGTGTGCCCGGGCCAGGCCTCGCCGCCCCACTCCCCGCAGCCTCGCTCCGCCACGGAGTCGGTCGTTTGCTGGTGAAACCACGAGCTGATTCCTGCGAGCCGGGTCTGGCCCTTATGCCCGTGAGCGCCAAAGCCGGGCCGCCTCCGCCCAGGGCCCGGACCCACCGGGAGAGCGTCCTGCAAACGTGCGAGCGGCCGGCACCAGCCCCAGCCCGAGGCCGAGCAGCCGCGGGGCGGGGCGCACCGGGGTCCCCGACGGCGCGGCCGAGTGTCGGCTCGTCCCGGAACGGGGCGCCCTGAGCGC
>NW_012152763.1:616088-730363 GCF_000956105.1 Propithecus coquereli
GCCCGGGCCGCGCGCGCACTTCCCGCCGGCGGGCGCAGGCGGCGGGGCCCGGATGGGCGCCCGGGCCGGCGGCGGCGGCGCCCATGGACGCTAACCGCCCGGGCGCGTTCGTGCTGGGCAGTGCGCCGCTGGCCGCGCTGCACAACATGGCCGAGATGAAGACGTCGCTGTTCCCCTACGCGCTGCAGGGCCCCGCCGGCTTCAAGGCGCCCGCGCTGGGCGGCCTGGGCGCGCAGCTGCCGCTCGGCACCCCGCACGGCATCAGCGACATCCTGGGGCGGCCCGTGGGCGCGGCGGGCGGCGGCCTCCTGGGCGGCCTGCCCCGCCTGGGCGGGCTCGCCTCGTCCGCCGGCGTCTACTTCGGGCCCGCGGCCGCCGTGGCGCGCGGCTACCCCAAGCCGCTGGCCGAGCTGCCCGGGCGCGCGCCCATCTTCTGGCCCGGCGTGGTGCAGGGCGCGCCCTGGAGGGACCCGCGCCTGGCCGGCCCGGGTAAGTGGCCCGCGCGGGTGCGGGGTGGCGCGGGGTCGCGGCCGCACTCACCCGCCCTCCTTTGCAGCGCAAGCCGGCGCGGGGCTGGACAAGGACGGCAAGAAGAAGCACTCGCGGCCGACCTTCTCGGGCCAGCAGATCTTCGCGCTGGAGAAGACTTTCGAGCAGACCAAGTACCTGGCGGGCCCGGAGCGCGCGCGGCTCGCGTACTCGCTGGGCATGACCGAGAGCCAGGTCAAGGTGAGCGCGGCCGGGCGCGGGGTCCGCGGGCAAAGCAGAGCCCGCGCGCCCGCGTCCTGCGAACGGCTTGCGCGACGGCGGGTGGAGCCCGCGCGCCGCCTGACAGTCCCCTCCGCCCCCAGGTGTGGTTCCAGAACCGCCGGACCAAGTGGCGCAAGCGGCACGCGGCGGAGATGGCGTCGGCCAAGAAGAAGCAGGACTCGGACGCCGAGAAGCTGAACGTGGGCGGCTCGGACGCGGAGGACGACGACGAGTACAACCGGCCCCTGGACCCCAACTCGGACGACGAGAAGATCACGCGGCTGCTCAAGAAGCACAAACCCTCGAACTTGGCGCTGGTCAGCCCGTGCGGCGGCGGCGCGGGGGACGCCTTGTGAGCCGCGGCGGGACGGAGCGCGCGGGGCGAGGCGGCTGCGGGGCGCATATATATTTTTGCAGAATAAGTTATACGCGGCCGGCTCGGGCTCGGCGCGCACGGACCCCGCGGCGTCCCTCGGGGGGCGCAGGGCGCGGGGTTCCGGCCGCGCGTCCCGGGCGGAACCACTTTGTATCATCAATAAATTATTTAACACGTCCCCGTCGGACCGGTGGCTCCCGAGGCTGCCCCGCGTGTTTCTTCCGTGCGGAGCCGCGGCGAGGCACCCCCGGCGGCGCGGCCCCCCGAGAGGGCGGCAGGGGGCCCCGCCCGGTCCCGGTCCGGTCTGTGCCGAGGGGCGCCCGCGTCTGGCGCAGGTCGGGCCGGGCGGCGGTGGCATCTGGGCCCCGCGTCCCGCGCGCCGGTGCGGAGGCCGCGCAGGGGCAGCAGGAGCCGCGGCGGGCGCGGAGCCGCGGGCCAGGGGGCCGGTGACGGTTCAGACGCACCGGGGCTCCCGGAGGGCGGTAAAGGGCGTGTCGCCCCCGCCCCGCGGACCGTCCCTTTTCCCCGCTCTGCCGGAGCCCGGCGCTTCCCGGGACTGTCGTGCCTTGGTGGCGACTCCAAGGTAGGTGTAAACCACTTCGGGTGAAACCAAGTTTGAACTCTTCTGCCCGGGGCCTCCAGCCACCGTTTCCACGGATGTTTCACGGGCAGAAAGCACTGTTCCGCTCAAACCGGGACTGCGAGGAGAAACCCAAAACCGTTCTGCCCGCCGGGCTCTGCGCACAGGTCTCCGCGGGGCCCTGGCCGTTCGCCGCCGGGTCCAGCGCGGCTTCCCGAGGGCGCCCAGGCCCGGGCAGGAACCTCCGTCCTCGCACTTACGGTCACCGGGGATCGAGCGCCGGCCCTGCCGGGAATCCTGCGGCTCCCCCGGCCCAAGGACGCGGCGTCCCGAGCAGCCCCGCGGCCGCCCCACCGGGTGAGTCCCTGCGCCCAAGAGCAGTGGGGTCACCGAGAACCCCCGCTCCCAGCGCGACTGTCTGCAGACGCGAAGCCCCGTAGCTGCATCTTAATGGGCATAACTGTTGAATTTTAGTTGCAAAATTAAGTGCAGATAGTTAGAATACTGCAATTTTAAGATTTCTCTCGGAAAGCACTTTTGAAAATGTTAAAGGAAAATGTAAAAGGCTTAAATTTGTTTATTTGCTTTTTTGGTCACAGGGCTGTACCATTAATTTAAAAAGAAAACCTCTTGAATTGCTGGCCAGTTTTCTTTAAAAAGAAGTAACATTTAAAAGGGAGGAGTGTTACTTCTGTGAGTTACTCTGCTTCAAGGTGGGAGCAGAGAGGGCCCAGTTCCGGTGGTGAGGAAAGCAGAGCATTTGCACACTCCCACTTAGAAATGCTGAGGGGTGACTCCCTCATGCTGCAAAAAGCCCAGAACATTACTTTTCTGCTCCCAACTGAGGGCGCGGTGTTCTGTGCCCGTGCCCGGGAGTGACGTTCCAGGCTTGCAGGAGGCTGAGGTGGGTCAAAGGGCAGGTCGGGGAGGACCCTCGGAGCCCCAGCATCTCACAGGCGGTGGGGACGCAAAGGAAGGAGAGCGAAGGCAGCGTGTTTTCACCACGATCGGTTTTATTGCTTAGGAACCGGAGTGGTCGCTTCCAAGGCCCTCAGAATGACAGAATGACCAGCAGCCACCCGCCCACCCGCCGGACAGAGGCCCTGCCGGCCGCGGCACCACACAGACCGACTGCGTCGTCAGGACGGAGTCGCAAGCGGACGCCAGACCACCTGCAGTGGTAGTGATTTCTATACAACAAACATCGACCTAACGCCTTCACCCAGGCCAGGAACTCTGTAGTGTTCTAAAGTAAAATCAATAAACGTACATTTGTGTTTCTCAACAGACTCTCTAATCACCTTTTAATGCTGTACTTAGTGCTAGGAGAAAAATATTTGCAACAAGGTTATCACTTAGGTTGTTTGTAGCAGAGCAACCACGGAAATGTACAGTTTTGTTTCTCTTTAATATCTGTATATACAGCCCATGGTAAAAGCAGTTTGTACTGGAAGCAGACTAGGCTATTTCTATTTCTCCCATGATAGTACTGTTTAAATGTAGAATACTTGGCACCATAAAACGGTAACAAAAGACAAACAGTTTACAAAATTCTTAAAAGGTACACCCAGGCTAGCTATAAACTTCACATTCAGTTCTTGATATTACACAGAGAAAGGCATAGGAGTAACAAACCGCTAGCACAGGCGTGCCGTGGGGTCGGCTTTTGCCCAGGGTGGCGCTGCAAGGCACACCCGCGTCCTCAGTCTGTGTGGACAGACGCAAGCCGGACTCCCGGACGCCACTTCTACCTGCTGCTACGACACTCTGGTGCATTCATACTGGAAAGTCTATTTAGCATAAGTTTTGGTAAGATTTATAAATTATTTTTAAAAAGTATATATTTATATATATTTATATTTATAAAAATGGAAAGCAGCTGCAGTGTGATTCAGAAACCATGTGACGTGGCACAGAAAATACCGCGGGGAGGCGTCGGAGGGGACGGGCGCCCCGGCCCACTCTGCGTGGCGGCCACACCGCCTGTCGGCCAGGGCGCCGTCCCCGCCCCCCAGCCCCGGGCACACCTGCGCCGGGCAGGGGCGCCGGCCTCGCGGGGTCTCCCAGCGGGAGAAGCCCCTCCGCCGACAATCACACAAGCTGAAACTGTGAAGTCTAAGATACAGACTCTCCTTGCTGTCTATTAGAGTTTTGGCAACAGGACTGTGACTTATTTTAAAAACCCAGTATTTCTACTTATGTCACATGAACAGACAAGACAGTGAGGTATGTGAGGCTTTTCCGGAATGGTCCGGAGGCTGAAGCGAAGTGTGGGGCCGGCCTTCTAGCAGGTGGCGCTCGGGCGGTTTCGATGCAGCTGTTGAGAGCACGCGTTGCGGTCACTGCTACAGGGAGGTCTCGCGGAGGACCCTGTCGTGGTGCTGGCACCTCCTCCCTGTCGCGAAATCGGTCATTTGTTAAAGGCACAAAACACCAGGAAAAGCTGCAGAAAGGAGGAGTGGAGGGAAGGAGTCATATTTACCACGTCACTGCACGACACAACACTTGCGCACATGTGCATGAGGTTTACCTGCCCCGGGCGTGATGCGGAAGGCCAGGAACACGGGCTGCGTGGGGGAGAGAGGAGAGGTCAGCACCGCACCGCAGACACGGCGCGCCGCGCCCCCCGCCTCACCCCGCACCGGCGTCTCATGAGGGCAGCCTGAACCGGTCAGAGGAGCCTACGGGCGGCAGAGGACGAGCGGCCCACGCGCAGCGCACGCAGCAGGACCCCGGGACCCGCCAGTGTGACGAGCCGGGGACAGCCCTTTGCGTGTGTCGGGACGCGCCGTCTCCAGGCATCACTGCGCAGCTGATCCGAACGGCCGCTCAAGAAGCCCAGGCACAGCACGCAGGAAGGAGCCCGCAACCTCCCACCACCCTGCGGTGGGGGCCTCGTCCCCTCGGAATGTGCTCGGGGCCGCGGCTCGGAGGCCTCGAGGGTGGAGGAAGTGAATTCATTTACTTTGGCTGAAAATGGGGCGTGACCTGTCACCTGGCATGGCCCTTCAGGGAGACGCCGGGCTCTGTTTCCGAACAGGCCCGTGAACGCCATCTGTGTGATGAGCGCCTCCCGCAGAGCCCCCGTCTGTGACACTCGCATCCACCCCCGCACTGCGGACAGTCGGCTCGGCTGAGAGGGCCCAAAACACTCCAGACGCACCCTCGAAAACCAGTCTACAGAAATCATCAGCTGCAGATGAACTGCTATTTTTTTTTTTATAAATAGCATAATTGTGTGTTTTGTTCTATTGTGAATAGTCTTTTCTGCCTTTTTTCTACCTACCTACCTACCTGTCCTTTGGCATTTTATTAAAGTTAAACACAAACAGACCGACTTGGCCCACCGCAGAGGGTCAGACGCGGAGGCCCTCTGGTGCGCCCTGGGCCGCAGTGTGGCTTACGTCACCTTGTGGTCTCCCATGCAGACGTTGGGCCCGATGTGGTCGTAGGTGACAACCTTCTCCTCGCTCTCCGACTGGGAAAAGGAAAGAGAGAGAGGCCGGTGGCACCCGGGGTCCCGTTCGGGAGGTGGCAGCAGGAACTTGGGGGCTTCCTGGGAGCAGAGAGGCAGGTGGGGACAGTCCCTGCACATGAACCCCATGGCCTGCCCCGCCCCCGCCCCTCGGGGCTCTGCTGGCCTGAGAGTGCGGCCAGCCTGTGGATGGAAGGTTCTGGTGGCCCTGCTACAGCCGAGATGGGTCCTCTTCTAGGACAGGGTGGGAGGCGCGGGGCCCGGCTCGCACGCTCTCCCCTCCCTGGCTCTGGCGCTCCCGGACGCCGGGGAGGCTGCGGCCTCCACCCGTGCTCTGCAGCGGGCGACTTCCTTCCTTTGCAGCACGCCCTGACCCAGGAGCTCACCTGCTCCCCGCCTTCCTATTTACACGCGTCCTGACAGCCCAGAACTCCGTCCAGAAGAGGACGCAGAGCTCCACACGGCCACGCAAAGCAGCCTTGCATATTAATTAGCCCTGCGTGCGCAGGCCCTGCCGGCAGCCGCCTTCACAGGGGCAGGACGCAGGGTTTGCTCCCGGTGATCAGTCAGTTCCGATGGGGCTGGGATTTTGTATCACAGCTGAAGCATCCGAGACTATAAAGTTAAAACTGAATTATCTTTAATGCAGTGGGAAGCTTAAGGTCAGATTTACTTTCCAGCACGGTTGCCTGCCAGAAAGTATAAAACGCAGCCTTCGCGCTGTACGCACGAGCACCTTCCAATCTCTCAGGAGCGTGACGCCGCCTCCGCGGAAACATTCATCAAACGCGGCGTGGTAATTTACAAAGGCAGCAGAAAATCGTGAATTTTCAACTGCATAATCTTTGGACAGATAAACAAATTACCGCGGGCACAGGCAGCGCGTGGCACACCTTGCTCAACATTCGTCACCGAGGCGCCCAGGCAGCCAGCTGCCCGCACCCGGAGCCACCTTTGGCGTCTGGAGCTGGGGAGGCAGAACGGAGCCCGGTGATGGGGTGACAGGGCGTGGCATGATGGATGAGGCCCTGGAGGCACGAGACACCCGTCTGCTTGGCTTGGCGCTTGCTGCCCGCAGGGCCGCCCGGGGGGAGGGCCCATCCAGGCTGCAGCCCCAGGAGGATGGGCGCCTGGGTCAGCTCAGCCAGGACAAGGCCGGGGATGGACCTGGGGGCCCTGGGTGGGCGGCGGCCTGACCTGTTGCGCTGCGTCCCTCCCCATGCCTGGCCCCGGGCGGCGCGCACTCACCCTCAGCACCAGCTCCTTCGCAGACGGGGACATGAGGACGCGGTCGCACCAGGCAGGGCACCGGGTGTTCATGTACTGCGCGGCCCGGCTGGAGTCCTCGCTGTACGGGTAGCTGGGGAGACAGGGGCAGGGGTCAGCCGGCCCAGCTGCCGCTGTGGGAGAGCTCCACGGGGAGGGTCCCGCGGACGGCCCCCCAGTGCGCCCCAGAATGGCCAGAGCTACCCAGGGAAAGAATGTTCATGCACACGTTTCTACAGCGCGAAGCCACACTCACAATTTAAGCTTTTACATCAGACTTATTTTTATGTGAAACTGAACTGTACTTCTAGCACAGGATCTTCAAACAAACCACTCCTTTACTGAATGAAATGTCTATTAAGCTTTGTTTGTTTGCTTCTTGTAGCTTTTGTTTTTGAACGTGGTCTGAAGTACAATGAGAACCCGCACGCACGGGAGAGAAGCCGCCTCAGAAGTCCTCTGCCTCGGCCCAGGGATGCGCCAGCTACGCCGGTCCCCTCCGCCTCGCCCCCGCCGGAAGTGCCTCTACACGCGGGTGGCACCTGGGCAGCCTCCCGCGGGTCCCCACCTCCACCTGCCCCGCCCGCCTTGCTCCTATCTCAGGAAGGGCGTCCGGGGCTCAGGCTGCAGCCCCAGGTCTGCTGCTGACCGTCCGGACTCTCCGCCCAGGCCCGCCCACCCCTCTGTGGCTCTGGGATGGGCTGCAGCCTCCACAGCCCCCGGCTCTGCCTGGACACTCGGGCTCCGTCCCGCCTGCTGGGCTCTGCTCCCAGGGCCCGGCCACCCAGCGTCCTGTGTAGGCTGCAGACCCAACCCCTAAGGGGCGTTTCGTTTGGGATTAAACTGAAATGATGATAAATGAATTCGGCGTAAACTAACCGAGAGCCCTTAGCTGCGTCCAGCCTCGCGCCCTGAGTGGGAGCATCTGCTTATCCATTCATTTGTTCATTCATTCATTCACTCACAGAGATAGGATCTCGCTCTGTCACCCAGGAAGAGCGCACTGGCGCAATCACAGCTCACTGCAGCCTCGAACTCCTGGGCTCAAGTGATCCTGCCGCCTCAGCTCCTCAGTAGCTGGGACTACAGGTGCCACCACGCCCGGCTGATTTTTTTTTTTTTGTAGACAAAGTCTTGCGATGTTGCCCAGACTGGACACGCTGCCTCTTACAGCTTTCAACAGAGTCTGAAGACTTTCCTTGTAAAAGTCGAATGTGTACCTTTAGATCGATTCTGAAGTATCGTGTGGAATGTGTTGTGAATGATATCTTAGTCTCTGTTAAATTTTCCTGTTGGTTTTAGCTGGAAAAGAGTGTTATTGATTTTTCAGGCAGAACCTGTCATCGGTACCAGCAGGCGCG
The DNA here is from genome assembly GCF_000956105.1 of Propithecus coquereli. Classification (NCBI taxonomy): domain Eukaryota; kingdom Metazoa; phylum Chordata; class Mammalia; order Primates; family Indriidae; genus Propithecus; species Propithecus coquereli. The sequence continues at coordinate 623,897 of NW_012152763.1, forward strand.
GATTTGGGGGCCTCCTGGGCCCCCTGTCCTCTGCGGAGCTGGCTGCTCCCCAGGCCTGGACCTGCCCAGAAGGCCTCGGGGCCCCACCTCGTCCCTGCGCCTCGACAGCTAGGCAGGATGGGGGCTGGTGCTCTCTGCCCAGTGCCGCCCCCAGAGGGGCTGACCCTTCACAGAAACCCAGGCCCCGGCCTCAAATGTCACTTTACTTGATTAAAGATTCGGATGTGGTTACAAACAAGATCCACGTAGTTCCTACTTAGAGGAAGTACTTAGAGACAGTCCCGGCCCTGCACGGCCTTCCCTCGAGGGCCTGGCACGCAGCCCGGCGAGACACGCTGCCCAGCACGACAGCGGCGTCGGCAGCAGCAGTCGGAGAAGCACAGGACTGAATCACCTGCTTTTGGGAACGGCCGTTCCATGCCCAATTTCCCCACGTGGCTGTGACCACCACAGGCCTGCGGGTCACACCTGAGGCTGCCCCATGATGCCTACAGGGTCCCTACGATGATGCACCGGGGCCAAAGGTCAGAGCAAATGCTGAGCTCTGCGTGTGCACAGCACACAACGGCGAGCTGAGCAAGTCTGTGAACAAACAGGTTCTTGCTCCCCACTCTCGGTGGAGCACGGCAGGAGGTGCGATGCGCCCCCGTCCGCAGGGACAGGGGCTGGCAGCCAGACAGGCTCCAGTGAGCAGCAGCAGAGAAGGGGACGCCCGGTCGGCGACCTCCTCAAACCCCCGTGCACCCAGGAGAGAGGCCGGGGAGTGTTCACAGGTGACACAGGAGAAACCTGGCCCCAGGGGCGTCCCGGCCAGGGTGGACGGCAGGCCCCGCCTCCCCAGCTCGAGGCCCCGACACCCCGAGAGAACCAGGCCTGGGAGGTCAGTGTGGAGCCACGGCCGCTCCCCCCGCCGCAGGCACGAGGCTCGGAGCGAGGGCAGGTGAGGTGCGGCGCTGCCGGCAGCAGGGCCTGGCGGGTGATTCATTCGGGAGCGCCACGCACACAGACTTATCTGAAAGCAAACCAGGGCGCGGACTCGGACAAGGGGCCCTATGTCTGCCCCGAACAGCCCTGGGCGCCGTCACCATAATTAAAGGCAGTAGCGATAACGTGAACAATCGCCCTCCTGTGTGGCCGCTGCGTCCCTTCCTCGAAGGATGTGGGCAGCGTGGCTGACTGCTTGCATGGCCAGGCCGCCCGCCCTGCTGACGGGCTCGGCTCTGAGATCCGAGGGGTCTGGGCTGCGCAGGTAGCGCTGCCCCGGCCCCGAAGCTGACCAGGGCAGGAAGTGCAAGGCCGGGCCGCGTCTGCCTCTGCCCGGTGGGGCCGACGCAGGGCACCAAGGCTCGGGAAGGCCCAGAGGCAACGGGGCTGGAGCCCAACTCTGCTGAGATTCCACAAGCAGGAGGCCTGCGCACGCGGGCTGGCCAGCGCCGTCCTCTGCAGGAGGCAGGAGGGTGTCGGGGAGCCCCCAGTCCACTTCTCCCGGGGGCGGCAGGGCAGGAAGCCCCTCCTGCTTCTCGCCCGTAAGACGGTAACTGTCCCCAAACACCTGCTGCTGTTGTGTCGGTGACACAACCACTTCAGTAGCACCAGGCACCAAGGAGGATTCAGGACGTTACAGAGGAAAGTGACTTCGACGGGTGTCCGTCACCGTAATGGCATCACTGACGCGCATGTCTGCATGCGAGTGAGGCCGGAGGTCACAGTAAACAACCGTGGCCTCAGTACCTGGTTTCAGAACCACCAGCTGCTAATGAAATGCCTGGAGAAGACAGAAACACTAAGATCTCAGTGAAAATGCTGAACAGTTGAACTGTGGCTGCACCGAAACCCCAGGACGCAGGAGACTCGGTGCTGGCGGCTGGGCCTGCCCGGAGCCCGCTGGGCCGGGGGAGCAGGGATCCCGAACCTCGGCGGGTCTGGGCGCAGTGAGCCGCGCACAGGCGGAACCATGTGGCACTCGCTCGTTTGCGCCCGGCGTGGGCTGAGCACATCATGACCCTGGACTTATCAGAGAGCGGGCGCAGCTCGTGGACTCACGCTGCGTGGCCTTCACCTCAGCACGACACCCTCCACCGTCTGCGACACTCCAGTTACTAGCATCTCGGGGCTGTATCATTCCTGGCCACACTAAGATGTCACTGTTGTTTCCAGGGCGCCTGAGCAGGGAGCAGGCAGCAGCCGGTCAGCGTGGTCTTCCTCAGCGTCGCACGCTCGGCAGTGGACAGGCCAGTCCACCCACGACTGCGCTTGATGGCCCCATTCGCTGAGCCTCAAGCCTGGGAAAAGGGACTCTGGGACCCCGGGCACGAGACGGGACTCTCGCCCACACCGAGGCGCTTCTGCAGGCCGCCGGCGCAAGTGGCTGCTCGTTTTCAAGGACAGCGTTTTTTGCCGGAAAGATCGACAGACAGACCACGGTCACTTAGACTTGGACAGCCAACAGGCTTTTCCCAAGAAGGGGTGAGAGGAGCTGCCTCTTCGGGGAAACAGCTGGCAGTCTTTGTTGTGGATGACAGAATTTAAGCTTTCAAGAAAAATCCCGCCAGCCGGGGCCCGACCGCAGGCTCCTCTGCTGATGTCCACGCGTTGACGCAGGCGCTGTGGGCTCTAGAGTGAGGTGTGCTGACGCCCAGATACCCCCACACCCCGTGACCACGCATGCTGCCACCAAGGCGTGCATGGCGGCCAAAGATCCATCCCACGTGCAAAGGGCTGACAGCCGGGGTCGCAGACTCCACACTGCAAATAAGCTCCGAGAAGCACGTTTCTGGAAGTTGCACCGAGCGGGCGCACCGCACCGCGGAAGGCAGTCGCGATGCCCACGGGCACCGCTGCCCACACCCGCCGTCCTCTGCCAAGCCGACTCTAACACCATTATAAAGAGTGGGAGTCAATGCCACTCCTCTCGCTGATTATTTTCTGTTTGGAAAATGGTTACTTTTTCATAAAAATGTTATTTATGTTAACACATAGTGGGTTTGTTATTGCTATTTTAAAATGAACTACCATTTTAAAATCTGTGGAATTATCAACAGATACAACCCACAGGACAGACAGACCTGGGGTCCTCGAGCTGTGAGGAGCGAAGAGCGGTCCTGCCCGCGGGTGCCGCGGCTCCCCAGGACTCGCCCCAGAGCGACAGTGATAGCGTCCTGATGGGGGACACGGCTTCTCCTCCTAACAGAGCGGTTCAGTCACTTCTTGACCTGAGGATGTGCACAAACACTCTGCTGTTATTTAAGTGAGACACGTGACAGCTGTCCCCTTTCACACACGACGAGTTCACACAGACAGAGCGGGTCGTTGGCAGACTCCTCCCTGGTCTAAAAGCCACCGGTGGCGGTGGTGGTGGCGGGCGGGAAGGTCCAGGTCTCTGCTGCCGGTGACTTGCTGGAGTCCTCTGGCTTCGGAGGGGCTGTCCCGGAGAGCAGCTGGGCGTGAAGGCCCAGAGGAGGTACCACCCTCAGTAACCCTTGGCTGCGCAGGGCTTAGCGAATGCTGAAAGCCCTGGGAAGATGCTGCCCCGTCACTTTAGTGGAAAAGGCAGCTGTACAACCGCATCTTTATACTCTCATCTCTTTATTTTAAAGTTAATGGCAGTGCCCAGTGCTGCTCCAAGGTGCCCGGAGCCACTCTGAGGTCTGAGCTCCCTCTGCCGTGACATCAGGGCAGGGGCTGGGCAGCAGCTACAGGACACACCAGCCACTGGCCAGCGTGTTCATCTCATGAATGACGGAGCGAAAGCACAGTTCTGAAAACCAGGATCTGCAGCCAGAGAAGACAGCTCAGCCCTGCCCTGCCCGGCACACTGCTGCCGAGACAGACGCAGGCCCTCAGCACCCGGGCTGCGGCAGAGACATTCCGACAGTCTTGGAGTCCTCACGGCCTTCTGGAAAGTACCAGGAGGGCCCAGAGTGTGGGGAGCACAGACACCAGGAGCTACATCGCATGATGAGAATTTAAGTGGGAAGCGGGCAACCTCTGACGCACGGAGCACTGCCCAGGCTGCAGACCCCTCCAGGCGCAAGTCACTGTCATCACACAAAGCCCAAGAGTGGGGCTGAGGGCACCAGCCAGGGACGCTCCGGTCAGTGACGGGCCCTCCACGTGCACTGAGGAGCCACCTGGGGCGGGACTGCTCTGACAGAGCAGCCCGTGTGCGCCATCCCACCCTGCCCCGTGCAGGGCCGCGACCACGAGGCAACTCGGGGCGGCCCGCGTCTCGCGCTGACTCGCCTGCACAGGTGCCAGGAATCGGCCCGGCCTTGGGCGGCACCGTCCACTCCCAGGAGGCCCTAAGCACGCCCCGTGGGCACCGCCTGCAGGAACAGGACCGAGCCGGGGCTCTGTGACCTCGGGAACGAGCAAAGCGGACCCAGAGTTCTCGGGCCACACTCTGACGCACATCTTCGGAAGGGGAGCTGGGGGCGTCCTGGGGCCAGCCCGCCCCGCAGACTCACAGCACCCCGGGAGTCTTGGCGCTGGGACAACAAGTCACCAGGCGCCTCTGGGGGCCTGCGTGTCCAGCAGTCAAACCTCAGGCCCAAGTGGCGATGGGGTGGCACCTGCCTGCCCACAGGATGACACCAGCATGCCTGTCGCGGAGACGCCAGCGGCAGCACAGAGCAGGACATCTCAGCTACCACCACCTTCCGGAAGGCTCCCCCTGGACTCATCTGAAAACCTTCCCTGGACACCAAAGCACTCTTATTTCAAGGCTCAGCCCACGGCACCACCACCGGCTGCAGGGAAGACTGTGTCACCAAGCTCCCCCCGGCAATGTCCTCTTGGGCTCCCACCCCTGTGCCAAAGGAGGGCAAACGGGGTCTGCAGCTGCTTCCAACAGCGAGTGACTGCTCTGTGCCGGCCCCCGTGCAAAGAGTGCACGCAGACACCCACACCCACATGCTCACAAGCACGCCTGTGCACACACACTTGTTCATATGTGTGCACACTCACAGAACGCACACCTCACATGCACAAACCCTGCAAGATTCACACATGCTCTCACTCATGAAACACATGTGCACACACCCATGACCATGCACACATGCATCCACACACCTGTGTGGTGCACACTGCATACTCACAGACACATGCAATGCTCACACACAGTGCAAACCCTCGTGCATGTGCACACCCCCCCGCACAGTCCCGTGAGTACACACCCCATGCAGTAGTGCATGTGCATGTGTGTGCACTGTGCAACACAACCATGCATGCATGCACACTCAAACTCCTGTGCACACGTGCACATGGCCTTACATTCATGGATGTGTGGACACACCGCATACACACATGTAAACCCATATACTGCACACACACATGCACCAGTAGTCCATAACCCACTTACATTCTGCACACACATGCACACACTGACACATGCTCACACATGAGTGAATGTGCCTATGCATAGATCCTCTATACACACACCCAGACCCATGTACACACCCATGCACATGCACACCCATGCACACAGGCTCATGCCCACGCGCACATACAACCTGCATGCACACACCCCTGTGGGTGTGCGGGATCACCTGCTTTACAGCAGCAAAGAACACATCTGGGCAGGTACCACAGAACCACCACTCTGATCCCCACCCTGCTCCTTCCCAGTCACACTCCTGTTCACGCCACTCCCACTCTGTGGAACGGTTCTCCAAACCCGCACGGCAGCCCATTGGGGGCTGGGAACTCTATTTGTTGGTCACGAACGTGGTTTTAAAATACGGTAGAGCCAAAGGGAGGAGGGGCATCGGTGCATCCAGGAGGGGGCAGGGCACAGACTCAGGAGCCCCTGGTGCTGGGCTGGGAGATGCAATGGTTTCTGCGGTGAGCTGGACTCCGACACTTGGCAGCCGGTGCTTCTTTGGTTTGGGACATTTCTACCTCGGAGAGCTCCAGTGCTGTTTCCAAACTGCAGGAAAATGCCTGTAACTGAACTGACGGGACAGGAAGTGCCCAGAGCCTCCCGTGTGCTCAGCAGCAACGCATGTCTTGTGTCGACACCCGCCAGGCTTGGGTGGGCGAGGGCGCTGGTGTGCGCAGCGTGACGGAGAAGCCAGCGGCTGGGGCAGGACGTGAGCCGCCCACGGTGATGCCCTGGGCTACCCAGGCACATGGATCTCTGGGTCCCTGGAGGCTGGACTGTCCTTCATCGCGAAGGCCGTGGCCAGCGCAGGAGGGGCGAGGCTGCTCTAGAGCTGGCTCTGAGCAGGGGCTCGGGGGTCCCGGCCACCGTGCACAGAACCTGCCGGTGCTGCCTGATGGAAACTCCGCAGCCCGGTGGAGTGAGGGGCTGCAGGCCACAGTGCTGCCAAGAAGACAGTGACGCCAACGACGGCTGGCACAGCTTGCTGGCAGGAGCCCCACGGTTTGATGACAGGGCTCTGCGCCTTGCAGCAGCAGTGCTGGGGTGTGAGCGTGGGAGGACCACTGCCGCCCTGACGTGGCACCACAGACCTTACTCCTTAAACCACACGGCGGGTGCGGCCGGCTTCTCGGCTCAGGGTCTCACATCAGGGCATCGTCCCTGCCCTGCTGGGGCTTGGGGAGCTGCTCCCCGGCCAATCCTAGAGGGAGGCAGACCTGGCCTGAGGCCTGGCGTGAGTGCTTCGAACGCTGCTTCCCGGCAGGGAAAGCCGTCCGACTGGGCCCGCGTAGGTGGCGCAGGGTACTGACCCTTTTAAGTACACTGTTCTTAATCACCTCACTTAACCAGACGCCTCCTGGGCTGCATGAGCCCTGAGATTGGCACCACTGGCCCGGGCTCTGACCTGTGCCCTGAGCACCTGGACCCCCCAGCCAGAGCCCCGCATCCTGAAGTCAGAGAGGTGCAGGCCTGTGGCCCACCACCGAGCTGCAGAGAGTCCATGTCCAGAGAAGGGCCTCTCCCAGCCTGCACACACCTGGCCACGGGAGCGTGGTACAGGCGTCTCGAGTGAACCCCACAGCAAAGCTGAGAGGCCGTCTGGTTCTCGTGCTCAACCACCCACTCTGAGCCACGGCCGTGGAATGGTCACTGCTGGGCTTAATGCAGAACAAGCGGGTGAGCAGCAGCGCCCCGTGCTGCCTCCAGACGGACGGCAGGTCGCAGAGGCGCGGCAGGCGAGGGCTGAGTCCTGTAGGCTCAGGCCTGGCGGCACCTTCATGGGCCACTCGCTGTTAAATCATTTCTCTCTCTTCATGCCACTCCTCTGAGGCCCTGCGCTGGCTGGGAGGAGGGAACCCGCTGTTATTGTTGCAGGTTTCGAGATCCCACAAACACTGGCATGAACACAGCTGATGACGTGCCCGGGGAAGAAAAACGGAACCAAAAACCCTCTCTCAAGACACGGCCTGTGGCAGGTCCCAGCATTCCCAGAAAGATCCAAGGCAGAGCCGCCCCTGCAGACCCCAGCATGCAAATCTGACATGGCCTTATTTTGCATATTGGAAAAAATCTTTTTTTTTAAAAAAGAAGGTAACAGAATTACTTATTACTCCCAGCGGTTGCTTTCTTCAGCTCATGGAGAGGGTAGAAGAAAGTGCAGTTTGCACACAAGCATGGGATGCACGCACACACACATATGCACAGACACACATGCTCATGTGCATAGACACACACGCACACACATGTGCACAGACAATGCATACACACGATGCACACACGTGCACAGACAATGCACACACATGCACACAGACGCAGGCAGGCACATGCACATGTGCACAGATACAATGCACACACACGGTACACATGCACGGACAATGCGTACACACGATGCACACACACGCAGGCACACACATCCACACGTGCACAATGCACACACACGCACACACACATGCACACATGCACAGACAATGCACACACACGGTACACATGCACAGACAATGCATACACATGATGCACACACACGCAGAGATACACCATGAACACAGTCACGCACACATGCACACACTCCTGCACACACACATGCAGGCACACACATGCACATGTGCACAGACACAATGCATACAGACACGCATGATGCACACGCACACACAGAGGCACAGACACACCAGAGGGAGGAGGGGGACGTTACCTGGCCCGTCCGGCAGGCAGAGTGTTCCTTACCTGGGAGGGAACGAGATGTCCAGTTCGTACAGTCTGTCCTTAAAGACGGACAACTCTTTGTCAAATTCCAAGAGCTAAAAAAGAGAAAAAGAAAATAAAGTCACTTTGTTTTTCCTTATCGGGACACACTGGTCTGTGTGCAGCGGGATGCCTGTGACTTTGGGGAAACACGCACGGCTCAGGTGCTTGGAGTGGCGTCTGCCCACCCAGAGCTGCTGCGATGTGCCACCAGCAAGCTCTGTGGGTGCCACCGGACGCTGGTGTCCACCACCCCTGCTGTGGCGGCAGGACCTGCACTGCCGTCACCAACCAGCTCCGCTCACCCGGAGACCTCCCCACGCGGTGGCCTCTCTGCCGGACGCCCAGAGAAGCACTCGCAGCCTCGGGCAGCGCCGAGGCAGGCACGGCGGATGGCAGATGCTGTCCCTCTGTGGCACCTTTGGCCGCTCCTCCCTGGAGCTGGGCTTGATGGGACACGACTGGCAGCGTGAGCGTCAGCCTCGCGCCAGAAGGTCAGAAAAACTGCCCACCTTTGCACACAGGTGAGATTCCGGCTGCAGTTCAGGCACAAAATGCTCATTGCCACGCGGGGAGGAGGCCCCCTCAGGACTCCCCAGAGACGAGGGTGTCGCCCCCACCGGTGAGAGGCCACGTGGCACCCTCTCGACGCCGCTCATCAGTCACGTCCCACCCACAGCTGTGCAGGGCGCAGCGCCGCCCGCCTGAAAACTACACCGTGTCCTGGCGCGTTCCTGCCTCCTCATCCATCATTGCTGAGACCTGCAATTAGCAGGCTCCTGTACACGGTAATTACCGCGTGCCGGGCTGCTGCCCGAGCCACCTGCACCGTGCCCCCCGCCAGCCCCCCCAGGCTGGCACCTGTGATCTGGGGCCGGGTCAGGGCTCAGGTTGCAGGAAAACAGCCAGAATCTGGACAGAAGGTGTCGCGTTCACAGCACTGGCACGGCGACCACGCGCTGGCAGGAGAGGGGCGGGGCACTTCAGACGCAGCTGCCTGGTGTCACTGCACGACGCAGAGCCCAGATTCGGGCCGGGTCACAAACAGCCGGGACCCCACGGGTGCTGGGTGGGGACACACTCCTGTGGGTGGGAGTGCCCAGGGCTCTGCGCAATTCACCCGGCTCAGCGCAGCCCCAGCACCCAGGCCCGCAGGCAGCTCTCCGTGACACCGGGTGGCCCTGCTGCCCCTGCACCGGGGGAGGCTCCAGCACCACCCCATGGAGAGACCCACTCCAGGGCCACGAGCTCCGGCAATGACCTCGGGCAGCTCCCCAGCGGGTGGGACACAGTGGACGCCCTGGACAGGGAAGTCCTGCCTTGAAGGGCAAAGCGTGTACGTGGGCTCCAGACCCATCCTGCACTCGTGTGTGTGTGTGTGTTCGTGTACCTGTAGGAGCACTTGCATTTACACACATAGGCCTACAAACGTGTCACATGTAGGTCACCCCACGTCAGAGACAAATAGTCCCGTGAATCCCCGTGTGGGCCCTGCTGGCCTCTCAAGCACTGGGATGTCTCGGCAGGGCGGTGTGGAGCACCAAGCCCCTGTGTCGACAGGTGGGGGCTGTGCACCAGGCAGGTGGCTTGTCCGGGGCTGACCTGGCTCTGACCACCGCGACCAGCAAGGGGTGCTTGGCTCCGCGGCTGCTGGCTGCGCGAGATCGGAAGCCAGGCCCTTCCGGGCATCCTGTGCCCAGGATCTACCGGGAGCTGCCGAGAGTGGAAGGAGCCATGGCCGACCAGCGTGTTTCCAAAGTGCTGACGGCAACTCCCTGGGATCTTGCGGACGCGGTTCCAGATCTCAGGCGCACAGGCAGGTGGGTGTGGGGCTCACCCTGCGCTGTCAGGCGTTCCACGAACCCCACATCTGACACAGGCTTCTAAAGACCCCCGAGGACGTTCCTCTGTCACGGCCGCTCATGCACCTACCCACGAAGTCCACAAAACCAGCTCATCGCACGTGACACGTGCTGAGACCTGATGTGACGTCCTTGTTCCTCCTTCGTGGCGCCCTGCTCCGGAAGCACAGCCACCCCTGCCGTCCATGAGGACACCCCTGTGTCCACTCTGCCTCTGTCTCCGCGTGGACGTTTATGTTCCGGCTGGTGCTCCAGGACAAGCCGGCTGCCTGCAGAATTCCAAGTTAGCCGCATTTTCCATCTGCTCTTTGATCGCGTTGCTCCATCGCCTCCTGGCTTGTGCGGCTGCTCTGGAAGCCTGCGGCCGGCGCCATGCTCGTCAGGCAACCCGACATCTTTCTCGTGCTGCTTTTAAACGTCTCTTTGCGTCTGAGGCTCTGCCATCTCCCTCTGATGTGTCTGTGGTGAATTTATTTTCATTTCTCTCGCCCAGGACTCCCTGTGTTTCCTGAGAATTTCTGTGACAGTTCTGGGAAACACGCGGTCATTAACTCTCCAAACACGACTCCTGGGAACTCCTACTTGGTTGCTGAGCTCTGGTCCCCCTGTCGCGGACCCTCCCGCTCACGTTCTGCACACGCGTGTGCTGCGCTCGGGCACCCCTCCGGCCTGTCCTCCAGTTCACCGGCCCCTTCTCCAGCTGTGTCCACCCCGCCTCTTCATCCGCCCGGCCGTGCTCAGAGCTTCCTCGTGGACACTGTCCAGGGGTCTCTCCTCTGCCCCGCCTGCTGCTCACCCACCGGGTCGTCGCCTGACAGCCCGGGGGCTCCGTGGTGGGGCGCCTGTCCGTCCGGCCCCCAGAGCAGCGCGGCCAGGGAGTAGCTGCTAAGCAGACGCGTGACTCAGCGGTTCAGCGTGGTGTCCACGAGTCCCGCCGCGTGGCTTCCGGAGAATCCAGGCTCTTTCTTTCTTGTTCACACCAAGTTACGGCCTCGACAAAACTCCAGTGAAAGTTCAGAACCCTGAAATGCCGCCTGGCCGCCCAGGGAGAGGAGGCACCCGCCTCCCACCGTCCTCCACCCAGGGCGGTCTTCTGGAAGCAGAGGCTGGGAGTCACAGACGGGCACGTGCAGAGCCGAACTCACGGCCAACACGCGATTTATTCGGCTTTGGGGACAAAGTGCTGCTTTCTGCTCGAGCTGTGGCTGTTGCTCAGGGCACGTCCTGCCTTTGGCCACTGGGTCCAAGGTGATCTGTGAGCTCTGAGCAGCTGAAGCACTTGTCCCCAAGCTGCCGCTGAGAGGTGAGTGCGCCAGGCCGGGCGAGCACACGGGCGCGCAGTGGACGCAGGACCGCACGGCGAGGGGCACGTGAGGAAGGGCTCTGAGCAGGGCTGCGGTGCTGAGTGAAGCCGCCACCGTGATGAGCTGGCGTGGGTGGGGCGCAGGGCCGAGGGGACACTGACTCCGAGGACCCCCGCAGGGGAGGAGGCAGAGCCTGTGCACGTGGACGGAACACTCTTGATGGGTCCCTGTCACCAGCGCCGACATCGGCGGGAACGCAGGCAGCCGAGGGGCACCCCGAGTCGGGCCCCAGGAACCTCCGTGGAAAGTCTGTGGCCCACGGGCTTGCGGGAGCACAGGGCGGGCAGAGGGCCTGTGACTGAGCTCCCAGAACCCGAGATCCAAGGCCCACGTGCTCCTGAGGAAGTTCCCTGGTGCAAACTGCAGGGCGAGAAGCAGCTTTGCAGTCTCCGCAGGCTCAGCGCCTCAGGGGGTGAGGCCCCAACCCTTCTCTGCACACCGACCTGGTGGAGAGACCCTCGCCCATGCTGCTGGGATTCTGAGGAGCCGGGGTCTCTCACTCCCTCCTGGGTCTCCCGTGGGGTGTTCGAGCTGGCCCCAAAGGGCCTGGGGGCTTCCTGTGCCCTGCACTCAAGGCCTGAGGACGGTGCTGGTCCCTGGTGGCTCAGAGGGAGCCGCTCAACCTGCTGGGGCCTGGGTCACACTGCTGGCACGTCTACACGGCAGGCCTGAGCCACGGCCGACCTGTCTGCACACTCAGAACCTCGGCCAGAGCAAACTCTGTATCATGTTTTGTAAACTAGAACTCTCCTCCAGGGAGAAAACAAAACACATCTCCCCTGAATGCAGACAGAAGTTTAACATTACTGGCTGAACAGAGGATTTGCATCGAGAGGGAAAGCTAAAAACCTACACTTCTGATCTTTCAAGGAGTCACTGTGATCTGACTCCACGTGTCGAAACCCGACCCGCCCGAGACAGGCCAGGTGGCATCGCGCAAGCCCCGCAGCTCCAGCAGCACCCAGCAGGCAGCTTCTCAGCCTGGGGAGAAGCCAGCACAGGCGTTTAGATACCAGTGGAGACAAAGAGCGGGTTTCCCCTCTGCCCTCCCCTCCAGCCCTGGCCCCGCAGCCTCTGCCCTCCCCTCCACATCCCGCCCAGCAGGCAGGGCCACCCTGAACACGAGGGAGGCAGAGGAGCAGGGTCTGCTGAGGACGGACCCACACCTTGGTGTGGGCCGGACCTTCCAGCCTCTGCCCCGCCGTGGCCTGGCTCCCAGCAGCCACACGGGGCCCTCTGCCCGGGCTCTGTGGCGCGGGTTCTGCACACACGTGTGCACACGCACACCGCCACGAGCCACTCAATGACAGGGACGCGTTCTGAGAAATGCATCACTGGGCAGTTTCGCATCGTGCGAGCACCACCGGGTGCGTTGCACAGACCTGGATAGCATAGCCTGCCGCACGCCTGGGCCGTGAGGTGCGGCCGCCGCTCCCGGGCTGTAGCCTACACAGCGCAGGCCCGTGCTGAGTGCGCGGGCAGGTGGAACTCGGCGGCAAGCATGCACGTAAACATACACTATACGTGATACACGACAAACAACGCACACTGCGCACGGACTTGCCAGGAGTGGAGCCTGCAGGACGGGAGGTTGCCCTGGTGACCGGGAGAGGGCGTGGCGAGGGCCGCGGAGGCCCAGGCGCTGCTGCGCGCCGAGGGCCGCACGGAATTTATGCTCCCTCTTCTTTTTCCAGTAACAAACTGACCTTAGCTTACTGTAACTTTTTACTTTATAAACTTTAATATTTTTAACTTTTGGACTGTTTAGTGGTGACGGTTTAAAACACAAACACACTGTACAGCTGTATATCCTTATTCTAAAAGCTTTTCCCATTTTTAGAATTTATTATTTTTTAAGAACTTCTTTGTTAAAAACTAAGACACAAACATGCACATCGGCCTCGCACAGGGTCAGGGCCATCAGCGTCACTGTCTTCCCCTCCACGTCCTGCCCACGGCAGGTCTCTGGGGCGGGAACACGCCCGGGACTGTCAGCCCCGTGGTGATGGCGCCTTTGGATGCCCCGAGGGACCTACTGAAGCCGATACCGCTGACTCGGGAGAACACTCCGGACCAGCGATAAAAAGTACAGTTTGGCAAAGATGTAAACCGGTCACGCTGCTGTTTACCGTCGTTGTCGAGCCCCGTGTGCTGTGCGTGGCTGGTGCGTGGGGGCTTTCGCTGTTACCCAGTGACCACTCCCCCGTTTTAATCAGCCCTGCCAGGCCCCCGAGCGGCCACAGTCTGCCTGAACGTCCTGATTATAAAGCAGAGCCTGTAACTGTGGACACGCGTGCACGCCCACACGCTACAGCAAGCACAGTGCTCCGGCAAGGCCGCCCCAGGCGCTCGGCACGGTGGGCTCACGCCTCCCATCATGACCAACTGCGCTCTGTCAGCCATCCCCTGGCTGGTGGCCCTGACCCGCCCTCGGTCCTTCCTGACGCCCCCAGGCCCACATGCGCTCAGCCCCAGCCCCTGCCCCAGAGACCCTCCGGGCAGCACTGCTCCTCACTGCCCCGCTGTTCACTGGCTCGCCAGTGTTTGCACAGAGACGTCCTGAACTGGGCGTGTAAACTCGCTCTCACTCAACGCTCGTCAGGCGTCTCGCCATGCTGGGGCCGTGCTGTGCTCCAGCTGTGGCCACGGACAGAACCAGAACCTTCAGGCCTAGTGGGGACAGACGTGAAGCTGTGACGGGGCCATGCGGGCTCTGACGGGTCGGTGGGACCCTCACCCCATGTGGCAGCCATGGAGACACAGCTCCCCAGCCCCGTGCTCCCGCCCACCCGCCACGTCCACACGGATGACGTGGGTTAAAGTCACCGCTACTGCTGCGAAGGTTTCTGACCAGGAATTACTCGGCATTTCCGCTGAATTGATCATTTGTCTCTCTGAGCTTCTCGCAAACACAAGACCGATTCCACATGCATCTCGCACGCTCCCTCTGATTACAGAGTGAAAACAGGCAGGGCCGGGCGCGGACGATGACAAAGGGCGCCGGTCGTGCGCATCTGTCAGGAGCTGTCCCCGCGGCAGAGTCCACCGTGCTGCGGCGACACCGCGCTGATAAAGGGAAGAGCCCAGAAAATCGATGTGCCGGGGCCGGCGCGGCTGCTAAGCACACAGAAAACATCTCTCTCCGCGCGGCTGGGCGCTGCGGAAATTCCCAAGCCCTGCCCTGGGACAGCCACGGGAAATTTAATCTCTCCAAACCTCACCAGGCCACTCCATCCTGCGGCCCTGACAGCCACACTTATAATTAATTATACAATTTCGATGGGAATATCGACTAAACAAAGCTATAAATCATAGAAAAAGTCAATAGGCATGGACACATTCAATCATGTCTCGGCCAATGATTACTGCTCTTAAAATACAATAATTATTTTCAGGAGCCAGCTCGAATTAAATTCCTGTCAGACGGGTACAAGACCGGCGGCTGATGAAAGATGCGATGGATTTGGGGCTGCGTCCGGTGCAGGCGCGTCCCTCCTGTGGACGGGAGCTTGGTTCTCATGGCCGTGGTGCTGCGTGCTCAGCCAGACCGAGAAGATGAGACCGTCGCCGACGGCGCATCTATCGTCCCTCCCGTGAAGGGGACGACGCCCTGGTCTCCGGGCACGGCTGCCCCGGCGGTTGACTCTTCCGGCGGTTGACTCTTCCACGTGCGTGTACCTGGGGCAGGTGCGTGGGCACAAGCACGTCTGAGGCGCCATCGTCTCAGGGACCCGAGGGCAGGACAGCGATGCTGTTTGGCTCTTTGGAGAAACCACACGTGCAGCCCAGGGGGGCTCCAGGCCCCCCGGGCGAACCTCTGCCTTCCGGCGCGGGAGTCCTGACAGGACACGACTGACGGGCGCGGGCTCCTCCCACATCACCGCACGCGAGTCTGTTCTTCACTTCGACCCAGCTGTGTTTTCCTACCAGAGAATCAAATCCAAAAGTTCTCTGAATGTTCAAGCTAAGTTTCTTGTGCCTTAAACAGGCCCGAGACGACCTCGCAGGCAACGCAGGCAGCATCACTTCCAAAGGCAGCAGCGCGTCTCCGTGTAAACGCCGAGAGACGGAAACAAGGACTTTGGACCCCACGGAAGACGATCACTCCCAGGATGTCTTCGGAATGCGCCGCGACCTCTGTCCCATGGCACCACCTGGCTCAGCCCTGTGCTTCTCCCTCGGCCACTGCAGCCTCCTCCTCATCCCGTTCCTTGCTCCTTCTGGAACATACTGTCCCCTTGGACACCCTGGCGTCCTCCTCCAAGGGCTCCCACTGTCTTCCCGCCCTGCATAGTCCCGGGAGACCCCACGCCCTGGGCTCCGAGGGGCCAACTCTGCAGGGGGCCCTCACGGCGCCCCTGCCCTGGCCACCCCCAGTTCCTGCTTGTCCACATGTGGTCCCTTGCGGGGGGCGGACCGGCAGCTCCAAGCAGAGGGCAGATCCTGCAGCCAGCGCTGCCCTGGCAGGGAGCCAGCTCTCGACTGATCTGAGCTGCATGTTCCCGCCTCAGTTTCCACAGGCACTCACTACACGCATGCACCCACACCCACCTGTGTACACACACGTGCACTCATATACACGCTCATGTACACGCATGCACATGTGCTTACAAGCATCCGTGTGCACAAGTGTACGCATGTGCTGCACACAGAGCAAGTCCAGCAATGGGCGTGAGACACTTGCACACGCCTCTCGTCAACGCACACGTGGCTTTCGTCCATTCAGAGCGAAGCCCCGCACCTAGGGAGCCCCCCAAACCGCCCAGGGTCCCCCCTTAGACACATAAGGGTCTCAAGGGCCGAGGGGCCCGCTGAGGGTCCCGCCACCCACGGACGGGGCACTGACGCGGGAGCCACAGCCCCACCCAGCCCGGAGGCAGGACGCACCCCACAAGCTGTGCCCGGCAGGGTAGCATGGCCCCCAGACTCAAAAGCTGACCCCGAGAGGTGGTTGCGTCAGAAAGGTGTCCTGGAGCCACAGGCCACAGCCGACGGCAAACTCACCGCGGTGCCGTTGTTGTCTCGGAAAACCTCCTGGTTGAAGTAGCTGAAGAGCTTCTTCTCCAGCTGCAGCATGACCTGCAAGTCAGGGTTGTCAGTGCCCGAGCCGGGCAGGGGGCACCCCCCACCCTCTCACTCCCACCACCCGCAGGGCAGGGCAGCTGGGGGTCTGCAGAGGCCGCGCCCCCATCGGCGCGGCCGGTGGCCTCGTGTCGCCGACAGGCAGGTGCAGGCCCCACTTACCTTCCGGTCGTTGTCCGACTCGCGAAATATCAGCTTCACGACTTCGTTGGTGTCCGCGGCCCGGACGGTCTGCATCGTGGCCTTGGTGCAGAGTGTCTGCGGGAAACACGGAGGGACTCAGGCCCGGGAGGCTCTGCCTGGCCGGGGCGGCGTCAGTGGTCTCCCAACCCCTCCAACTGGCGGGACGCCCGTTTCCAGGCAGTGGCTGGCACTGGTGCTGCTTCACAGCCAGGTTTTCACACCTGGGCCAGGAGCCACCCCCACGGCATCCTCACACGGCCCTGCGCCTGCTCCCCAGGCCAGGCCCGCCGCTCACTACGTGCGGCTGCAGAGGCTCCTGGACCACAAACCTGCTTCCACATGGATGCAACCAGCACCCCCAGAGCTGCGCTGAGCAGGGCCCGGCCCTGTCGCAGCAGCTCCCTCAGGAGGGGGCTGGGCAGGCTCGTCTTGGCTATGCGGGGGGTAGGAGGGCTGGGTGGGGACACAGTCCTGCTTCCCAGCAGCAACCCCCAACCAGTCCCTGCGGGTGCTCAGGCTGGCAGGGCCAGGATGTCACAGCATAGGAGGGAGGAGCTGGGGTGGGGACGCAGCGGGGGCAGGGCTGGCCAGCGCGGGAAGGGGCAGCAGCCTGGACGGCAGCGGAGAGAGAAGGCCTTGTCTTAACCTCAGTGCAGTGGGGTCAGGCAGAGCTGAGGGCCCCTCGCCGCCGGCAGACAGCAGGAGCCTGGGGGCCTGGCCATGCTCCGTGAGCTCAGCATGAGCTGTGGGAACTCGGGGAGAGTTCACCAGCGGAACCGCAAGTGCCACTGCGGGGAGGGAGCGTAGCCCACGGCGGGGCAGAGGCTGTGCTCAGGGATGGGGAGGACGACTTTCTCCATCTGTCCCAGGAGCCCCCAGCGGCTTCCCAGAGCAGGGCTGGGGGGCCGGGTGGCTGCCACCACCCCAAGCACACTCCAGGGCAGGTCATTGACATTCAGAGCGCAGGTCGCTGGTTGGGTCAAGCCCCCCAAAGTGGCTTTTGGACTCATGTGTCACAAATCAGTCTGGGGCCTTCAAGCAGCCTGAGGATTAGAACAAGCACCCAAACAACTGGGCGGCGTCCCTGCCCGGAGTCCGGCCATCCACATGCTAATGTGCTTAAGTGGCTTAAGCAGCTTTCCGAAGGCGCCATTGTAGCCACCCCAGGACGAAGGAAATTCCTGGTTCTGTCTCCCAAAGGCATCTGCTAGAGACTTTTTAAGAACTGCTTTATCTCACCCCTTCAGGCAGCTCCCAAAGGACAAACACCGATGGACCCTGGGGCCGCCCAAGAGGCCCCGACACCTGCCCCGAGCGGCCACATCCCCATTCCCAGGCTTCGCAGGGCTGGCCTGTCCCCTCTCCTTTCAACCCGCAAAGTCCTGGCCACTCATGCAGAAAGCGCCAGGCTGGGCTTTTCCGGCTTGCCTCCTTACAGAAGGGATTTTTCTCTTTTGAAAGGAGAAAAAAATACCCCAAATGCTATTTTTAAAAAGCCATCTAGGATTTGTTTCATCATTAGTAGCTGCAGGGACGCTAGAGAGGGTGGCCCCAGCACACAATCTCGGGGCACTTGGAACGCCTCCTGCGTTTTCTCTGGCAGTTTAGGGGACTTGTGTGCTGAGGAAGTCCGTCTGTATGCAGAGAGCGAAATCCCTGGGTTTCTTCCTGTTAGGGTAACCACCGAGGCGCGCTGGCTGGACAGGGCGGCCGCAGGCCCAGGGCACGGTCAGCCGGGGAGGACGCTGTTTTCTGTGTGACGGAATCACACCGTGTTTACAGCCCGTCTGGTTTGGTGCTCAGAGCCCCGACGTGCCACACACAGCTGCCGGGCCCCTCCCCCCACCAGCCGCAGGCACACGGGCGCTGCCACCAAGCTCAAAACTCCACTGAGGCAAAGGCAGCCTCTCAGTCCTCAAAGGCCACGTCTTTTACGTGCATCTTAAAGAGCCAGCTTAGAAAAACAGGAGTTGTTCTGTGCCGGTACCAACACCCGCGCGCTGAGACACAGGGATGCACGGGGCCATGAGAGCAAGTGGGGCCAGAGTCAGCCTCCAACTTCAGGACAAGAGCCCGGACTCACGCTGGCTCCTCTGGGACAGCCCCGCTGTCACACCTGCGTGACAGGGTGCCAGGGACCGAGGGCTTCCCAGGGAGGGGAGCAGGCCGGGCATCAGCCGGGAGCCCTCTGGCAGGACCCGCATTTGCATGCCCCAGGCCTTGCTGAGCGGGGTCTGACGTGGGGTGTGCACAGGTTTCAGAGCCGCGGACGAGACACTTGCTTTAGGAAGCGTGTTTGCAAGTTCCGTGGGATAACTTTTGGTCTGTCCATGGTGGCAAGAGGCACATCAAGTCAAAGTGTATAAAATTGGATTTTTAAAATTCCTTTCAGTGATGGAAACCAGGCCATCCAGCTTTCAATGCGAAGGCAGAGACCGCACGATTTCGCACTGTCACCGCTAAGTCTCTCAATGACGTGAAGCTGCGGAGCCCCGTGTGGCCACCTCGATGAGTAGTGGACACCGGAAACCTGTCTGAACCTGCACCTGCCCACAGCCAGCAAAGCTCGGCGCCTGCGATTCTGCCTGCAGGACGGGCTCCCTCTGCGCACACTGCTTGGCGCACAGGGAGAGGAGCTAGCGAGCCCCGCACCTGTCACCCGTCGGCAGGTGACCCCTCCATGGCCCGGGGGCAGGTGGACAGGGACCCAGGTCAAGAGAGACGAGTCATCTGTCTTGCTATCGGTCACCACGTGCCAGGGCCGGTGTGGACGTGGCTGTGCTCAGGGTCCAGCCATCGCCGTGTGCGCTCCATGCCAAGCTCCGGGGCAGGTCTTGTGGAGAGCCAGGTGGACACATCCCCGAGCCTGGCAGGTGACAGGGCGCTTGGCCTGGTAACCACGATGCTTCTTGGAGAAAGGAGGGTCAGAGTAGAGCAGGCGGAGGCTGCAGGCGGAGATCCCAGCTGGGCACAGGCAGGGTGGGACGGGCAGGCCACCTGGGAGAGAAGAGGGCCCCAGGGTGGGACAGGGAGGAGCAGTGGAGAGGGGCCGGCAGTGGGAGGGACGGGGCTCAGGGAAGCTCTGGATCAGGGCCTGCTGGGAGGGAGGACAAGGGTACGGGGCGAGACCCGGGTGGGCCCAGCGCAGCCCATGGACCCTCCGCAAAGTACACCCCACCACCTCCCCCAGACCCAGAGGGCTCCTTTGCTCCTCAGAGGCAGAGAAACCAGAACGCATTTCCGTGTTTCCTTTCCTCCTCTGCCCCAGCAAACTCAGGAAGCGCCGTGTGAACGGGACGTGGGCTGGGGCCCTGCCATCCAGCTGGGTCCCCAGGGAAGGCCCACGGGGCTCTAGAGCGCCCTGCTCAGGCCCAGGGCACATGCAGGCTCGGGGGCCCACCCAGGACTTGGAAGAAGCCCCCGAGGTACAGGGCTGGAGGATGGCCCCTCTGAGGCAGGCCCCATCCTGGGTCAGGCTCTACTTCCCGCCAGAGATGCCCCAGCAGGAAGCTCGTCCCACACGCGGCTGAGCTGGGAGCGCGTGCGATCACCTGCCCTGCACCACACTCCCAGGCGGCGTCTGCCACACCCAGCCCAGCTCCAGATGCACCTTGTGCTGCGTAAAAGGACTCGGCCGGGGCCAAGAAGAGGCCACCGCAGTGCAGGGCGGGAGCTGGGCCCAGGGGACACGGCTCAGCGTCCCTAGAGAAAGTTATCAGAAGAAAGTTATTAGAAACAGCTGGCTGGGAAACATCCCTCTGCTGCCGTGACACAGCCTAATTCCTTGATTATTCCCTGGTGATGAGCACATTCTGTGTGCATTGTTCCCGAGGCAGACAAGATAATCTGCTAGCTGGTGGAGCCACAAACCCCGGTCCCAGGACCAGAGGCCATCAGTCGCGACAGCCTGGGTCTCCCTGAGAGCCGCAGGGCCTGGCACTTCTCAGAGGCCCTCAGCAGCAGTGCAAGAGCTCCGAGAGGGGTGGGGGCCCGTCCCCGTGCAGGCAGGCAGAGCCACCTGTCCCTGGATCAAGGGCAACCATGCTGTTCTCCCGCCACCGCCGCCCTGCGTCCACGGGCTCTCCCAGAGCTGCCCGGTGCACCGCAGAGCAAACGCACTCGCAGGTTAGTGCCTTTGGCCTCCGAGCCGGCCACTGGCTCTGGCCCAGCCTCTCCCAAAACACGTGTCGAGGTAGAAGTGGGCAGCCTGGCGGGGTCCCTGACACGCAGCCTGGGCCGCGGAGGCCGCCAGACGCTGCATTGTCTGGCCCAGAACAGCGCTTTCAGGAGGGATGACAGTGCCATTGTCCCGGGTGGCCTGTCAGTCACCAGTGGCTGCACAAAGAGGTGGGGGCAAGGTTTAATCCTGACTTTAGTCAGAGACGAAAACAGTCGGGGCCAGATGTCTGCAGACTGTTTAATGCGCAAGGAGCGTCCCGGCCGCAAAGGTCCGGAAGCCGCAAGGACTCCTTTATCTCCCCGAGAGCCGTCTCTTCCCTCGTCCCTCAACCTGGGGGCAAAAGGCTGTGAACAGCTGAATAAATTCAAAACAAACACAAAGTCAATCTTGCCCAAAATCTGGACACAGCACAGGCATCACTGAGGGAATATTCCAGGGCATTCTTAAGGCATCGAACCATTGCCAAGAGAATGAGACATTGTTTTTCCAAACTGAGACCTCCCGAGGAAGCAACGTGGTGACCCCACACCTGCCCAGCAGCCCCGGAGAGCACACACCTCCGCGAGGATTGTAGAGGCCGGGGCAGGCGGGACGGAGGAGTGTCCACCGGCCAGGACTCCGTGAGCTCCGGGCTGTGCCAGGGCCGCCGGCGAGGGAGCAAGGCCTCCTGTGGAAGCCTGAGGTGGCTCAGTCTGCGCTCACCTGCGGCCCCTGCGCGGAGAACACTCGGCCACAGAGCAAATCCTTGGGGGCCCCACTGACTCTTCTCATCAAATCGAAAAGAAAACAACTTCGAAGCCGAAAACAACAAAACGCATCCCATTCCTTGGGGTGACGACTCCCGTGTGGGCAGCCTGGCCACTGCCCACCTGCAGGAGCCCCGTCCAGCCCAGCCTACAAGTGACAGGAGACTCAGACCTGCCGACACAGCAGATGGCTGCTGAGGACGGAATTCGGGACCCACCGACTGCACCGCGGAGAGAACGCACCAGAACCAAGCAGCTCAGACGTGGCCCAGCCCGACGGTCCCCAGGCTGCAAGGCACCGTCCGTGTGAGCCCTCGGCCGGCCATGGAGGGCGTCCTCGGCACACGCGTGCCCCTCGTCCTCACTGAGGCTTTCCCGATGGTCAGGCCAGTACTCGAGAGGCCGCCTGTCGGCAAGCCCACGCAACGGCGCCACTGCTGCCTGAGTGGCTGGTGGCGTGAGCCGAACCGCTGATGTTGACCCTTTAGAACTTTCCTTCCTGCACCGAGGAGGAGGAAGTACTGGTTCCCGGGCACACTGCCTGTCTGGCCCTTAACTAACACGCGGAGCACACAGACGGGGAGCCCACACCGCGCTCCAGGTGCTCCCGCCACGTACTCGTCCATCCTGCGGATCTGCTCCTGCGCCACCGAGGGTGGTCTGAAGACACATTTGACCAATTTTTCATGCCCATCCCTCTAAATGTGACCCTGCTCCTGAGCTTTTATCCCTCTGACAACTTCATGGAGAAAAACACGCAGGCCCGCTGACAGCGTGAAATCGGGGACAAAGGCCGGGACAAAGGGGCTGAGGCGCAGGCAGGCGGCCGAATTTCAGCCACAGACAGATGTTCTTGGGAACATCTGAAAGGAAACGCTTGCAAGAGAAACAGCCTTGAAAGCAATGTCTTCAGCGGTTCAGACCCAGGGCCCAGGCGGCAGCAGCCTCAGCCGCCGATCTCGGCCGGGAGAACAAATCGCGTCATGAGCTTCTGCGGTGCGGTTTCTTTTGCTGCCCTCCACTCCCGCACAGGTGCACGCGAGTGCTCTTCAGCTAGGCGCCCCCTCTGCAGGACGCCGTGGCTCAGAAGGAAGCCGCCGGTGGGAGCTGAGGCCAGTGGTGGCCTCTGTCAGCTGCCGAGACCAGCCTCCACCTCCACACTGGGGCACCCACTTCACGTGCGACGGGTGCTGGGGTCCCACGGATGAGGAGACTCTGACTTTCTTGGCTCAGAGCGTGGAGAAGCTTCTGTGGTGCCACCGTGTGCTGTGACTGGCAAGTTGATCCGGCAGGTCCTGCAGACAGAGCCGTCCCCGCCCGGACGGCAGAGGAGGCCGGCCCCTCCCACGCTGCCGACCCCAGGGTGGCCTCCCTCCCCGTCCTCGGAACTGAATCTGTGGGCTCGGCCTCTCTCTCTGCCCCAGGAAACCACCGTGATCTCAGAGACCTGACCCTCCAGCGGTGAGTGCCGTGACGGGAACGTCGTCAGCCCTGTGGGAGGCTCCTCGCCGGCAGGCTGACCAAAGGCAGGGCAGCCAGAAACCCATCACTGTCTCGTCTTTCTTCTCGCCATCCTGTTAGCTGCAGTTAAACTCCAGCCGTAAAAGTGTCTGGAGAGACAAAGGTTGCACGTACAAATTCCGTGCAACAGCTCCCAAGCAGCAGTGATGAAAGAAACGGAAAGGGTTTCTAGAAGACGGTTAACAAAGACAGACCTGAGTACTTGCCACAGGCTTCCTTAAAACAAGTTAATGGAAAATCATTACCTTTCAAGTTTAAATTTTCTGAATGACGACAGACACAGAACTGACTCCCGGGGATAAACACTTCCTGTGCTACGGATAATTCCGGTAGCAACGTTGGACGTTAATACAAGTCTGTGTTCCGCCGCACGGTGTACCGCTGAGTCAGCACGACGCTTCTGCGTTGAAGGCGGCTTAACTGAAAAGCTCCCACGCTGCTGCCTCCTCGAGGTGCCTGCACGGCTCGGCCCCGCCACTCAGACCAGAGGGGGGCGCCGCCGCCACCGCTCCTGCACCCGCAGTCGGCTAGCACGCTGCAGCCAGACACGGGGCCGCCACACTGCGGGAAGAGAGCTCGAATGCTCAGCTCTGCAGACACCCTAGTCCTCTGGGTGTCCACCTGGGTTTCAGGAACACAAAATAACACCATCGGTCCCAGTGATTAACCGTTCCCTGGTAGCTGACACCCTCAGACGCTGCTCCAAGTCTTAAACTCACCACGGAGTAGGGAGCGGGAATGGTCAGGGAATCACTTAGCTGACGGCTCCGAAGGTGCAATCAGTGGCTTTAAAGCTTGTGTTTGTCA
Source organism: Propithecus coquereli (assembly GCF_000956105.1). Taxonomy (NCBI): domain Eukaryota; kingdom Metazoa; phylum Chordata; class Mammalia; order Primates; family Indriidae; genus Propithecus; species Propithecus coquereli. The sequence continues at coordinate 647,761 of NW_012152763.1, forward strand.
CTGGTGACTCCTGGTTGAGGAAAGTGCCTGGGAAGTAGCACCTGCATGGATTCTCTGGCCGTCCCCGCGGGATGCACCCCTGCTGCACCCCACAGTCAACGCACCACGGACGGCTGCCCCTGCCGGTGGAGACAGGGCCCCAGACCCCGGAAGACACCTGCTGGGCCACTGGACGCCCGCGGAGGGCAGGGCTAGAACTGACAGGGTTGGGTGACGCCAGCCCCATCGCCTCCTTGCTTTTGGCAGAGACGGCCACATGAGTGAGCCTGAACTAACTCTGGCCAGGGGTCCCACCTTTTCTCTTGTGACACACGCGTGTGTGCGGCTTCTGGAAGCAACCACCCCCGCCCTCATGGTGCAAGTTGGGAGGGCAGCAGAGGTCAGAGGGTACCACGGCCACCTCGGGTGGCAGCGAGGTCAGGCCACTGCTACCCCCAGTGCAACGGTGGCCACCTGGACCCGCTAACACCCGGGCCCAGCGCGCAGTGTCTGTCCTCTCGGCTCAATGCAGTGGAGATCGCCCCAGGAGCTCAGAGAGAATGAGCTGACTCCCAGGCTGGACAGCCTGCACGCCTCCCACCGCAGGGCTCGAGGGTTTCGCTGTGCGCTGGGCGTGGGCGCGGAGACACGCAGTGGGGCCGGGAGGCTGGGGGCAGTGCACGCGCTCAGCCCACAGCAAAACCAGGGACGCCATTTTGCAGAGAAGTGTCCGTGATGATAATTTCCTTGGTTTTTAGGGTCCGGGGGTCCGCCTGACACGGAATGGCTATCCTGGACAGGGTCTGGGGCCTGGGCGCGGGCAGGGGCTGCCCGTTGTAGGAGTTGCTGGAAGGGCCACAGGCACTCCTGTCCTCACCCCAGAAAGCCACTTGCCCGCGTTTGCCAGGATCTGCCCAAACAATCCACCCGATCCCACTCACGTGACTTCCCCAAAGGAGGCCCTCCCGTGAACCCCATCTTTCAGCAGTTTCCCCGGACAGCCCCAGGCCCCTGGGGCGGGAGAACTACCAGCAACTGCGAGGCCCCCGAGCGCTGACCTCACCGCGGGCCGCCGGGCTGGGCGCAAGCGCACGGTGGGGGCGCAGTCAGTGAAAGGCGCTGTCACGGGAGCGCCTGTGTCAGCACCGAGGCAGCCCCCCACCCGCCTTTGCTGCGCATTGTCAACTGTTCGCCCAGAACAACAACACGCCATAAAGGCTCTTTCACGTCCTCTCCGGAGGCCACTCCCCGGTGTGGGGAAAGGGCGCGGCACCCGCTTGCTCTCACACCAGGGTGAGCGCAACTCGCTTTTCTAGTGGGAAACAGCTTGGGCCCTTCCTCAGGCTGGTGTGCACCAGCATCCGGGCACCCCCTGCCCGGGGGATGCGCAGCCTGGCTCTGCCCCACTGAGGGGCAGCTGCTGCGCTCCTGAGGCTGCTTCCGGCGGGGCGGAGGAGGGGACAGAGGCAGAGCACAGACCCTGCCCCCGTCCCAGGGCCCCAGCTCGCTCCTCCCTACATGGCGGGTGGGGGTCTCCACAGCCCACCAGGCCTGGCGTGCAGGATCTGTCCCGCGCCCTAACTTCCCCGTGGGGTTTGGTTAACCCTAAGGACAGGCAGAAAGCGGTTTTAAAATAAAGGATGAGCTTGTGCAAGATACAGAAAAACGCATTAAAGATTAGGGAAGACAGAACTAGTACGAATTAATCAGTAGTGAATCAAAACATCCGGCTCCTCTAACAGAGTCGTGGGGCTGATTGGTGGGGGGAGGCCACGCACTATTTTGCCTTCTTTTCTGTAAAGTGGGAACGATTATTTCGACATCAGTAAACCAGTTGGAAATACTGGCTGATGTTCACAAAGGGAACGTCCTAGAAACAAATGCCCTAAATCCTGACCCCAAATCATCACTGCCATTAAGTGCAACGTTCTGCTCTTCTGGTTGACAGAACAGGCCCTACGTAAAAAGAGATCAAACAGAAGCCTCTTCTTAAAGGTAATTTAAACATAAGTGTTATGATTTAAATTAATAATTGTTGCTGCCATTGTTATTTTAAACCCAGACTCTAGAAAAGCAGGAAAGTTAAGCAGAAAGGTTGGGCTCAGGCACCACGCAAGGCCCCGGCAGCCTGAGCTCCGTCCTCGGGCGACGACAGCCTCGTGTGCACCAGAGGACAGAACGCCACGTGGCCTTGGGGAGCTGGTGGCAGGTGGGAGGAGGTTGCCACCCGCGGACCCCAGGATCCAGAGTGCTGCCGGGCCCGTCTCCACGCTGGGCCCAATTTGAGACGAAAAACTTGAGGACCAACGCTTGCCAACAGTGGGCAGAGAGGATGGGCCACACACACTCCTGAATCGGTGACGGTCGGAGGCTATGTTAAGCATCGGCGGAAGCATCACTCTGGGAGTCGGAGCGGGCGATCCCTCCTGTCCGGCTCCAGAACACCAGCCGCGCTCAGTGCCACGCTGAGTCCTGGGTTCCTGACACCCCCTGCTCACTGCCGCAGCACAGGCGGAACCCAAACCACGCGGGCTTCTGAGGCCGGGCCGGGCTGAGGCCTAGGCGGACGCACGGGAGACCACAGGGTCAGGCCACCAGGGCAGTTTCCGGAATCCACAGACCCACACACACATGCCTGGGGCTGGCACCTGCCGTGCCCTGCCTCTCCTGCGTCCCACTGTCAGGGGCCGAGGGGCTGTGTGCAGAGGAGCATGGCAGGTGTCGGTTCACAAGGTATCTGGCACCCAGATCCAAGTGACACTTCCCCTGGAGCCGAAGGGCTGGGGCTGTCCAGGGTCCTGACCAGGTACGAGGTCACCGTCCCCCCCAGAGGGAAGGGGCTGGACGCCAGGGCCGCCTGCATCTGGGCAGGGTCTCACACAGCGGGCAGCATGAACTGGGCCACCCGAGCTGGCACGGTCCTCCCAGAGCAGAGTGTGACATGCGGGGCGTGCACTGCCCTCCCCTCAGCCCCTCGGGGCGTCTCCTCTCCCTCCCTCTCCCGGAGGACGGCTTCTGAGACGCCAGCGCCCCTCCCCGGGCCCGCTCCCTGCAGGCCCAGCTGGCACCTGAACGTGTACCTGTCAGTAGTTGGCAACTGGTTTTTAAAAAGAGCCGCCAGCCTCCAAAAACGCATCCATCACCGTCACTGTCGGGAGTGATGGACGGCAGGTGTGCGAGAAGCCGGACCACGCGGAGACGGGCGCGCCTGGCACTGCTGTCACTCCTTGTCACCACGGCCAGCTGAGTGCCCCAGCTGGCAGTTGCCAGCACGCAAGGCCTGAAACATACTCTCTGCACAGCCCCAGCGGCAGGGATGGGCTGCAGGCGACATTATTAATTAGTGTGAGGACACACGGCCCTGTTAGGCGGCACGCGGTAACTGTGTTTAATTTGTGTATGTTTTAATTACAGCTCAATCAGCGCTGAGCTTGAGCACAGCGTCATCTTTTCAGTTCTGCTCTGCCAGCGCGGCTGCGTTAATTTGCATCCGAAACACAGGACGCTGCTCGCGCCTGGGACCCAGTCCCTTCACTCCGCACACACAGAGCCTCTGTCACAGGCTGGCGCTGGGCCGGACTCGGCGGATCAGCCCCTGCAGCCCTCCCTCCACCAGGAGTTGCCGGCAGGGCGTGAGGCCTGGCCCCTTCCCAGAGGCACCCCAGCCCCGCAGCAGGGCCAACAAAGCCACATTTAATCCACCGTGGCCCCCTCTGCCGTGGTCCCCTCACCTCACTGTGTCCCGTGCATTTAACTGACCTCTGACGAGTCTTCCCAGAGAGTGACAGCGAGGGCATGCAGTGGGCTGCCGAGGGCGCCTGAGGAACCTCCAGCCGCCCAGGACCAAGGGAGGATCTTGGGGGGGCTCCCCTGCGGGGGCTCCCCTGGGGGGGGCTCAACGATGAGACCACAGGCCAGTTGTGGCTTCACACAGTAAAAATCCGCTTCTACCTTTATTCTCGAGAGGAGAGTCACCTGCTATCTGCAGATGAAATGTTGTGCCCACCCCGCCCCAGAGCACCTGCCCTGCAAGCCAGCCGCCAGGCCTGTGTTTCCAGAACATACAGTCCGGCAAGACGCTCTGCCTGGGATAAGCACACCTTCCTGACACCTGTTTCTGTCTACGCATGTTCTTCCCATCTCCACTCTGACCTCAGGCAGTCGGAAAACCACCTGTGGGGTGACCCGCCCAAGCCGAGGGCACAGGCGTCCCCAGGAACACAGGGCTGAGGCGGGGTGTGGTCTCCTTGCACCCGAGGAGCCGGCCTGCCGCGCCTACCGTGGCCTCCCCAGACGGGAGAGAGCTGAGCACGGGCAGGGGAAGGTCCAGCGACTGGAGCCAGAGCTAGGCCCGGGCTGGCGCAGGGAGGCCTGGGGGTTGGCGAGCGGCTCCACTCCGACCCACGCTGCTCCTGAAAGGAGGCTCAGGGGCAGCAGACAGATACCGAGGCTGCACCTTCTCGGCTCGGCTGAGGAGCAGAGGACACGTGCGAGCCCTCTGGGACCAAGGAGGCCCTGCCCACATCTGCACAGCCTCCTCCGAGGAGCCTGCCTAGGCTGCACCTCCCAGGCCCACAGCCTTTCTCTCTTCCCCTCACAAAGTTCTGCCAAGAGCGAAGGCAGAGCCTGTCTCAGGGACCATCCCCCACCCTGCCCAGCCCCCAGCACCGTCCGAGGACCCTACAGGACATGTCTCCCACCCTGCAGGCCTCCAGCTGACACCAGAATTGCAGGGGAAAGGTTGCCTCTGCCTCCAAATACTCCCCCTCCTTTACCGTGCAAAGGATTCCAAGAAGGACACCAAAACACATCAGATACTTCGGGGACAGTGGTTCCTAAGGCGGTTGGGACAGAACTGAAAGTCCAGCCAGGAGGAGCAGACGAGGCCCAGGACTCAGCAGTCTCTCCTCAGGCCAGCGGGGCCTGCAGGGTGACGCCAGGCAAACCCGCCACCCCAGGCAGTGGTGGTCGTCGCTGCATCTCCGACACCCAAGTGCGTGGCCAGGCGGCTCAACTGCACACACGCAGGGACGTCTGCCACCGGAGGCTGCATGGGGGTGGCACTCAGGCGGCCCAGACTGAGCAGACACGCTCCTGCTGCCCCAGCCCCCCACTGCACGTGCCCAGTGCCAGGAGGTCATGGAAGACAGACGCCCTGGACCCGCAGGCCTCAGAGGGCCCAGAGCTGAGTTCCGAGGAGCTCCCCGGGGAGCACGTCCCAAGTGCGCAGTGCTCCCTCCCCCGTGTTCAACGGCTTCCCCTGGAAGGAACGGGAGAGGAGCCCCAGGGCGGGGCCGTCAGCGTGAGGGGGCTGGTTTGAGCGCTGCCTGGGGCAGGGCCCGGGCTCCCGGGACTGCTCCTCCCGCCCTTCACCACGGCCTGAGCGCGGTTCTGGCTTGGGCTAAGTCAGCCGCGCAGGAAAAACGTGGGGAATTTTATTTTGTTTCCACAAAATTTCTATAAAATGTTTTAAGGTTAAAATCCCTTTCACAAAGCCATTACGTGCCAACCAGCAGGTCCTGATTCCTCCAGAGGAGCTCAGAGAGCATTTAAAATTCAGCGGCCGCCCAACAGGCAGCGGAACCAGAGCTGCCGAGCAAACTCCAGCGCAGGTCCCGGCCTCCCAGTCCGACTCACGGCCGGGGCTCCTTTCTTTCCACGTTTCTGTGCCGGCGCTCGGACCAGGTGCACCAGGGTCAACAGCGTCCCCCCAAATCCACACCCACCCAGAGCCCTGGAACGGGCCTGATTTGGAAACAGTCTTCGCAGGTGTAGCCCGTCAAGCGTCTTGAGACGAGACCGTCCTGGAGGAGGACGGCCCCAACTCCACTGACCGGTGTCCTCGTGAGCAGAGGACAGAGGGGGCCGAGGCACCTTGAGCCCAGGGACGTCTGGGCAACCCGCGGCTGGAGATGCCCCCCAGCGCCTCCAGGGCAGCACGGTCCTGCGGACACCCCGACTTTGCACTTCCGGATTCCAGGACGGCCAGAGGGAGGTGTCTCTTGCTTCGCACCACTCGGAGCCCGCGGCCCTGCGGCCCAGGAATCGATGGTGACGTGAAGTGCAGTCCCAGGACTCCTTGGGGCACGTGCATCCAACACCGACTTAAGAACAAACTGTAACTTCCCTGACCGGCTGTGTGTGTCTGAGGCCCACAACTGGCAGGTGACACACAAGTGGCTGCTGCTGACCAAGGCCAGGCGCTGGGGACGCTGCATCCTGCTGGGCTTCAGGTTCCTCCAGCCGCCAACTCCGAGGCTCTCAGGAACTGCGGACCTCACCCCTGCAGGGCTCTGGCTCCCACCTGCCGCCCTCCCCAAGGAGGTCCCTGCTGCAGCCCTGGCCCACGTGCCACGGGATTTTCATGACCAGCTAAGGACCGTGCGCTGAGGGCCCGAGGGGAGAGTGGTCTTCGCCTGCAGAGGCACAGCCCCCAGTGGACTGGACACTCCTAAGGAAACTGCACTGGAAACCACAGTTCTGTTTTCCACGAGGTTAGCTTTGCTTACACGGTACACTGAGTGCAAATGTAATTGGAAGTTTTTGTTTGTCAAATGAACAGCCATCTATCCGCTGGCTTTAAAGAGCCACGTGGGCATAAAAATCCTCCAAAAATTAATGCGTGGATGTTAGACACATCTGTTTACTCACTGAGCAAATAATCAGGTTGAAGTGTTGCTTTTCCTCAGACTCCTTCACAAGCGCCAGACCCACACTGGACAAAACAGCTTCGGGTTTCTCAAGCGTGAGGGCGCCGGACACCGGGATCCAGCAGCTGCGGGAACAGCCCTTGTCAGGAGTGGCAGGTGTCCACGTGGCCACGTCTGCTCCTGGAGACCTGCACTGCCACTGCGGCCGGGGGCTCACCTGGGCAGTGCCGACACTCCAATTCCAGACGACTCCCAGAGGAGGCCTTTTGCAGACTGAATGTGGATTTTCACCAAAGCCTGGGTAACCATCACAGAGCACCAGGATGTCCTCCTGCCGCTATTCAAGTGACCACAGTGTGTTCTGCAAATGAGGAAAGCCCTCGGCCTGTGATGTGCTCTCCCTCCTGGAGCTGAGCGCAGAGTGGAGCGCCCCAGCGCCCAGCAGCCGCAGCTGGAGCCTCTAGGACATGCACCGTGTGGCCTCCTCTGCTCCGTCATGCCTCACGCCTGCCCACAGGGCCACTGGAGCGTGACCTTTTGCTCAGAAACAGCTGCGTCTGAGACGAGGGGTCAGACACCAGTGACTCTTATGAGCGTCTTCTCCGTGTTCTCTCCTCCCACCCGGGGAAACCCGGGCCCCTCTTTTCCACGGGAATCTGCAGAGCAGACCATGCCACGCTGCCCGTGTATTAGGAGAGGGAGCTGCCGGAGACCCCACGCCTGGCCCACCTTGGGGCTGCGGTTCTGAGATGGACGGGGCGCAGCAGGGAGTGGGCCGGGTGGAATGCCTCCCCAACACCTGCGTCTGCATTAAAGATTTTCTAGACTGCTCTGCCCAGCAGGCTGGCACTGGCCACGTGGCCGTGTATGATCTGAGTGGAGATGAAATTTAAAATTTGGCGCCTCAGCTGCTCAGGGTGCTTGTCAGCCACGGTACAAGCAGCTGCAGTGTGGCGAGGTCAGTCTCCAGCGCCCCGAACTGGGGCTGAGAGGACGGCGCCTTCCTGTGCTGGGGCCCAAGGCAGGACGGACCGAGGCCGGGACCTCAGGCTCCACCTGCCTACGTGGTTCGGTGGAGAAATCCCGCCTCAGGGCCTGCAGAGACGTGCTTCTCAGCAGCCGCCCCGCGTCCCAGCTGGTTTGTCAGCTGCCTCAGGAAGCAGCGGGAGCAATGCCGCCGCCAAAGGAAAAGTGCCGCACATGCCGGGCCCTGCAGCCACACCCACGTCCAAACTCAGGGCGGAGGTTCCCCCTTTTCCACTTGGGAGAGAAAGCAAGGCCCCACTGCCCGAGCTGTGTCGCCCCCACCCACACGGGCCCCTCACGGCTCGGCGGCTCTGAGACTCACGCCCGCGGGCAGCCCAGGCGCTACCCAGTGACAGCTCTGACCCGAGTGAGGACACGGCGGCCTTTCTCGTGACATTTGTTCTGTGAGGAGGAAAGGCCACTCTGGAAGCTCCTCTGGCCTTTCCTGATCGCTGGCGCTCCGGGCTGCTCCGCGCTGTTCTTCCAAGGGCTCTTTGCTTCCACTGCCGGCCGCGCCCGTCAGAGCGGAGGCCTCGGGGTGGGAGAGACCATCCTGCACACAGCAGGGTCATTGGTTCTCAAGCAACGAGTCAGAGATGACCGTGCGCAGAGGTACAGGGCTGGGAGGTTCGAATCTGGTGGCAGCGTGGCTCGAGCACCCCCGTGGCTCAGGACGAGCGCAGGAGACCTTGGCGAGGCCGGGCCTTGGGCCTCGCTGGTGTCCTGAACAGTGAGGACACACATAGTCCCCAGCTCTCGAGGGGCGCGGCGCCTGCGGGACCCGTCGTCAGACCGGTTAGCTCTGCAGCCTCAGGAGAGAAGGAAACCCACAGAGTGAACGAAGGGTTCACGGTCCCCGGGCAATCGGTCCGTAAAAACCGCACATACCCTGCGGCCTCCCCACGGGCAGTGAAGCCGGGTCTCTACTAGGAGTCGCTGAACACTCAGGAAAAGCCACCTACGTAGCCAAGTATTCACACGCACGCGGTGAAGCCTCGCTCAGCCAGGTGCCGTCGGCTTCACTGAACAAAGCACGGAGGATTTCACTGCACGTTCGGCCAAAGGGACCTCAGACCCAGCAAAAGCCGGCTCAGCTCTGTCCATAGGAAACCGGCCGCTGAGGACGGAAGGTCAGCGTGTGATGGTGTTTGTGCGGAGACTGCTGGGGGGAGATGACGCCGCCACAGACTGCCATGTCCTCGTGCTCCACCACAGCCCCACCGTGGACGTGCGGCGTGGCCGAGCCCTCCCTGTGCAGGTTCAGACGTTCGCATTTCTGCCTCTGCCCTCGCCCAGGTCACATGAGAGCAGGGAGGGGAGGGGGCACGCGCGAGAGCTCTCAGCCTTGAGGTTCCGGCGCCCACGTGCGGGGGCCTCACCACAAAGGAAGGTTGGCCCTCGTGCCCCTGCCAGGGGCTTCGCTTCCCACTCTGGGACCCCCGTCACAGGATCTGACCCTGCGGCCACACTGCGTGGTCCTGGCTGTGGTTTGCGGCTGCACTGTCACCGCAGGGCCCTCGAGCACACCCAGGAGCCACACACGACTCCGAGCTCCCAAAGGTCGAGACGACCAAACAGAGGCACTGGTTTGCACAGAGGTAAAAGCGGGCATTTACAGCTCTTGCATGTTCAGTGGGGAAAAACATCAGAAATATAGTTGGGTGACAGTCAGAGGAGCTTGGCAGGCACCAGCTCTGCGGACACGGAGGAGTAGGCTTGAGCGTTGACATCAGAACCTGCCGGGCACGACCGCGCGTGGTCTGATGGTGGCGGCTCCAGCTCACCTTGGACGCCAACCCAAAGCCCCTCTACTGACAGTAAAAAATGTTTCTTTATCAGGAGTTTTTGCCTTAAAAAACATAACCAGTGAGGCTGAGGACAGCGGAATTGCCTGGAAGGATGGCGTCCCTTCTCTCGTTTTTCTCAGCACAGTCTGCGGGCGCAAGGCCTGGCTGAGAGGGGACGTGGCACCTACCTCCACGACAGACTTGGCGTCCAGCCGGAAGTTGAAGTCGCCGAACACAAAGTAGGACGCTTTCTCGAACCGCTGATCGATGATCCTGGGGAGGAAGGGAGACAGAGGTCACTGGGTGTGCTGACGCTACCCACCCACACGGCTGCAGAGTGTCCGCCACGCTCCCCGCCACGCACTCCCCGCCATCTCCCACTGCAGGGAAACCATGTGATTGCTGCTTTGTGCCACCAGAACTTAGCACAGAGACCACTGCTAACACGTGGCCATCTCTCCCCAACACGGGCACACGTGGAGGATGAGGCACAGCCAGGTCTCCACTGTGTCCTCATCCCCTGGGCCATGGCGGCAGGGAGTCAAGTTCGTGGAAGCTGCGGCCCCACCGAGGAGGACAGGGCCGGTGGGGGAGCACGGGTGAGAAAACGCCGAGTGCGGGAGAAGCGGAGCGAGTGCGGGAGAAGCGGAGCAACTGCGGGGCGTGTCCGGTGAAGGCGGGAGGCTCCGCACACGCCAAGGCCGGCACCGCGCAAGTCAGAGGCGCGGGCTCCGCCCTGTCCTGGCGCCCGCCTGGACACTTCAAAGTTACCAAGTGCGGGCGGCTGCATACAGACATGCGTGAGCGTGTATGCATTAGCTAGGAGGTGCTAAAAGTATTCTTCAAAAAAAATTTTCCACATATTTAGCTCAATCACAATCGGTTTCATAAAGATTTTCCCACCGAAGAACACACACACAGCAACTGTCCCAGAGCGGTACGTGAGGCGGTTTCCCTCACAGACACAACTTCCGAAGGAAAGCAGCAGACCTCCCTCGCTCACCCCCAAATCCACACTCGCCCCACCGCGGCAACGTGGCTGATAAGCACCGCTGGCTTCAGGCAGAGTAAGAGGCCGGGTGCTTCCAATTTGGAAGCAAGACGAGAACTATCTGCAACAGGGAATTTGCTAACAGGGCCCTCAGCGGCCGGAAACGTGACCTGCAGGGAAGGACGTTCCTGCTGCCAGAGCCCGTCCTGCCAGCCCCGGCCTCACTCGCGCCATCTGCTGCGACTCCACCTGGGAGGCACTCAGGACAGGCAGCTCCCAGGGCGACTTTCAGACGCTGCGTTTGGAAACGGACTGAGCGTTTCTGTTTTTGATGTTCTTGTTCAGGCCAAAGCCAGGGAAACCTCTTAATTAGATCAACTCCAGAACTTCTCCTGAGCCACCGCGAAGCCCCCATGCGCCAGCTGCTGGGCCTTGCGATTCCTGCTCCGGGCAGCCGTGCACCGCTGTCTGCCAGCCCCGGGGAGGGCACTGTGGTTGGGCGCCGCACCTTCCCAGAGCTGGAGAAGGGGCGCCAGGGTGCAGGCGGAGACAGAGCGGGCAGCCACATGCTCGCTGACGCGGCCTTTTCCAGCTGGATGCTCTGGCTGGAGAGCCCAGCGCTGACGCACGAGCAGACTGCCTCCTGTTTCCGGCTTCCGCAGCCTGTTCTGTGTCGCCCTACAGCAGCTCCTGAAGCACAGCGCCCTGAAGAACGAAGCTGCCACAGCCACTGTCCCGCTCTGCACCTTCCGGAAGCTTCCGGGCCGGGGGAGGGGAGGCTGGAGCAGCTGGCAGTCCACACCTTCGTGACTTAGAGTGGGTGAAGTCGCCATTGTTTCATCGACTTTCTGGGGGGAAACGTCATTTCTGTCTTGTGCGCCCTCAGCTGCGGTGAGGCCAAGTCTACGCGCGGCTGAATCTGCGCTTCCCGTGTGACCGCCGGCTCCCAGCCTGTTCCTCTACTTCCCTGCCTGCCTCGTCCTTTGTGCTCTCCAGCCGTGCCCTATACGTTCTGGAAGGAAATGCTTTGTCTGCTGAGGACGCGGCTCTGTCAGACGGCCCATCAGCCCGTCACACCCACCCGCCACCCGGCTGACGCGCCCAGAGCCCCCCGCTTTATCTGCACGGCGGAGTTTTCAGGGTTATCCTTTAATCCGTCTGGAATTACAGTGCAGAGCAGGGATCTGCGCTTATTGATTTCCCAAGTGATGGTCCATTGATCCCCACCGTTTATTAGATGTTCAACCCTCTTCCCACCAAGTCGGTGACGTGACAGAAAACTCCCTACAGCAGGTCTGGTTGAGACCGTCTGTGCTTCCTGCGGTCTTTGTTTCAATTAACGCGGCTTTTTATAGGGAAGCCCTTCTTGTTGACAATTCTTTTAAAAATGGTCTCAGCTATTTCAAATTCCCCTTGCAAATTAAATACCATATCCTCTTGCCAAATCCCACAAAAAATCCTTTTTCCTTTTCAATTGGAGGAACTTTCCCTTTTAACATTAATTCAACTTTAACATTAATTTGAAGAGAAGTGACACATTGGGAGGAACTGTTACTACTAATGCAGACCAGCCAGTAACCTCACTAACTTGTGTTAAAACTAAACCTTTCTTCAGAGGAAGGGGGGCCGGGGGTGAGGGCCTCGGCCTGTTCGGGACCCCTCAGCCTCCTCCTAACTCCTCACCTCCCTCCCTCCCTCGGCCTCGCGGTGGAGAGGACAGGGCCCTGCCCGCAGGCGGCTCACAGCCTTTCAGCACAACACACCGAAACTACCTTTAAAAAACTTTTATTATCTGCTGTTGGACATCCTTAGAAGGAAAGAAAACCCGCAGAAAACATGTGTTGGCTCCCTGAAAGGTCTCGTGCAAGTCCCGACAAGACACGTGCCTCAGGGGCTTCAGGTCTTCTACCTCACGCACGCTGGGGTCTCGTCCTGGGGGCTTCTATCTGATGAGGACGGGGGTCTCCATCCTTCGCGGCCCATCTCATGAAGATCGGGGTCCAGACGACGCGCACCGCGGCCCCAGTGGGAAAGGGAAGACAGGGATGCGCTTTGCTTTTGTGAGGTGCTCCGGCTCCACCAGCTAAGGGTGACGCCCTTCAGTGGACCCAACTCCAGAGGTGCTGCTCAAGCCGCCCAGGACCACAGGCACCGAGGAACAGGGGCACCACGGTGCTATGACACTGCTCTTTCTAAAGCCACGACTGGTATTATTCACGGCTCAATATGCTGCCTGGTTTCTGGCCGCAGGAAAGTGGCATCGGCTTGCGAGAATGCCCCACCCTGCAGAGGGGCACAGACAGCCACTGCGGCCGACGACAGAACACGGTGTCCGGAGGAGGCTCAGAGCCCCACAGAGACAGACGGGACCTCAGGGAAATGCGCCCCTGCCTGCTGGAAGCCAACGGCAGTGGCTCTCTCCTCCCGCGGCGCTCGCCGGCTGCCCTCCCCGCCTGGGCGCAGCATCTCGCGGGCTGTGGTCTTCACCCCTCACCTCACCCTGGGCACCCAAGAGCTGTGCCCCCCTGCACAGGGCACGCACCTGTCCACTCAGGCAGCCCAGGGCCCAAGTGCGGCTCAGATCCCGGGCTTTGCTTCTGGAGCTTCAGCAGTGACACACCTGTAGGTGGCTGAGGGGCCGAAGGCCACGTGTGTCTGCACACTCGGGGGCAGCGGGGGCTCCGGGCCAGGCCCCAGACCCTCTGTGAGCTCTCTCGCTGTCTCCTGCGTGTGGCTCCCAGGGCAGCTCGATGGAGATCGTGCGGGGCAGGCGGAGGTGCTGCTCTGCTCACACGATTGTCCTGAAACGCCCTGCAGAGGCAGATCCAGAGGAACGCGGGGACAGGGACACAGCCAGTCCAGGGTCGTGGGCAAGGTGGGGGTCGGAGAGGTCAGTTGGCATCACACGCCCTCTTCCCGGCAAGAGCACTCAGCCAAACTTTGCTCCGTTTTCTTTTCTTTCTTCTTACTTTTTAGAGAAAAGCCAAACCACAGCGAACCCCTAGCCTGACCTTGCGCTGAGGGGTGGCTGCAGGGGGGCAGGGACCCTTCGCACGCCAAGACAGCTGCGGGCTCCATGCTTTTGCAATGTCAACGCCTGCGTGTTAGAAAGCAGGGGCGCGCCCACTCCCAGAAAGATCCGGTGTGGAAGGTGCGGAAACGTCTGGACTAGCAGACGAAGCCACTGCTGCCTTCTCAGTGTCCCTCGGTGTCTCTCAGGCTTCACGTGACACCGGTGAGCGTGAAGGTGAACTTAACCGCACCGTGTGTGACCGCAGGTACATGTCAAAAGCCACGCGTCACATATGTGGGGCATGTGCACATACCACACACGAGAAGCCAACTGTCACCCGGATTCCCTCTGCGAGCACACGCGGGCAGGAGGCGACCGCGCGGGGTCCGCTGTGCAGCAGGGAAGGGCGTGAACTCGGCTCAGCAAGTCTTAACTATTCCCGGAGCCAAACACATTTAGATTAAAGCTCAGTTCCCAGAATCCAGTCCATTCCAGTAGGATATGCTGAGACCACGCCCAAGCTCTGTGCCGGAGGACGGGAACGCTGCACGCTTCCGCGATCGGTGAGGCGCCGCCACGTTCCCAGCCACGGGAAATACAAAGCAAGTCGGGTCTGAGTGAGAACAGCCTGGCAAAGCGCCTGCAGGACGTCACAGTGAGTCCCCGAGTGTCAGCGACTCTGCGTGATCTCATGTGACAAGTTCAGATCCTGACAGGGCAGCAAGCTTCACTGTTCTGACCTTGACCTTCTGAGGGGAGCAAACGAACGACGAGGAAAGGCCCACGGGTGACGCTCTGAGGGCAAATCACAGAAGCAAGCGGCCACTTGGCTAATTAAACGTAAATTCCATTCCTTTCTTAAAAACGAACAGATTTCAGCTTTTTGTTTTGTTTTTTAGAAACAGGGTCTTGCTCTGTCACCCAGGCTGGAGTGCGGTGGCGTCAGCCTAGCTCACAGCAATCTCAGACTCCTAGGCTCAAGCATCCTCCTGCCTCAGCCTCCCAAAGTGCTGGGATTATAGGTGTGAGCCACTGTGCCCAGCCCTAAATTTCCGTTTTAATATTTGGCTGAACAAACTTCAAAAAGTTCCAGAGTGTTTAGAGAGAAAGAGTGAAAGAGAGAGAGAAAGAGTGAAAAAGAGAGAGAGAGAGAGAGAGAGAGAGAGAGAGAGAGAGAGAGAGAGAGAGAGAGAGAGGGAGGGAGGGAGGGAGAGAACGCTACTCCTGGGCCTTTCCTCGCTCTACGGGGTTTGGGCAATTGCCCACTCACAGGGACAGCCACTGACCAGGCCCCGCCAGTTCTCCTTCCAGAGAAAGCCACTGGGTGACATGCGGTGGGCCTGCAATGACCTGTGACGCGATTTCGTCGGCATGTCTAGCATCCTGCGAGACTATCATTGAAAACCTAAACTTTATCACACTTTCCTTGCCCTGCTCTTTCTGATGTAAGAGCCTGAGCCAATTAATAACAGGAGCCGCCGCTAAAGGTCGCAGCAAGATGAAGGGGCTGTCACGGGCCGAGGCAATCACCTGAGTGCCCAGCTTGCTGCCCTCACGGAGCTCACTTTTAATTTCAATATAGTGCCATTTGGAGCGGGGGGAAGAAGAGTTGTTTTAAAATTAATTGCCTTGTCAGTGGCTATTATGATTAAAAAGTGGGCCCACATCAATACCATGTGCCTAATTCGGAAAGAGAATTACAAGAAGAGCCATAAAATCAATTTTTTAGGCCTTGAAAATGGTGTCTGTGTTTTGACAGGTGGTTTCCTCGTGCGACAGAGCTGGGAGAGGCGCTGCCGGCCAGAGTGCCCGGGACCCCGCGGGTTGGAATGACGACGGGGACAGAGTCACAGATTCAGAAATGACATTTCCAGCTGCGGCACTTCCCTGACACGGCAGGCGGAACATGGAGGGGGCTGCCATGCCTCGGACCCCTGGGAGGGTCTCGGCAGACAGGGCAGGAAGCAGGAGGGCAGCTGAGCAGTCCCGCCGGGCACAGCCACGGCACACGTGCCCGGACCACTTTCCCTCTGTGCCGCGGGCAGCGGACGTGGTCTGGCCAGCGAACAGCCCGGGAGACGGCGGTCACAGACCTCCAGTGATTCCAACACGCAGAAGAGCTGGTTTTTCTCTTTCCTTTTTCATTTTTTAGCCACTGAAGGCTACACTAACACCTTCAGCACTGTACTTTCATTTATGTTTTGATTTCAAAATATGAAGGGGATACAAAAGTTTTTGTCACACAGAAGATACCTTTTACAACGCTTAAGTCACGGCTTTTATTGTGCCCATCGCCAGAACGGTGTTCACTGTACCTGACAGGTGGGCTTTTACCCCCATCCCCCTCCTTCTTGGAGTCCAACGTCCTTTACGTCTCTTTGTGCCCATGTGCAGCCATCACTCAGCTCCCAATCGTCAGTGAGAACACGCAGTGTTCGCTTTTCCATTCCTGAGATACTTCACTTAGGGTAACGGTCTCCAGTTCCATCCACGCTGCTGAAAGAGACATTATTTCTTTCCTTTTTACGGCTGAGTAGTGCTCCGTGGTGTCCGTACACCACATTTTCTTTATCCACTCATGAACTGATGGGCACTTAGGTTGATTCCACATCTTCGTGATTGTGAATTGTGCTGCAATAAACATTTGAGTACAGATTATTTTTGATAAAATAACTTCTTTTCCTTTGGGTAGATACCCAGTAGCGGAATTCTGGAGCGAATGCCAGGTCTACATTTATTTCTCTGAGGACTCTCCGTGCTGTTTTCCATAGAGGCTGTACTAGTTTTCAGTCCCACCAACAGCGTATAAATGTTCCTTTTTCTCTGCATCCACGCCAGCACCTACTGTTTTTTGACTTTTTAATAATGGCCAATCTGACAGGGGTAAGGTGATATCTCATTGTGGTTTTAATTTGCATTTCCACAAAGATTAGCGATGTTGAGCATATTTTCATCTGTTTGTTGACTGTCTATTTTCTTTTGAAAAACTTCTGTTCATGTCTTTTCCCCACTTTGTAATGGGATTGTTTGCTTTTTTCTTGCTGATTTGTTTGAGTTCTTTGTAGGTTCTGGCTATTAGCCCTTTATTGGATGTACAGCTTGCAAATATTCTCTCCCATTCTGTAGGTTGTCTACTTGCTCTGTTGATTATTTCCTTTGCTGTGCAGAAGCTTTTTAATTTAATCAAGTCACATTCTACAAGAGTTTTTCCCTATGTTTTCTTCTAGAATTGTCATGGTTTCATGATTTACATTTAAGTTTTTAATTCATCTTGAATTATTTTTGTATAAGGTGAGAGGTAGGGGTCCTGTTTCATTCTTCTGCATGTGGCTGTCCCGTTTTCCCAGCACCATTTATTGAATAGGGCTTCCTTTCCTCAGTGTGCTACTGTCTGCTTTGCCGAAGATCAGTTGGTTGTAGGCAGAAGGTTTTATTTCAGGTTCTCTATTCTGTTCCATTGGTCTATGTATCTCCTTTTATACCAGTACCTCGCTGTTTTGGTTACTATAGCCTTGCAGTGTAGTTTGAAGTCTGGTAATGTGATGCTTCCCGATCTGTTCTTTCTGCTTAGGATTGCTTTGGCTATTTGGGTTCTTGTTTGGTTCCAAATGAA
The DNA here is from genome assembly GCF_000956105.1 of Propithecus coquereli. Taxonomy (NCBI): domain Eukaryota; kingdom Metazoa; phylum Chordata; class Mammalia; order Primates; family Indriidae; genus Propithecus; species Propithecus coquereli. Next base: position 664,820 of record NW_012152763.1, read on the forward strand.
GTGTAGAATTATTTTTTCTAGATATGTGAAACATGACATTGGTATTTTGATGGGGATTGCACTGAATCTGTAAATCACTCTGGGTAGTATGAACATTTTAACAATGTTTATTCTACCAATCCATGAGCATGATAAGTTTTCCACTTCTTTGTGTCATCTGAGATTTCTTTTCTCAGTGTTTCATAGTTCTCTTTGTAGAGACTTTTCACATACTTGGCTAATTATATTTCTAGGTATTTTGCTTTCTTTGTAGCTATTATGAATGATATTGAGACTTTGATTTGACTCTCAGCTTGATTGTTACTAGTATATAAAAATGCTACTGATTTGTGTATACTGATTTTGTAACCTGAGACTTTGCTAAGTTTATTTATCAATTCAGGAGTCTTTTGGTGGAGTCTCTGGGATTTTCTAGATACAAGATCATACTGTCAATGAAAAGTGATAATTTGACCTTCTCTTTCCCAATTTGGATGCCCTTTCTTTCTTTCTCTTGCCTGATTGCTTTGGCTAGGACTTCCAGCCCTACGTTGAATAGAAGAGGTGACAGTGGGCATCCTTGTCTTGGTCCAGTTCTCAGGGGGAATGCTTTCAACTTTTCCCCATTCAGCATGATGTTGGCTGTGGGTCTGTGATATATGACTTTTATTATTTTGAGGTATGCTCCCTTTATGCCTAGTTTGTTAAGGGGTTTTTATCATGAAAGCTGCTGGATTTTGTTGAATGCTTTTTCTGCATCTATTGAGGTGATCCCATGGCTTTTGTTTTTGCTTCTGTTTATGTGGTGAGTCATGTTTATTGATGTGTATGTTGAAGCACTGTTCTTTTAAAGGCATAGTTTGTGCATGATTGGGAATTGACTGAAGTCAGGTTCTCATGGTAGAGATTACGTGCTTTGGTCAAACAATTTTAAATAGCAAAAATATCAACAATATAAAATTACTAAAACTACCCAAAACATTTTAGAGTTATTTAATCACTTAAAAGTTTCTCTTAAAATATTGTATCTAATTGAGTGCTTCATTGTAAATGTATTTAAGCCATTTTAAATAAACTTGCCCCCTGCAAATAAATAGACCAACCAGTTGATTTTCACCTTCCTAGAAACTGACAGACTATTTTTCATGACTGCACTTTTCATCCCACCCCCTGTGTGCTGTCCTCCTGAAGCCTGAGCCCCAGGGCGGAGCTCCTGACCCCATAGATCCCATGGTGAGATGCTTGTCTAAGACACAGCAAGGCAGTCACCAAGGAAAGATGGTCACCTGCAAAGGCAAAAAGGCAGAATGTGCTGAAGGCACTGGGGTTAGCATCAGGTTGGCACAGACACCTGGGACGCCTTGCAGCAGCTCAGCTGGATGCCAGGTAAAGTCCCAGCAACTTCCATGCTCAAGGGGCTCCTTGACTGGCCCACTGACCCCAGGCTAGTGCCCTCAAACTTCCCTGAGTTCTCCACCTGTGCCTCCCAGCAAGCTGCCCTCAAGTGCCTGGGGGCACGAGGGTGGGGCCCTCACCCAGGAGACTGGTGTCCTCCTAAACTAGGAAAAGAGCCCCAGAGCACACTTTTCCTCTCTCCACCAGGCAAGAGGGAAGGGCCATCGTGTGCAGCCCGAGAAGGAGCACTCACCAGACCCTGGCCAGGCCGGCACCCTGACCTTGGACTCATACCCTCCAGAACCACAAGAAAGGAGCATCTGCTGTTGTGCCGCCAGCCACGGCACCTGGTCAGGGCAGCCTGAGCTGACTAAGCCTGAGCTCACCTGGTCTCGCAGCCAGCCAGCAAGCCCACCCTTCCCAACACCTGCCAGCCCTTTGGCAGACGCCTGCCACCCACTCAGAAATGTTGGCAGATGGAGCAGGTATGGAGAGCCCACTGTGGACACCCCGCTGGGCCTTCCTCTGGCAGCTACTACTTCCATGTTTTCCAAACATAACACCACGATTTCAAGTATGCTTTTTCCACATACTGGGAACCACCTCTCAAACTCCACTCGGGCACCACCATAAATCACAGAAACCATGTGCAGGACAGAAGCACCTCGACCTCTGGAGGCCACTTCATTCCTCAGAGATCTGGCAGAAAAAATAACAGCCGAGCTCAGGGGCCAAGCTGTCCCTGACATACCAGACACCAGCAGACACGTGAACCGATGCCCATCCTCACTGGTTTTGGGAAAACACAAATTGCCCCACATTCCCCAGACTGGCCGGGTGCAGGTGGGTGTGGGTGAGGCTCGGGGGCTGGAGACGCTCCCACTGTCCAGCAGAGACGTCATCCTGCTTGTCAGCGGGAAACTGAGAACCACCCAACGCGTCTCAAGGCAGCAGGGAGCACACGGTGGCAAGTGTCGCGGTGGAGAGCTGCGGGGAAGGTGGAGCCGCCAGCTGCACCTGCACAACTGAGCGGAAACGCAGGCTAGAGAGGGACGTGTATAGCTGGGTGCTGCCCACATAAAGCTAAAGCATGTTGCTAATGGATGCTTGTGTATGTTGTAAGAAGATAAATTACACACACGTGCATGATAACACAGAACAAAAGTATAAAAACGAAATGTTTGTGCAATAAGGGGACAGAAAGGTGCAAAGGAATGACAGGCCCTCGACTGGGGACAGCATGGGGGGCAAGGAAGGGTTCAGGACAGAGGACGCAGGGGCACCCCTGCAGCCACGTTTTCTTTCTTATCAAAGGGACGAACATGGCAGAACGTAAAAGCAATGGCTGAGTGGAAGTGGTGACTTCACCACCACAACCTTCTATACTCTTCTGGATGCTTGAAACAGTTTCAACAAAATAAATATTATTAATTCGAATTCCATCAATCATCCGAGATGTAAGGCACGGTGAACTCATTCTGCTGGGACGGCAGCCGGACACGACACCCCCTAATCGAGAGTGCCGCTAACCAACGCCGTGGCACCCTGGCGCAGGTCTGGAGGCTTCAGTTGTGGAGCGGCACAAGTGGCAGAGGGGCGCCGACCTGGGCCGCCCCATGAGTGTCAGGTGTGCTTCGGGGACTCCATGAGGGACCGGGGGGGGGCTCCAGACACACACGACCACACCACCCTGAGGCTCCCAGGTGGTAAGGATGCCTGACTGGGATGTGCACACAACCAGCAAAGACACCTGCAACTTGTTCTCTAAACACAGAGCCATAAAATAAGCACTAGACACAGCCCTGTGGCCAGAAGTGTTCCGGAATGACCCAGATCTTTAGCACCAAGGTTGCCTTTCCCTGGAGACGCAGAGGCTTTTCTTTTGCTGGCTGAACAGGGAGGCAAGTTCTGGGAACGGCCTAAAGAGAAACATTTAGATCGGAGGGTCTTTGAGCAGCCTGACAGCTGACTGATGACCGTCCACAAAGCCACAAAGCAGGGCTGGGGCGTCGGCGTCACATCGCCTCTCCCTGGGAAACTAATTGCTCCCGATTGTTCAGGGGACATTATTTTTCTGGCAATCATTTCCTTTGAATGCCCAAAATGAGCATGAAACAACTCTTTTGACCGGACATAAAAGTTAAATGTCCCAATGTTGATCAAATTAACTTCAGCACTGTGACAATGGACTGTATTTGTGAGAAAATAATGGGGGGACAAAGGGGCGCTTTATGCCGAGATTTCACAGTTGTAATGTAAAAATGTTTCCGTTGAACTAGGCCAGGCCACATTTCAAAGGGAGACAGAAGAGTCCTGTCACTTAGGGAAAAAATCTCATTTCACGGGCCGAAAGCTCGGGAAGATTTCAGACGTTTCAGGGTTGGCGCCCAGGAAGGCCGGAGCAGATCCTGGTCTAATCCCTCCGGATGCCCCGAGGGCTGACCCGCGTGTCTGGGAGAGGGACCCAGTCGGCCCGCAACGTGTGCTCAGTGCTAAGTGCCTGCCAGGGCCACACAGAGGGCAGGCGGTGGAGGTGTGAGTGTCGGCCTTGCCCAGTGCCGGAGGGTCTGCCTGAGGCCAGGGCCGTCCCGGGACCCCCGGCCCCGACATAGGTGCTCTGACACCTCGCCCGGACCCTCCAACACTGGCTCCAAGACTTCCCTGGGCCTGGCACTCTGCACTAATCAGGGAGTTGTCTTTTTTAACTTTTTGTAACACGAGATTCATAGCACAAAACTCATAACTGTGCAAAGAACACGAACAGGGTGTGTGAGGATGAGCCGGGAGGAACTGCGCGGTGGACTGCTCCGTGGCTCCTGCTGCGGCTGGTGGACGCTCACAAGCTTCTGAAGAGTGAAACTCAGAGAGTTTGTCTCGGAGTTCTTTTTTAGATAACCATTTCATTCTGGAGTATTTTTACTTTTAAAGAATTGCAAAGGCAGTTCCGGGCACCTAGTTTCAGCACAGGGTGTCCTGGGGACGGGACTCTGGGGCCAACCTGCCTTCCCTCCCGGCTGTGATGCCACAGGCTCCTGCAGCTCCAACGGGAACTTCACACGGGGAGACTGCACCAGGGAAAGGCAGGGTCCCCTCGGGAGCCTCCTTGCTGTCTCCCTGTGTCTCAGAGTCCCCACACCGTGAATGCAGCACTGTTGGTGGCAACGTCCATTCAAAGGGCCAGCGCGGCATTGTCCTCCCCCGTCGGCGCGGCAGAATGCAGTCTGCTGGTGGCTGCCAAAGGTTAGCAGCCCGATGAAAGGGCCGTCACTCACCACTCCTGCAGAGCTCCCCTTTGTGCCGGCGGCCCGGCCCCGCACCGCGGAGGTCCGGATCTGCGGCTGGCTGAACGCGCCACAGAAGCCATTCATGGGAACGCAGAGACGCTGGAAAGTGGCCCCAAACCCAAAGGATGCTTTCTTGGAGGCCGTGGAGGCATGGCAGTTTGGGGCAGTGACACATTGTAATGCCATACCACACAGGCAACCTCACCAAGTCACCAAGATGGACGGATATAACGGACCAAGCTCCACCCCCTCGCTCCACGGGGGTCCCCGAGGAACTCGGTGCCTCGAAGGAAAGGACACACGAGCAGGGCAGGAGGAGCCACTCCCGACGGGCCTATGGCAAGGGCCTGGCTCCCTGGCCAGCCAATGCCCTGCCCAGGGAGGGCGCCCAGGGCCGGTCCCAGGGTCACAGGCTGTCATTGGGCCCTGTCAGTGACAGGCCCCACTGGGCAGGCCCCTGAGGAAGGTGCAGCCAAGCACAGGGTGAGGGCTGGGCCCCGCGTGCAGGTCCCACGCTCCTGTTTCCTCTGCGAGGGCCTGGCGGGGGCGGCCAGCACCAGGAGCTCCCTCACAGCCGGGCGGGGACAGGACCAGACCGCAGGGCCCTCGGGCTCATCCTGCTCCTCCTGGAACGAGGGTGGCTTGGCCACCAAGGTGAACCAACAGCCGCGGGCCTGGCTTACAGCAGCACAGGGATGGGAAGCCCCTCCCAACTCCCTGTGCGGGGCCCTGTGAGGAAGGCAGGAGGAACATGGGGAGTAGGCAGGGAGCCCACGTGGGCCACGGCCAGGCTGTGCTCACCACAGACACGGATGGAGGGAGTGGGGCTCCAGCGAGGAGAGGCCCCGCCGGTGTCAGCTCTGTCCTGCAGTGGCACCAGCAGGCAGACCAGGAAAGGGGCTTAAGAGAACGAGCCACGGCCCTTTCCGGACGTGGCTGGCAGGAGGGCGACAGCCCAGCACCTACCTGTCCAACACATAGCCCAGAGCCTTGTGCCGGATGCCCGAGTACACGGAAGGGCTTGTTTCCCAGGCGACTAAATTGGAAGCATCGTGGAAGAGATGGATGTTCACCAGGTCGAAGGCACTGCACCGAAGAGAGAAGGACACGTCACCAGGGGCCTCCAGGTCCTGAGGAGTCCCCAGGACGTGGCTGGCTCCAGCATCCTCAGTGTGGAGCTGCCTGAGCCCGGGCACCTGTTCACCCACCTGTCCTCCCGTGAGGCCAGAGGGCCGGAGACCCGCAGGTAAGCCTTAGCGCATCTACACAAGTGTAGTTACTCAGCCAGGTGAAAACCCAGCCATTTTTCTTTAAAGTTAAGGACTTACGATTGCGGACACTGTCCTCAGCTGTGGACTACGCTAGAAGGAAGAGGGAGCCCCCCAGCCCCCAGACTCAGCACCCCAATTCCCAGTGCAACTGCGTCCTGCCGGGGACCTGTGGTGTGGGGCAGGGGTGCGAGGACTGTGTCTCCTTTCACTCCCAAAAGAAACCCCCAAGCTCACAGCCCCAAGGACAAACCCAGGCCCCGGGGCACCTGCCATTGGCCTCCAGGCACCAGAGCTCGGTGAGGCCAGCTGGCAGGGACACGTCCCCTCCCCAGGGGAGGTTAGTGCAGTGCACGGCACTGTCCTGACACCGTCCGCAAGGCCCCCTCCGCTGGAGATGCTGGCGTCCCCTGACCCCTCTCCCTCGGCAGGAGTCACAGGCCGGCCCTCCCTCCTCGAGCCCCCAGGGTGACCCGCTGACCCCGCCTGGCCATCCATGCCCTGCGTGGCCCCACAGAGAGCCGGGCTTGGTCACTGTGACCGAGGGCCAAGTGCAGCAGGGTGTGGGTCACAGGATGGCGGCTCCATCTCCGACACCTTGTCCCCCTCGCTCTCTGGAGACCTTGATCCCTGGGGACGCCCCGTCCTGAGTGACAAGGCCTCCACCAGAGCCCCGAGGGTGAGCTTGGAAGCAGGTCCCCCGGCTCCAGGGAGGCCAGGGCCTGCCGAGCCACCCCCGACCCTGAGCTGCGGAAACTGCGACCTGCTCAGTGTCTGTTTCTTAAGAGCTGCCAGGTTTGGGGTGATCTGTCAAACAGCAGCAGACAGCTCGTGCAGCGCAGCTGTGCAGAACAGAAACGGCATCCACGCGGGATTCACACACCCGAGGGGCAGGCCAGGAATCCCGGAAACCACGTTGGGAAGCCGGGTCACACGTCTCTGACCTGCCTTACCACGCAGGACAGGCAAGTGCTGCGCACGGAGCAGGAAGCCCAGCCGGCGACAGCCCAGCCAGGCACGGCTGCTCTCCGTGCTCGGACCCCGACAGCACAGGCCGCCGGGCCAAGCCACGCGATTTAACTATGCGCCTGCTCCTGCGGGGGCTCTGGCGAGCGCTACTCTCATGCTTGGGAGAGGGGCCTGGCCTTCGACAGTGGTTCTGCATCTGGGCAGAGCGCCCGGACGCCTGAGGGATGGGGGACGCCTGTGGTGTCCGGCCCCACCGGGAACAGACAAGGTCAGAGCGAGGGGTCAGTCGAGGCAGCCGGGTCCCCGTGCGAAGTCAACAGGGCCTTCGGCGAGACAAGTGCAAGACGCCACTTGTGCAAAGCGCACAGGACAAAGAACACTCTGGAAGTTCCCAAAGCAGAGACGGACACAGGACAACTTACCAGTCAGCGATGCACCACCTTGTCCGGATGAAGCCTTTTCTCGACCATTTGCACTGAAAAACAAACAGGCGCACGGATGAGGAGAGAGGAACGTGACTCCTACACACCCAAAGAAGCAAATAAGGTGCTTTTTCAAACAGGAAAAACAGTTTTAATCTTTCAGCATTTAGTGTTCTCTGCCGAAAAGAACTGAAATGCTCATGTATGATACACAAAATGCTTACATGGGCTGCTTACGCTTCCAAGAAAAATGGCAGCCCGCTCTCCCCGGAGCCCTGCTCCCAGCGCAAGAGCTGCTGCAGGAAAGCCGCGGGAGCCTGCAGGTGCCCAGAGAGCGCCCAGATGGAGCGCGGACACTGCGGCCGAACCAGAGAAGCTCCCGGGCACTCCCAGCAAGGCACCCTGGCGGCTGGTTTGCGCCCACAGCAGCGAGGAGTCCGAAGCTGGTGAGCCCACTCGACAGCGGCGAGCCTGGGGCCTTGGCAACAGACTGGTCCCGCCGCAGAGCCGGTATTATACTCTGAATGTGCCCCAGGCCGTGTGCTGAGACTTAACCACCACCGTCAAAGTAAGAGGTGGGGCCTTTACAGGTGATCGATGGGGGCTTGCCCAGCGCTCGGCCTCTCACCCTCCGGCCTCCCACCACACGAGGACGCACTGCTCCTCCCTCCAGGGACGCAGCCACAGGTGCCACATGAGAAGGGCAGAGCCAGGCCCTTGGCAGACACAAAGCTTCGGCACCTTGATTCTGGACTTCCTAGACCCCAGAACCGCGAGAAGTAAGTTTCTATTGTCTATAAATTACCCAGCCTAAAGTGCTTCATTACAGCAGCGCCAGTGGGTCGGCTGCGAACAGAAAAAGGACTCAGACTCGAGAAAGCCGGGGTCCACCTCTGCATGCTTCCTCCAGAGTCCGAGAGAAGGGCCACCACGCCGCACTGCCCTCGCTGGCTTCCAGAGGGCTGGGGGCAGGGAGGGGCGTGGGGCCGAGACCCGGCAGTGGCCCTGTCCACGGCTACGGGCTGCGGGGACCAGGTGGCTGCGGCCTCTCTCCACTGCTGCTCCTGCTGCGCAGGGAGGTGCGGCACAGAGCACGGAGGCCGTGGCCGGTGCTGCCCGACACCAAGTGCACGAAGCCTGTGACCGAACAGCTGAATTTTAAACTCTGCTTTATCCTAATTTTAGCTTAAATAGCCACACAGAACAGGCAGCGGCACAGCCTGAGCAGCTTTGGGGTGGGGGTGGGGCGCCTGCCCAGCACCCCTGAAAACCCCTGGGGAGGCAGTGGGAGGAGGGGGCCTGCCCCTCGCCTCGCAAATGCCACGTGGCATGGAGTTCGGGATTCTGCAGGGCATGGCCTGCCCCCAAAGCCACCCCCAGGGCAGGGCCACCACACCCACGGAGGACGGCAGAGGAGGGACAATGGGAGGACGGCCTGGAGGCCCAGAGTGAAATGGGAGGAGGAGATGTGCTCCCCGCATGAGAGAAGGGTCCAGGGACACGGGCCCAGGCAACTCGGTGGCTGTCACCTCACTTCTTTATTTAATACAAATAGATCAGGAGTTACAAAAGCAGCTCTCCCTGCACCCTGCTGGCCACACCCCTCCTCGCTAACCCTGCAACAAGAGAACAGCCGTCCCAACACAGGGCTCCCCGTTCTTCCGCCCCCACTCAATCCTCAACTGGCTCCTGATTCTGACCCCTCCCAAAACGCACCCTGCAAGGCCCCCACGGCCTCCACCCTCGAAACCCATGGACCTTGTCCCCCCGGCTCCTCTCTCGGCCGCCAGGCACTGCCCAAGCCTCTGCAGCCCCTCAGCCTCCTGCCCCAGCTCCCTCCCCGACCAGCTGCGGGACTCCTGGCCCAGGGGCTCCTCTTCCTGCCCCTTCCTGCCCCCTCCCGCTGGCTCCACCCAACCCAGGTGGCCACTTGGGCGGCCACGTCCTCCCGCACTCTCAGCTGCCCTGCACCACTGCTGACAGGAAGAACTAACTGCCAACTCTGTGTGTATTTTCTTCTCTCTGGTTGTTTAAAAAGTTTTTCTCCTGTCACCAACATCCTGAAGCTTCGCTACAATCTGGGCCCGAGTTTATCTTGCACACCCTGCTCTGACCCAAACTCTCCAGTCTGGAGAGCCGCTGACTTTGGTAAAATCTCCCCTCTCGTCCCTTCCAACATCGCTCCCCTTGTTCCTCTCGGAATTTCTCTTGGGCGAACATTTGAGCCTTTTAATTGCTCTTTTCTATAAAAATAAAAACCATCAAAACCACCAACAAAACAAGAACGTCTGTCTCTCCTGGCTACGTTTTGAATAAACTCCTTAATGACACCCCAGATTCACCGACTCTCTCTGACCACGTCTGCATCAGGATCTCCTCTGTTACGGTCAACGGCGGGTTCTTTCACACGTTCCCTTGTTCTTATTTTATTTGTTTTAGTTGAAGAACATCTTATTTTTGATGAACTCTATCCTTCCATTTATCTGTTCGAGCATTCTGAACACATCTATTTTAAACTCTTTGTCAGCTTGTTCCTCAAAATTAGTTATCTTTGCAGTGAATCCACACTCTGTGTCTGTTCACCGCACACACTCCCGTGGTTCGTCACCTCCTGCTGAGGGAACGCCACCTTCTCCACCTGGCGGTTCCGTGGCATCCCAGCGTCCCTGCTCCCGTGACACCAGGGTGTCCACAGATACCCACACGGCCTACAGGTGACTCTGCCTTCTGCTCCCTTCACTTCTACAGCCCCAGGTGAGCACAGTGTTCTTATAATAGACTTTGTTTTTCAGAGAAGTTCCAGGTTCACAGGGGAACTAAGGAACAGGCACGGAGCTCCCAGACACTCCTCCTGGTCCAGACCAGGGATCAGACTCTGGGCTCCAGCTCTGCTGTCCAGGTGGCCTTGCCTCCCGCCACACGAGGCTCTGGCTCTGAGCCTGCACACCCGCCACGCTCAGGCCACTCTGCCTACTGGACAACAGGGGCTGCACCAAAGCTCCTGGACACTGGACACAGTGTCGCCAGACAGGTGGTCCACCTGCTGCCCAGACAGTCTGGGCTGGGGAGCTGCACAGCATGGCGGCAGGCTCACCTGTCTGCTGCACTAGACGTTCACATCTGATCCCAAACGTGGCTGCCAGCTCCAGTAGGTGGCTCTCTGGGGGCCACGTGGCCCTGGAAACATTTGTGCTCGTTTCACGTAAGTAATTGTGTCTGCGATGGGAACACACACACGGGAAGCTGGGGGCTGGTGCAGCCCAGCCAGGCTCCACCCTCCTGGGTGGACGGGAGACAGCCCAGCCGCGGGGACACGGATGGACGCTCACAGTCTCTGCCCCCTGCACACCCTGCTCTCCACCTCTGTCTGGGACGCTCCTCCACCACCCTCCACACGTCCAAATCCCACCCATGCTTTGCCGGCAGTCTGTCCTGGAAACAGCCGAGGCGCCACCTGCCACAGATGGTCCACGCTCGCGATTCGCACCCTCAGCGTCTGGCCCGAGGGCAGCACCCTCTTCCCCAGCAATGCAGAGGACACGCTCCTCGTACGGTCCACAGAACCCTGAGCCAAATTAACCTCTTTTCTTTAAAAATTACCTGATAAGGATAATTCCCATAAAGGTATTGCTTTATGGCAGTGCAAAACAGACTAAGACACCCTATGTGGAGATATAGTGGTGGGGTCAGTTCCCTGGAAACCACTTTCGTGCACAACCTCTGATCCGTGAGTCAGGAAACCTGCCGCCGACACTAACACTGGGACGGGCCGGGCTGGGAGTGGCCGAGTCCACGTCAAGTGCACCGCGGGCCGATGAGATTCCCACAGGCAGTGACGGGTAATGACCCCAAGAGCCTGAGTCCACTTCCTTGACGGCCCAATTAAAGAGTGACCTGACCAGGGTCCGAGGGCACAAAGCCACTGAGGACACTGCAGGGAGGACAGCCAGGACCAGCCCCTGTGCGAGAAGCATGTCTGCAGGGTGGGGCACCAGTGGGGGCACCCAAAGGGACCCCCAGAAACGTGAGCTCAGCGGAAGCACAGAGGCTGCTCCCAGCCAGCCGTGGCCAACACCCTCCGCCAGCTCCCCCTCGGCAGGGCCCGTGCCGGCTCCTCCTCCCCGTCCCGTCTCCCCCGAGTGGCTGGACTAGGGCTCAGGAACGTGGGCCTGAAGGATGGGACCCCCAGGATCTGTCACACAGGCACAGCCCGCCCAAACACGTGTAGGGCTCGCTAAGTGCACGGCTGTCCACTCTCGAGCCGCCACACGCTCCACGAGGCGGGGTCCTCACCCTGCGGGATCTAGAGCCCCCACGCCCACGCGCTGAAGGAGTGGGCAGAGACGGTCTGCAGCCCTGAGGGGCGGGTGTGTCCGCAGTGGAGAGGAGCTGTCCCCAGGACACCACTCGTCCTGTTTCCAGGAGGGACATGGAGACTCCCTGTGACCAGGCCAGTTCCGACAGGTGCAGCTGAGACCCCCACTGAACACACTCACGCTCTGGCCTGGAATTAACATAACTGGCAACAGCTTTTCTTCCACTAAAAAGGGAAGGCATTTGGGAATTTTTGTGCCAAACATTATTGTTCCCCTCAGTTTTCAATTATTTGTGCTAATCAAGATGTACATGGATGTTTGTGAATATATCCTGAACATATGTGCATGTGTGCACATCTTGATTGTTTAGATTTTTAAATTTTCCATAACAATGGAAATTATTTTCAACATTAATTATTAATAGTCTCAATAAATCAAACCGGAAACAACGTGTTACTTTTTTTTTTATAACATAGACTGGTAATAAGTGTTATTTTAGGATTCTAACTACATTGAAAGATTTTAACTAAATTGCAAATGAATCTCAGAGAATTTAATAGTATAACCAAATAGTCTTGATAAAGTATTTGTAGAAAGTATGTTCCTTCTGAGATAAGCCCATCGATTGGGAATGTGTTGAGACTGCGTTTCTGAACGATTTTACAGTATGGAAAACGAAGCTACAACCCACGACACTCTGGTATTTTCACAGCCTGTGGCTCAAAGCTGGATCGTGTGCTTAGGGTTCAGGCCGGGACGCGCTGGGCGGAAGAAGGTTCCCATGCAGCGTCCCACGCAGCCTTCAGGGACAGCAGCGCCCTCGTGTCACCAGTGAGGAAATTAGCGCCCAAAGACCTCGACCTGCCCAAGGTGGCCAGCTCCCTGGAGGAGAACGCAGAGTGAGGACCCACCCGCTCACGCCTGGACCAAAGCGCCCTCGTTTTGGCCACTTGCTCCCTGTCCTGGCCAAGTCCTGAGCACTTGGGGCCCATCCTGGTGGGGACAAAGGAACCCACCCCTAAGGCCATCAGAAGGCGCAGGTGCCTTTCTCGGAGGCTGCTCCTCGGCTCACCTGAACGCCCCTCCCTGAAATGCCCCACAGCCGTCTTCCCTGCAGGCCTAGGACGCACTGCATCTGGGGGTGCACACACAGGAGTCCCGGGGCTCTGCCACAGACCACCTGCTCGCTGGCAGAAAGGGCCCTGCGGCCGCCAGGTGCAGGTGCGTGTTGCCTGGCCCATTGCAGATGGAAACAGACAGTGTGGGGGTGGGGCCCCCGATGTCTGACTGAGCTCTTCCCTCCAAGTCTGGGCTCTGAAACTTCCTGGGCCCCGACCACCCGCTGAGGCCCTCGCCCAGCACCCCTCAGGAGATCACGGCTGGGATGGTGGCGGCTGCTCTGCTCCCAGAGGGGTTTTCACCAGTGGGATCCGCATCATGGGACGGAGCGCATCCTTCACAGCACAATATGAAGTCTCTGCCCGGCCCTGTTAATGGGATGCCTGCAGCTGGCAGATGGATAGCGAATACAGGCGGTTTCATCTACTAAAAGATGGCATAAATCGCCATGGAGAAAAGAGAGGCTGCGGGGAGGTTATCGCCACACAGCCCACGCCGCAGAGGCCGCTTAGAGCATTAGTGGAATTAATTCATCTTTCGTAAGAGCTTGCAGCAGGCCTGTGATCTATGGTAACAACCAATTTCTCACCACGGGCAAAAGGAAAAAAATGACTTGCTGTGATCGACTACACAAATCTGCTTTTTAAAAATGGCCTCGCATTATCTGCAGTGTTGCTCCCAGAGGCGCCATTTGGAATTCATACGGAGCCAAAAGCGCCATAAATCACAGAGGAAGTTTCGTTAGTTTTCTACGCGGTGGGCTGTGATTATTTGGAATTACATTACGCCTCCATCACCATAATTACACTCAGATTAGCCTAAGTGATGGTAATCAAAGAGACAGAAATCAGTCTGAACCAGTTCCCTCCCCCAAAACGTGTCCAAGCACAGTGGCAGGTTCGGCACAAGGGCCCGGAGGAAGGGGTGGCTGGGCAGGGGCCGTGGCTGTGGCGTGGCCAGGCCGGCAGCAGGCAGAGGCCTCGCTGGGATCCCTCCGTTACAGACATGCGGAAGCTGCACACGCTTCGCGAAGCTTTGGACGTTTAGGAAATGCTACAGTCTTGACAGATCGTTAAAAGTTTATGATTTGTAAAATAAGATTTCCGTTCTGTTGATTCACCAGAATGGAAGGAAATGTGCCTGGACTCGCGTGCGTACCACGCCAGGTCAGGAACACGGATCCCAGGTGGTCTCCAGGGTGGCGGGGTGGCAATGCACATGCTGACCCCCAGAAAGCCCGGGCCCTGGGCAGGGCTGGCCCCTCTGTGCAGCCACCAGCAGCCACGAGGCCCTGCTGGCCAACCGACCGCCGGACTGTGGGCTGCAACTCGTGCTCTCCAGGCCGGGAGACAGGTCCACCTAGAGACACCAAGGCCTGCTCCTTCCCACGAGTCTACGTCCCAGGAATGCGTTTCCTCCTCTGCCCGTAGACGTGACGACATGATCACCTGGCGCTGGGGCCACTGAGGCAGGACAGGCCCGAACCTGGGCTGCGGCTGCTTTCCTTGTGGGAGGGAGACAGCCCCTCAACGCTCTGTCCCACAGACCACGCCAGCGCCCTGGAGGGGACAGAACACTGCCAACAGGACCAAGGCTAGGGGCACCCTCCAACGGGTGCAGAGTCACCGCAGAGCCCCCCGCCCCCAGCCTCAATGGGTGGGGGTCCAGAGAGCCTGGGGGAGGCCCCGCCAGGCAGGGCCCAGGGCTGCCCTGGACAAGAAGTGCGGCCTCGCGGGAAGTTAGACCCTGCCCTGGGTGGTTCCACCTGGGGTCCCCCTCAGAAAGATGGAGTGACGCTGCTCGGGGCCCTGGCAACACACAGATGCAGAGGCCAGGGATACACTGGGCCCCTGGAGCCCCAGCTCTGAAGACGGAGATGCAGACGGGGTTTGCTCATCCCAGATTCTGGAGTCACCGACAACGGAGGTGGGACGCGGGCTGCCGGCAAGCCCCTGCAGTCCCGGGGTGGAGGCTGCACGCTGGGGGCCCCTGGGCTGGCCTTGCCTGCGGAGACGTGCGCACAAGGCCTGGTGTAGAGCGGACACCACCCTTGGGAGGGGCCCCGCCAGGGACTGGGGAGGGCAGGGCGCCGAGCACTCACTGCCACCCACCCTCAGCCTGCAGGGGCCCTGGGTGCCTGTGGCCTGTTCCCTACTCAGTTCTCGACATCTGGACAGCTCAGGGTCCTGCAGCACCTAAAGGAGGGAGCTGCGAATGCAGGAAAGCGACTTGCGGGGCACCTGCTGCCCTGGGGTCTGAGCAGGCTCCAGCCGCGGGCCCCTGTCCAGAGCTGCCTTTCAGGTCGGCTTCCCCCCGTCAGGGGCCTCCTCCGTCCAGCTTAAGCCCAGCCTCGGTCCCCAGCCCCAGCAGACCCTGGCAGTGGCCAGCCTGGCAGCATCGGCAACCAGCCCTGCCCCACCCCCGCCCCGTCCTGGTTCCCCCGCCCCCATGGCTCTCCACGCCCGGGGCCCAAGCTGTCCCTCGTGTCCTGCTCCTTGCCAAGGGCCCTGTCCATCCCGGCTGCCCTCCCTGGCTGACCCCTGCTGCCTCTGGTCTCTCAGGACACACGTCGGCCCATCCCTGGTAGGTTCAGGGGCCCTCCTGGGCTCTCCCCACCCATCTGGGACAGATGAGACGCAGGGAACGGCTGGACATCAGCGTGGGCAGGGAGGCTGGGGAGGGCCAGGGCTTCCACCCCCATCACCGCTGGGCCCCCAGTGCTTTTGCCAAAACAGATGATGGGGGCCAGGGGCACCATGTGGGGAACCTCTACCTGGTGGGGGGGGGCATGTCATCAGCCTGGCTCCACGGCCAGGGCCCGCATGTCCTCAGAGGCCACGCAGCCTCAGGGTGGCGACATGGCTCGGGGGAGTGGCTGAGCAGACCGAGGCCCACCGAGGCAAGACGCCAGGCTGCAGCCCCTCCCTGGGACCAGTCCAGGGCCAGTGCCTGGGCAGAGGCGGCCCCAGCCCTTCACTGGGTCCCTGAGCCTGTCTCTGGGCGCTCTGAGACGCGGGCTCTGGTCTGGGTCGAATGGAGCCCGGAGCTCGGCTCACAGCTTCTCCAAGGGAACCACGGCCCCCACAGCCCTCATGAGGTGCGTGCCACCACGTGGCAGCATTCTGGGGAACTGTCACAACGCAGGGCTCAGCTCTGCACAGAGAGGCCCCGGGGCTTTCCTGCGCTTCCTCCTCCAAGGGCAGTTCGCTGAGGGTGGGCAGGCAGGGAGCAGACCCAGGAACAGGCTGAGGACAGGAGGCGGCCGGCAGATGCCGTGTCCTTGGCCCGACGACAAATGGATGAGGAAGCTGAGCCCCAGGGTGACAAGAGCACCCATCCTTCACGGAGGCGGCCACGAGCCCTGTGCTCAAGGATCGCGCCATAAAGCAAGTTAATAAAGTTGTGGCCTTGCTAGAATCAGCCTGTGCACGGGCGCGGCCGCCTCCCCTGCAGAAAGACCCGCGCGGAGAAGGGGATCGCGGAGCAATCCTTCTTGGGGCTGAGCAGACAAGCTCCACGCACCCGCTCTGTCACGGCAGGGGTGGGGGGCGCCCAGACCGGGAACAGCCATCACCTCTTCGTTTTCAGCACTCAAAATGCTTCCGGTCAAGGTGTCCCAACCTCGCTGTGATCTAACGGATGACAAAAGGGCAAGGCGATAAACTCTTGAGTCGCCACGGTAACTGCACAAGTTTGGGAGGCTCCAAAAATGCTGGTTCTAAGATGTGCTAAAAAATAACACCATCCAAAATTACCCAGATGGTGTAACAGCCACATAAACACACACAGAAACTAAACAAAATGCACTAAAACCGAAGGAACTGCACCGGCATTTCACGATTACTTTTGTCTGCGCAGTGAGACAACAAATAGTCCCTGACTTTCTAATTTCTAAACTCTCGTAAGCAGCCACAGGACTGTGGGGACGTGGTCTAACCTCCCCGTGTGCAGCTGTGCTACTCGTTAGCCGGCACGGCCGCCCAAGGTTTGCCGTGAACAGGACCTTGCCCTCGCGCTCCTGCGCTGGGACAGGACAGACGCCGCTGTGTGGCACGGTCCCTCCGACACCTTGGCAGGGCACAGCAGCCACCGTCCTGGCTCTCCCTGCCCAGCGCGACCCTCCCACACCCGCGTGCTGGAGGCCCCAGGTGCACCCCGGGTGAGCCAACCGACATCCTCCTGCATCTCGGGAGCAGGTTCTGTGGCCTGGACGTGACAATGGGAGAATTTACCGCTGACATGGCGCAGAACACATAAGGTGCCACTCCCTTGTCTGTGACAGCCGGGATCAACCCAGGAGGGCCTGGAACCTCCCAGAAAGGCAGAACACTGGCAGCTGGCACCAGCCAGCTCTGACCCGCGATGCAGGAAGCACACACAGAGGCGTCGCTGGGCGCCTGACTGACCTCGGGGAAGTAGTCCTGCGGGAACTTCTCCTTCTCCAGCATGGGCGTGCTCTCCAGCGTGTCCGAGTAGATCTCTTTGCCGGTCACTTTTTTGTACTTCTTGGCTGGAAAAGACCAGAGGAGGCGGTGAACACTTCATCTCTGCGCCCAAGCCAACCAGCCAAGCGCTGCTCGGGGGCCCATGTGCAGCCCCGTGGGGCCAGGGAGGCTCCGAGAGGACACAGGGAGGCACCCGCCCCCAGGCCCGAGCTTGTAACTCCACCCGACCTGGACTCCAACTCGCCACTCCATCATCCCCCGAGAGCTCCCAGCCCACAGACTCACAGGGGCTAACTGGCGTCCTCTTTAGAACCATGAATATGTTTAAGAGGGCCGTGGAATTACCATTCACTCAGACCTCCGCAGGAATTTATTTTACAACATCGATTTCCTCCTCGAATCCAGCCAACATCACTCATATCCCAGGGAAGCGTTCGTTCTACAGAGCTGGAGGGACGCAGCGCAGGCAGGAGCCTCCGGACTGGCTCTGCCAGCTGCTGCCACAGTGGCCTCCCCCACACCCACCAGCAAATCTCCTGCGGATGGGGTGGTCTTGCTGCCGTTCACGCCCGGGCCTGGGGCCTTCCTTTGCACACGCAGGCAGCCCAGCCCGCCACGGCGTGTGAGGAATGAGCCTCGGACCACTCCTCAAATGCACTAGCACGGCCCGCGGACAGCTGCCGGCCTCTCCGCACGACGTCGCGTGGGCCAGGGCTTCCACTACCGGGTGTCAAGGACGATCTCGGGACAGCTCTGCAACAAACGGCCAATTGTGTCCCACGAGCAGCGCAAACCTGAGGTTTCTGCAGCGCCGACCACCCGAGGACGTGGGAGGGGCCGTGGCCTCCCAGGGAAGGTGCCGGCTCTCACGGTGCCGCCCCAGCCCGTGATCTGGATCCGGGTGCTTGGGCCTCACAGGCAGGAGACAGCACGCAAGACGTGTCCGCCATTTACGGAGCAGGAACAAGACATGAAACAGAGACCATTCCCCAAATTCAGAGCCACGAGCTAACCGTACCCTGGTCTTTCCCAGGCATGGAAACGATTCCTGGGATGGCTCAGGCACGTTTAGCTCTGACGCCTCCCAAGTCCCTCAGTACCGTCCCTGCTGAAGGACAGTAGTAGGTTCTTCTCACTCAAGGCAACAGGAGACGGCCCGTCGGCGTGTCTGGAGGCTGGTGCCCTGCGCAGGTAGGCGGAGGCCAGACCCAAGAACAGTGTGTTTAAATAAGTTGGCCCGTTTGTGGCTGGAAACGGGGCACAAGTGCATTTCATCACAGGAAGCGCGTACCGTAAACCAGCCACCATCTCCGTAGGACGGCACTTACCACCCGTCACAGGGAGGCCAGCGTCCCAGCACGAGAGGGGGCAGGGGGAGAACGAACCTCTCTGGGGGCCACGGAGGGGCAGACCTGTCCCAGCGCAAACCGCCACAGGGAGCGCACAGCTGCCCGGGTGAAGCAGTCTGCAGCCTGGGCTCCACCTGCCCCACGCCCCTTCCCGCCCGCCCGCAGCCTTCTCCAGCTCCCCCCGCCATCGGTCCCCAGACGCATAGCCTGGACAGTCCTCCGTGGCCCAGAGCGCCCCCTGACAGGGATGTCCACTGAGCACCGCGGAGCCTGGGCCAGAGCTGAGGACGTGGAGAGGAGACACAGCCACAACCCGTGAGGGGGCTCTGAGGACATGGAGGGAGGCCCAGACAAGGACATGGGACACAGAGAAGGGGCCCGGACATGGGACATGAGACATGGGACACAGAGAAGCGGCCAGGACACAGGACATGGGACACAGAAAAGAGGTATGAACATGGGACACACACGGATGCAAGACATGGTCTGAGGTTTGAGTCTCACCTGCCCCTGTCAGAAAAGAAAAACATTCATCCTGAAAGTCCGCTGAAGAACAGGGTCAGCACTGCAAAGGCTGCGCGTGTTCTCACGCGTCTATCACTGTGGTATCAAAACGTGATGTCACGTGTCCATTACTGTGGTATCGCGCAGTGTTCTCACACGTCGATCACTGTGGTATCACGCAGAGCATTCTCACTGCCCCAAACACATTCTGTGCCCCACGGATTCATCCGTCCTCCCCTCACCACATCGGCAACCACTGATCTTTTCATTGTTCCCACAGTTCTGCCTTTTCCAGGCCGTCATGGAGCTGCAATCACACAGTGTTTGGCCGCCTCAGACGGGCTTCCTTCACCCGCAATGTGCATGTAAGGTTCTTCCATGTCGCTCCGTGGCCCGTGTATCACTGAGTCAAATCCCGTGGCAGTGCCGAAGGGGGCGGGTCCGTCCTCCGCTGCTCTCCTGGCACAGCGTGCTGCCTTCCACGCGACCCTCATGGCCCACCCATCGGCAGACGGGCGACAGCGTGCTGGGGTTGCAACAAGACTGCACGGAGCCCCTGGGTCAAGTCGGGAAGAACTGAGCTCTTGACCACATCGCGTCCCTGTCTTGGTCCGTGAGCTCCGTGTTTGGCTGGGCAAGTCCTTTAGACTGGGCGGCTTGTGAACAACAGAAAGTTTGCGTCCCGTGCTCTGGGGGCTGCAGTCCTTGGTCAGGGCGCTGCCATCCAGGGTCTGGCGAAGGCCCGCTCCTCACGGATGGCGCCTTGTGTCCCCATACGGTGGAAGGGACAGACAGGCTCCCTCGGGACTGGTTCACAAGGGGCTCTGATGCTGCTCACGAGGGCTCTGACTCATGATTCAGTCTCCCCAGAGGCCCCACCCCCAACACCCCACCTCAGGGTTAGGAGCGAACATGGATTTGGGGGGAAACGCACACACAGACCACAGCACTGTCCGTGACGACGAAACAGCTCTCCGTTCATCTAGTTCTGCTCTGGTTTCTGTCATCAGAGTTTCGTAGTTTTCCTCACAGAGATCTTGGACATATTTTTTAGACATATTCCCAGGTACTTCCTTTTTTGTACATGCTAGCGTAAATGATGTTGTGTTTTTAATTTCAAATTCCACTTGTTAATTGCTGGTATACAGGAAAGCAATAGACTTTTACACATTAACCTGCGTCCTGCAACACACGGTTAGTGGTAATAGCTTGGTAGAACCAGGTTTGTTCTGTTGGCATTGTTAATTCTTTGGGATTTAGTCCTATCCCCCCACCCCATCAATACGCATTTATTTCCTTTTCTTGTCTTATCACATTAGCTGAGATTTCAGGCCAGACGCTGAGACATGGTGTGAGGGGACGTCCTTCCCACTTCTCACCGAGGCTGACGTCGCTGTGGGATTCGCGGCTGCTCTTCGCCCAGCTGAGGGGGTCCTCCTCCACTCCTGGTTTGCTGAGGGTTTTTTTTTTTTTTCAGTCATGATTGAGTTTGGGATTTTGTCAAATGCTTTTTCTGCATTTATTGAAGTTACTAAATGACTTTCCTTCTTTAGCCTGCTGACATGACAGATTACATCAATTGACTTTTAAATGCGGAACCTGCCTCTCGCACCTGGAATAAACCCAACTGGCCACAGTGTTTATGTTTTCTACTAATATACATTGTTGGATTCAACCTGCTAATGTTTTACTGAGAATTTTTGCATTTTAAGTTCGTAACAGGTATTATTAGCCCGTAGTTGTCCTTCGTAATCGTTACCTGGTTTTGGTATTACGGTAGTGCTGGCCTCATAGGATGAGTTAGAAAGTTTTCCCTCTGCTTATATTCCTGGAAGAGATTGTACGGAACTGGTATAACTTCTTCCTTAAATGCTCGCTAGAACTCACCTGAGAAGCTATCTGGGCCTGGTGCTTTTTGTTTTTTTTTAAAGGTTGTTAGAGATTGATTCCATTCCATTAATAGTTCTAGGTCTGTTCAGATTACCTAGTTGTCCCTGTGCCGTTTTCATAGATTCTGTCTTTCAAGGACCTGAGCGATTCAAGTTACAAAATTCACAGGTACAGACTTCTTAATAACAATCCCTTATCATCCTTTTGCTGCACACAGGACAGCAGTGATGGCCCCACTCTCGGGCTGGTGTCAGTCATTTGTTTCTTCTCTCTTTCTTGGTTAGTCTGGCTAAAGCTTTATCAATTTTATTGATCTCCTCAAAGAACCAGCTTTTGGTTTTGTTAATTTTCTCTATTGATTTCCTGTTTTAAATTCTGTTGATTTCTGCTCCAATTCTTATTATTTATTTTCTTCTGCTTACTTTGGATTTAATTTTCTTCTCCTATTAACAGTTTCCTAAGGTAGAAGCTTAGAGAACTGATTTTAGATCTTTCTTCTTTTTTAATAACGCATTTCGTGCTACAAGTTTCCCTCTGAGGATTGTTTCTACTTGTATTTTCATTTTCATTTCATTCCAAATATTTTTTGAGACTTCTTCTTTGACCCATGTGTGATCTAGAAATGTGTTGTTTAATATTCAAGTATTTTGGGATTTCCAGTTGTCTCTCTGTTTCTGATTCTAGTTTAAGTCCACTGTAATCCGTAAGCACAGTGTATGGTTTCTGTACTTTTAAATTTATGAAGGTATGTTTTATGGCCCCAGACGTGCTCCGTTTCAGGGAATGTTCCGTGAGCTGGGCCAGAACGTATGTTCTGCTGTCAGTGGACGGACCATCCCACAGACGCCAGTCAGACCCGAATGTCAGACGGTGCTGCTGAGTCCACGATGTCCTCACCGACTCTCGGCCTGCTGGGTCTGTCCATTTCCGACAAAGGGTGTTGGAATCTCCAACTGTGATGGTGGATTCATCTGCTTCTTCCTGCAGTTCTACTGGTCTTTGCCTCGGGTATTCTGGCGCTCTCCGGTTAGGCGCACACACGTAAGGGCTGTTGTGCGTTCTTAAAGAACGGGCCTTTGTATCGTTACGCAGTGTCCGTCTTTGTTGCTGGTGACCATCCTTGCTCTGGAGGTAGCTCTGTCTGAACTCAGCAGAGCTCCTCAGCCAGCTTGTCCTGACCAGTGGCAGCACCGTGCACCTGTCTCCATCCCTTCGTCGTAATCTTTGTGTCTACGTGTTTTAAGTAGGTTATGGACGACGAAACACAGTTGGGTCCTTTTTATCTGCCCCAACAGTCTGTCTTGTAACTGGCATCCTTTGCTCCCTTACATTTAAAGGGTCATTGACACAGTCGGAATAATCCCGACCACGTTTCTGACTTTCCCGTGGTCGCCTGTGTTCTTTGCTCCTTTTTCGTCTCCCACTCTTCTTCTGCCTCCTTTGGCTCTTACTGAGCATTTTATGTGGTTCCGTTTTCTCTCCTCTTGTGACATATCAGTTATACGTCTTTTTAAAAATCTTTAGTGGCTGCCACAGAGCTTGTAATATACGACTGTCCAAGCCCATTCTTACAAATAACGCTGTACCGCCCACGGACAGAGCACCCCACCCCCATCCTCGTGGCCCTGCCACTGATCATCTCTCTACCCGCAAGCGCCGGTCACCCAATACGTGGCTGCTGTTATTACTTTGGACAAAAATTATTTGTTAGATCAATTAAGAGTGGGAAAAATACATTTTATTTTACCTTCACTTGTTCCTTCTCTAATCCTCTTTCTTTATGTAAATCAGAGCTTCTGGTCTGTATCATCTTTCTTCTGTTGAAGAGCTTTGCATTTCTTGCAAGATGGGTCTCCCGGAAACAAATTACTTCAATTTTCCTTTGTCTGTCTTCTTTCTCTGTCTTCTTCCTCTGTCACTTTTGAAGAATAATTTCATGGAATACAGAAGTCTAGGTTGATTTTTTTCCCCTTTAATGATTTAAATATTTCCCGCCACTTTCTTCTTTCCCGTGTGGTTTCTCAAGAGCAGTTCGCTGTGATTCTTATTCTTGCTCCTTTACAGGTAAGGTGTTTCTTCCCCAAGCCCGAGCACTGGATTCTTTCGGGTTTTCTCTGTCTCTGATTTTCTGCAGTTTGAATATGACGTGCCTGGGAACAGAGTCTGTGGCATTTATCCTGCCTGGTGTTGGTGTTCTTTGAGCTTTGTGGCTTGGTGTCGGTTACTAATTCTGGAAGATTCTCAACCACTGTGACTTCAAATATTTCTTCTGTTCCTTTCTCTCTACTCCTACCAGTGTTCCCTCTGCAAGTTGCCGCTTTTTGTAGCTGTCCTATGGTTTGTGACATTTTGTTCTGGTATTTAAACGTATTCTTATTTCTCTTTACTTTCCAGTCTGTGAAATTTCCCGTGGTGTAACTTCTATCTCCCTGACCCTCCCTCGGCCACGCCCAGTCTGCAGACAGGCCCCGGAGGCACCCTTCCTCTCCGCAGCAGGGTGGCGAATTCCCAGGTTTTCCTTTGGCTTCCTTCTTAGGGTTTCCGTCCCTCTGCTGACATCACACGTCTTTTCTCACACACTGTCCGCTTTTAGCATCAGAGCCCTTGGTGTATTAGTCACAGTTATTTTAAATTCCCAGACTGATAATTCCAAATCTCTGTCATATCTGAGTCTGGTTCTGACTCTTAGGTGTTTTTGCTTTAGGTTGTATTTTTTTTTTTTTTTAACATTTCAGCACACTTTTTGTAAATTTTTGTTACAAGTAGAACGTGAATAACGGGTAAAAGGAACTGGGGTAGACAGGCTTTTAGGGTGAGGTTTTATGTTGCTCTGGCTTGGGCCCGGGCATGTCTACCGCCTGCTGCAGCTGCTGGCATCAGAGATACAGCCTCCTTTCCTGCTCCTGTTTCTGTCTCCTCACTGTCCCTGGGTTTCCCGTGAGACTTCTTAGAGCCTGAGCTTCGCAGGTCTCTGAGCTGTGATACCGTTAGCACGGCGTGGTGACGAGGTCTGGGGTCTCTATCCTCTGCAGCCTGTGCTCCTGGGCCCTGGCCTCCTTGTGATCCTCAGCCACCCCTCGCCCCACACACCTGAGGCCAGAAAGGAGGGCTCCAGGGGGCCGGACTCAGTATCCCCTGTCCCCAGGTACGTTAGGCTGTGAGGAGTGCCCCAAGGGCAGTCTTGCTCAGAACAGCATCCTGGCATATTTCAAACGGTCCCTTCCCCTCCCCAGCCAATGCAAGAGGGTTTTCCTCTGCTCTTTGCGGGGAGCGGGAGGGGCTCCCAGAGGTGAAGCGACAGGGCTGA
This sequence comes from Propithecus coquereli, assembly GCF_000956105.1. NCBI lineage: Eukaryota > Metazoa > Chordata > Mammalia > Primates > Indriidae > Propithecus > Propithecus coquereli. Next base: position 689,067 of record NW_012152763.1, read on the forward strand.
GCCCCAGCAAGGCTTCTCGCGAGCTTGGCCGCACTTCATCCCCAGCATCTGGTCAGGTCCCGTTGGTGTCCCTGCAGGCCGCTGGCTCTGGATGCAGTTCCCACTCCGCAAGCTGTGGTCCCTGTGTCCGCCTGTGCACCTGTCCGTTCCTCGGGGTGGCAGTGTGCCCCACACCGTAATCCCCTGGTGGGTCTGGGCAAGTCGTCGTTCCAGTTTGTTTGGCTTTTCCTTGTGAGAATGCGGTGATGACGCCCAGCTCTCTTACCTGCTGGGCTGGAAGCTGGAAACCCCTTCACTTCTATGTATCTGGACCTCCTGGTCCTCCTTAAGCTTCTAACTAGGTCCTTATTTTTTAAAAATTCTGGCTATTATTTTAAAATAGTTTATTCAAACTTTTCACCAATTCCAGATTGCTTTTGCTGTAACTCAGCTCAACAGACGACCAATCCCTGTGAAGGGCACGGATTGAGGAGTGGAGGCAGGAAGGATCCCTCCACCTGAGCCCCCCACCTGAGATCCCCACCGGAACCCCCGACCTGAGACCCCCAACCTGAGCTCTCACCTAAGATCCGCACCTGAGACTCCCCCTCCCGAGATCTCCCGAGCCCCCACCTGTGCTGAGGGTCAGCACTGTCGACGCTGTGAGCCTTTCAGAGTCAACGCACGTTCCCGGCACGAGCTCTGGGTGCACTCGCTGCCGGTTCCTAGCACAGTTTCCGTCAGTGTCGACCATGTGGAGGCCCCGGGCAAGGTTCTGCTGGAGTTAAACGTATATCCAATGCGCAGTTTTAAATAAACTGTGGGTTAGCCGATGCTTTGTGATTCATTTGACTTAGTAGTATAAGAATGGCAACACAAACGGGAACACGCTTAGGCTTGACATACACGGTTCCTAGAAGGGCAGTCCTGGTTTTGCTCCCGGCTTCAGGCGGAACAGGCTGGGCTTGCACGGCCTCTGCGCTGTCACCCACAGCCCGGCTGCCTGGAACCCGACTTACTGGGTCCGCCGCCTGTTAAGTCCAGGGAAGAGCAGCCTCTGGCCCGCCTCCTGTCTGCTCTGGTCGGCTATTCCTGCCACATTCCCTGGCAGGGTTAGGGTTAGGGTTAGGGTCCGATGCTGGCATTTGTAAGTATCTGAAGAAGCCTCAGGCGACCGGGCAGGCAAAAAGCCATTCTGTTGGCTAGAATCCTGCTCTCCACACGGCAGAAACCACTACCCGAGCAACGTGGAGAAGGCCCCGCCTCTCAGTTTGTAAGAGGCGCTCTGCCTCCTGAGTGAGCAAACAGCGAATCTGCTCCAGCTGACGTGACCAGTTGCTCTCCACCGCCATTACAACTCCAGTGACATTTCCAGTTGACGTGCTCCGGCTGCAGAGCCCACGTGGAGCTCAGACGAATCTCCGTGCAGGAACAGACACGCCCGGTGGAGGTGGGGGCACAAGCATGGCACGGGCTGAAATTCGCACACCTGGGGCAACACTCACCTGCCCCCGCGCCACGGAAACCAACGAGATGGGACAGGCTCAGGCTGGCAGGAGTGTCAGGGGCAAATCTTTGCCTTACGGCATGTGGTGTCTGCCCACCACACGAGGACAGCATTGCTCACTGCCACGAACATGCTCCTGTCCATTTTTGTTTCTGAAATACACAATTCCCTCATTCTGTTTTTCATTTTCTCACATTTGACAGGAACACAGATACGGCTCCCGCCAACTCTACAGAAGCCGGTCCCCGCCTGAGGCTCGCGGGTGCAGCTGCGTGGCCATGTGGCGGAGGGGCCCACGGCTGCCTGGGTGTCTCCAAACCACAGAAGCAGAAGCCAGGCTCTCTCAGGGTCCCCGGTTCGTGACTGCCGGCCAGTGACTCACGACACCCAGATCCCGCAGCCCACTCACAGGGCATGGGCGGAGGGGCGTCTGCCGAGGTGGGAAACCCCAGCAGACGGCAAGAAGTCTTACCTTTAAAGTCAAACTGGTAGACGTTTTTTAAGGATTCATGAAGAAAATAAAAGCTTCCTAGTGCCTGCAGAGCAAAAAGAGAAACCGTATGAGACTGGCACTGGGAATATCTCTGCAGCAAAGTTTCGAGCAAGAGCTTACCTGCCTGTAACCTGACCACAGTCACCGAGACGCGATAACCTGCCCACACCCAGCACCACCAGGCTCAGCACGCAGAGTCGGCTGGGAAGTCGCCTGGTCTGAAAGCCAGACGTGCTGCGGTGTTTGCGGAAGGAGTGTGGTCACGTCTGTATGCATCGCACACGCATCTGTGCACACACCTTTTCTTTTGCTAAATCTGGCAACCCCAACAAACGGTCTGGGGAAACTCTGGGTTGATAGACACACTCCCCAACTGGATTGCAGTTGGTGGTTATAAAACTGGGCACACTTGTCAAAGCTCAGTGAACTGAATTTCACCACAGGTGATCACACCCTCACACACCTGCCCTAATAAGCAGGCCCTGCTCATGGAGCTAACCGTGCAGCGGCAAGACAACAGCGGGCCACAATGGGGGCGGCCATTGCCCGGACAAGGCAGGCGGGGAGGGGGGGGGTTGGGGCCGGGCAGGTGGCCGAGAGGAGGGCACGCCGTGACCAGACCACACGGGGCTCCGCCAAAGGGAAAGGCCTGGAGCCACTGGGAGGGCCTGTCCCCAGCCTCTTGTGTGGGAAGTTGCCGCATCTTCAGAAAGCTGAGCGCAAAGCACAGGACAGCCCTGCTGCATCTGTGTGGGCCTGTGCACTCGCGCTTTGCTTTGGGCGGAACCATGACCCATGATGCCGCACCCCTGCGCTCTGGCATGGATCTCCTGAGGGGAATGCTCTCCTGCTCACCACAAACTGTCACCTCACTGAGAAAATTAACAGGATGCCAAGATACCAGCTACTGGCACAGCCCGAATTAGGTCCCTCTATTACGCCGTCTTATACCCCAGCGTGAGGCCTGGAGTTCTGAGGGCATGAGCCGCTCACACGCTGAAGACGCTCGCAGGGTGGGTCTTGGAGAGGGGCTGCAGGAGAAGGAGCCAGGCTGGGGTCCCCCAGACACCCAGGGCTGCCAGGGTGCGTGCATGAGGGGAGCACACCCTGGGCTTACCGCATGTGGGGTGCGGGGCCTGGCCCCTGTCCGCAGCCCCTGAGGCCCCCGTCACCTCTTTGGTCGCCTGTTAGACTGCCTATGGCCCCTGCTACCCGGATGCCCACGGGGCCCAGCCCGCCACATGGCAACCAGTGGCCAGCACCAAGGGGTTCCCCAGGGGTTCCCTGAGGGCCCTCGCTGCAGAGAAGGTGGCGTCCCCACCATCCCTGAGCAGCCTCAATTCACACGCTGCTGTCAGAGCCGCCTGCAAGATTCACCTCCTTCAGCGTCTTTATTAATCTGGCAACATGAGGAGAGAGAATTTTTTGAAACCCTGTAATCCTCCCCGAGAAGGGAAATGGCTGGTGATGGGGTTTCCTCCACGACCCTGCCAGCAGGGGAAGCCCTGAGCATCGGGCCCGTGCTCCGCGGCACACACAGGGCCCCGCGGTGCCACCAACCACGCAGGACGCAGCGCTGCCGGCGCCCTCAGGAGCCCCACACGCCTACTAGAAGGAGGGGGACGCGTAGTCAGACCTGCTCTCATCTTCCTGGTAATCCACTTATCTGATTCCATGCTTTAAAATGAATACTTCGTCATGTAGGCAAGCTGAAATTTACTACCACGTAAAATTTAGATGGAAAATAAACTTACTTTATTAATTATAGAGAAAACAGTATCAGAATCAGCCAACTCTTGCCTCGCAAGTGCCCAGCCGCCTTCCACACGCGGCTGGTCGTGTCCACAGGTCCACGAGGCTCGGGACGGCCCCGGAGCACGCAAAGGGCGAGACCAGGAGGCCCTCTAGGGGCTTCATTTTGATGACAGCACAAACAGCTGGCAAAGTAAATGGTTAAACTTTTCAAAGCTGAAGCTCAAATTTTTCTGGAATACTTCCTGGTTTTAAAATTTCCTTTCTAGCTGTGAGGCTCTGCAAAGACTCTAGTTCCACAATGCAGGGGCCCTGTGATGCGCCCTGTAGTCCACGGCGGCCGCCTCCCAGCAGCCACGGCTCCTGGTCCACGCCGGCTGCCCCAGCAGTGTGGGTGGCAGGTGCGTCCCTTCCTCTTCCTCACGCCATCTCAGCCATCAAATCAGTTGCTGTATCTGGAGGCGGCGCCAACCCCCTCCCTCTCCTGCCCCACAGCCCACCAGCCCGTCTTCCCCTCGCTCATCACCTCGGGGGCTGCCTGTGGGAGGGGCGTGGCTACCCACCGTCCCCTGCTCCTGCCCTGTCCCCCCCAGTGCAGCAGCCAGGCGCGCACTCGCGCCGTCTGCCTCCCGTCGCACGTATGCGGCCTCAGGGAGACAGGCTCGGTTAAGGTCAGGGCACACGGCTGGCCACAGGGATGGCTCATCAGGACACGGTGTTCTGACTCCAGGGATGCAACAGCCAACACCTGCCACCTGACAGGATGTCACCACAAAGAGAGCACCGCTCAGCCGCCAAGCAGGGTGTGACCTGCTCCCTCTGCCACGTGCTGCGCTCGGTGGGGCAAAGCGTAGGGGCATAGACACACTCCGCCTCCAACCTTCCAACCTGGCAGAGCTGCGGCAGACGTGCGCACCTGTGTGTACATGCACACACATGTGCACACACACTAGTGCCTGCCGGAGGCAGGAGGGCCCTGGAACCACGGGCCCCAGCACCTCCCCGCCCTGCACACTGACCACCCGAATGCAAGCCCTCAGCCAGCCGACACACGACGGGCTCCTCCGTCCGGGCGACGCCATGCAGGCGTCCCTCCAACAAGCACCCTCTCTCCCCAGGCAGGTGGGTCCGAGACGCGGCAGACGGGTCTGTGCCCTGGCGAGAATACCAGGTGGGAGAGGCTTGCGCCTGACTCTGGACGCAGGGCCCTTTGTCCTCGGTCCCTTGCTAGTCCCTGGCCCCAGGCCACACGCCTCGGTGAGCTGCCTGCGGGTCCTGAGGCTGCGTGGCCCGGGATCAGCACGTTCTCACACACACACTCACACACGCAGGAAGGCTCACCATGGAGTGGCCACGGACACATGGACACACAACGATGCTGGTGTGGACCCCACGCGTCGGACCTCCCTCTTCGCCAGGCCCTTCCCTGACCCCACTCAGACGGGCGCCGAGCCTCCTTCACGGCAGACCCTAAACAGCCCGTGTTTGGCTTTCTTTCTTTGGCAAAATCGAGTTGAGGCCGCCTCTCGGTGAGAGAGACAAGGGGACGGACACACGGATGGAGTTAGGGGAGAAGGCTGTAGGCCTGGACCCGCCAATCGGACACGAGCCCTTACAAAGGCCACCTTTGCATCCGTTTCAGACAAAGAAAGCACTCCGGACAAGTATGCATACATAAGTGTCACTGCAAACAGCTGAGTCATCACCTCACTGGATGTGACAAAGCTAATATAATATCACGAAGTTGATGATGAGTAAATGAAAAATAAACCACCAGTGCAAGCACAGGAACTGAAATTCACAGAGTCAAAGAATCCATGATTGGCTCTAATGGATAATTAAAGCCAAAGTCAACCCAACTTTTCCAGCATTTACCGGCCCTATCAATACGGTGCAGGGCGCCCATTATCACTGGGCGCCCAGACGTCAGCCTGGAAACACACGCGGGGCCTGCGGCAGGAAGCCCTGGCTTGCCCAGGCCTCTGACCACAGCGCGAGTCTGTGACGTATGTGTCACGTCTGACAACACTGACTCCTTGCCTCTTTTGCTAAAAACAATTAAAACACTTTTTACATATTTACACACCAGACTGTCAAGAGTGCTTATTAATTCCACATTGGTGACACGCAGGCCAGTGGCTGTGACTGCAGACGTGGGGCAGGAGCCCAAGAAGCCAGAGTTCAGTGGACGGGGCCCTGCAGGACAGTCGCTGTGGTCCACTCAGGGGACCCAGACCCCTGCTCTCCCGGACCCTGGCAGGGCGGCGCTGGTATGATCCGGTCTCTGAAGATGGGCTCCGACCCCAGGGGCAACTGCAGCTCCTGGTCACCGCAGCTGAAGCTCGGTGGCTCAACGGGGGTGCCCAGCAAAAGCCAGGCATCTGCACGTGCCGTGAAAGCAAACTCAGCCTCGGCTGGAGGCTGGTAACCTGGGGAACGGCCACACCACGTCACTGGGCTGGACCTCGGGCCTTGAATTCTGATAGCACAGGCCACTCTGCAAACACAGCCACTCGGAACAGCGGGAGCAGACCACTCCTCACACCCAGAGAGGAAGGGATGTATCACCGAGACACTGTGGCCACAGAGCACGCGTCTGCTGAGCGCAGGGCCCTTCCCCGGGGGACCCCTGCACAGAGGCGCAGGGACGACCAGGCCGGGGCACAGGCTGACAAGGAAGGAACACAAGCTGCTCGTCAGAAGCACCTCCATCACTTCGTATCTGCAAACAAGTCAGACGGCAGGTAATTCATCATTTCCGCAATTACATTAGCCGCCAAAGTACATATCATTAACCTGAAGCCGCCTGTATCCGGCTCGCTCTTCCCTGAAACGGAGCAAATTCCTAAAGCTCAAATCAAACAGACTTAGCAGCAAAGGGACACAGGACCCCGTTTTCTCCTCCAGATCCCAGGGGGAGGAGACCACACAGCGCTTCTCCCACGTGACCCCCTGGTGACAACAGGCCCTTTCCCCGTGCAATTGGCGTCCCGTGGAAATGCCGGCTGGTCTCCAACAGCGCTGCCGGCGTGATCACAGGTGTGAGCTCCCAGTGCGCCCCTGGGTGGGGCCCTGCGGACCAGCGACTCACTTCTACTGCTGGGAAGGGCAGAGGTCACAGCAAGTGGCCCAGGGTGGCCCTCGTGAGGCCAACTGCACCTATCAGAAGTGACAGAGAAAGTGATGGCGTTTGGTGGCTTGTTGCACACGGAGACAGCACAGCATTATGCCGTTTCCACGGATAAAGCGTCTCTACTCCAGTTACTTCTTACAAGAAAGCGAATCGATCTATGAGCAGGGAAAAGACTTCCTAAGGTGGTGTTGGTAACTAATCTTCAGGTCTGCAACAAAAGGGACAACTTCAGTTGTTTTAAACTGGAACCAGCAGACTATGGAAGGGTCACGGCTGGTAAAAGCCCTAACCCGGAGAGTGCACTCGGCCGCGGCATGCAGGACGTGGCCGCACAGGAACACCCTTCGTCCTGAGTTCAGAACGGCGTGCTGGTCTGGCGCTTGCTCTGTGACGCCTCTTCCCCTCCCTGGTGATTGGGAAACGGTGAGACATTCGGGCTCACAGCGGCTGACGAGCGCTGACGACTGCAGCCACAGGGACACGGCGCGTCCCATGAACTCACAGCCCCACAACTTCCCAGGTTCACGCCTGAGAGAAACTGCTGCACACACACCTGTGTGTACACACACCTGTGTGTACACACGTGCATTTGCACACACACCTGCACGGTTCCCAGGAGTGGGCTGCTGGGTCACATGGTCACTTCACGGTTCCCTTTCGGAGGAATCGCCACACTGGTTTCCACGGCGACTACACCGCTTGTGTTTCCCCCGGCAGGGAACACAGTTTCCCGTGTGTCCGGGTCCTCACCGTACCTGCTGTTTTCTGGGCTGTGTGGTAACAGCCACTGCAACGGGTATTCGGTGTTAGCTCATTGCAGCTTTTTTAAATTTATTTTTTAACTGGCAAAGTAACACTGTGGTTGGTTCAGCGCCGTTGGCCTTGCGTCTCCGCGGTGGCGGTGATGCGAGCACTTCCCTGGGGCTCGCCGGCCGTCTCCGCGCCTCCTCCGGAGCAGCGTCTGCCCCAGCCTCTCGCCCATTTCTGAATCGGCTTGTTTTTTACTGTTGTTTTAGTTCCCTGTCCTTCTCAGATACATGATTTGCAAGTATTTTCTCCCATTCTGCGGTTGCCTTTTTACTCTGTTGATACTGTCTTTTGACGCAGGAAACTTCTCAATTTTCACAAAGCCCAATTTCTCCATTTTCCCTTGTGTTGCCTGTGCCCTGGGGTCCACTCAAGGAATCCCTCCCCAAATCCAGCGTCGTGAGGGCTCTGGCCCACGTCTCCTTCTGAAAGTTTTATAGTTTCAGGTCTTAAATTGAGGTCTCACGTTAAGGTCTCTGATTTGTTCTGAGCTGACACCTGTACGCGGTGCGACCTAGGGCCCAGCTTGGTCCTGCAGCACACGGACATCAGCTCTCCTGCGCTGCTTGCTGGACAGACCGCCCTCCCCTCGAACGGCCCCAGCACCACCAAACACCATCCGACCCCACATGCCACGGTTTATTTCTGGGCTTTCTATTCTAGTCCACTGTCTATATCCCTAGAGGATTTCTTTTTAAGATTATTGGCAATTTAGATTTCTTCTGTGAACTCCTTGCTTATATCCTTTGTCTACTTCTCTCTTTACCTTCTTCTCAATTTGTAGGTTTTTTATTTCAAGATATAATCTGGAATTATTACTTTGTCTATTATCTGCATTTACAAAGAACTTCTACTCTTTAGTTTATTTCATCAATTTTTTTTTTTTTTTTTTTAGACACAGAGTCTTGCTAAGCTGCCCAGGCTGGTCTTGAGTCTCAAACTCCTGGCCTCAAGCAAGCCTCCTGCCTCGGCCTCCCAAAGTGCTGGGATTACAGGTGTGAGCCACTGTGCCTGGCCTCACCTCAATATTTTTATGGTGTCTTTCACTAATTAAAAGTTTTTATTTTTAAAGTAGTCAAATTAATGAATGCATTCCTTTATGGCTTACACTCTGCGTCTTGTTTAGAAGCATTTCCCTACTCTGATTGCACAGGACAGTCTCCGCGTCCCTCCTGCAAGCTCTGAGGCTGTTCCTCCTGTCTCAGTCCTGCTGTGGAGGGGACTGCTGTGGGCACAGCACCCGGCGAACTCGAGCGCTGCCTCACTGTGCACGCACAGGCCTGTGCCGCGGCCCCGCCATTCCTGGTGCCTCTCGCGTGACCACCTTTCTGCCCGCTTGGGGGTCTGCTTCTGGGCTCTCCATTCTGTTCCGTTGGTCGCTCTAATAACACTCTTTCCTGTTTTAGCTTTGTGCGTCTTCACGTTTAGTAAGGGAACATGCCTCATTTAGTTTCCCTTCGTAACTCTGGCTGTTTCTGGTCCTTTTCATTTTCATATGAAAATTCAGAATCAGCTGCCGAATTACACGAAAGCACCTGCTGCGGTGAGGACTGCGCGCACGACACGGCGCAGACTGGCTCGGATGGGCTGACATCTTGTGACTTCGAGTCTTCTCTTCCATAAGCGTATCTCGAGGTCTTTTTAAGTCTCTTTTAATAAAGTTGTATAATTTTCTCCACAAAGTTCTTAAAAATCTTTTGTTAGATTTATTCTCTGGTATCTTTCAGTTTCTACTATTAGAAAATAAAATTTTAAAAAACAGTATTATAACTGTTGCTAGTAAGGACGCCACTGATTTTCGTATGTTAATCTTGCATTCAGCAACCCTGCTCAGGCTCCTGTCAGTTCCAGTAACTGCAGATCTCTGGGATCGTGTGTAAGAACCGCATTTTTGGTTTGTTTCTCCTTCAAAACTCTGACCCCTTTTCCTTCCTTCACGCCTTCCTGTCTTGTTGCGCTGCCAAAGCGCCTGGCTCCACGATGCACACAAGTCTCTCTGCACTGAGAATAGGGAGTGTGGGGCTGGGAGTGGCGCCAGGGAGGAGGCCACGGCCCGTCCCGGAGGGCTGACGTGGCCGGGTCCAGCATAGGCTGGCCTGGGGGACGTGGGACTTGCTGACAAACTGAAAGCAGGAAGTGCAGGCGAGGCAAGGCTCTGCGGGCTCAGGCCAGAGGCGCTGGGGGAGGGGCCTGCTGTCTCCTGAGCAGGACAGGCTGCGGGGGCGGGGTTGGGGGAAAATGAGGAGCCTGGCAGAGACCCGCTGCGCTGAGGTGGCTCCTGGACATCCACTAGCGGACGCCATGCAGGCACTCGGTTTTCTGCGTCTTGAGTTTAGGGCCGTGTCTGGGTGAGGACGGATGTTCTGAGTCTCTGTGGAGCCTGTCACTGGGCACCGTGGGAGGCCGAGGGGACGGCAGTCTGGGTCTGGGACCCCCGGGGGCTCGGTGCCCTTAGAGGTCAGTGCGGGGGGGATCTACCAAAGACACAGCACAGGGCAGCCAGCGCCGCGGAAGGAGGGGGCACAGGGCGCCCCTGGGCGTTAGTGAGTCAACGTAAGGAATTACACCGAGACCTAACAGTGTCCGGCCAGCCTGCGCTCCTGGCACGAACCTAGCTTGACCGTGATGCGTGTCCTCACGCCTTGCCGGATCCCACTTGCCGACGCTGTTCAGGGTTTCTGCACTGTTTCCAACCTCGTCTCTGTTCTCGCCACCCCAGTGAAATCACCCTGTGCCACGTCTCCAGCGGCATTCGGGCCACTAGTCGAGGGGGCACTCCTCGTGGCACTGGGCTGCGCAGCGACACAGGACACCCGCTGTCCCTCATCCCCAAGCACCGCCGGGTCTCTTCTCCACCCTGCCACCAGGGCCCCGGCCTTTAACACAGGAACTGCCACGCGAGTTGTACTTAACTTACGCTAGTTTTGAGCCCGGGGCCTCGTGAAGCACATGTAACTCACAGGTCTCTTCACCTTGGGAGCCGCGTGAACTACTTTTCAAGATGCCTGTAACTCACACACAGAAAATTAAAAATAACAAATTTTTCATTAAATTAGAAAGGATCATTTTGTTTTGGAAGTTTTTAACTGTATTTTCGTAAAAAAACACCATGGCTCCAAAGAAAAACTTTTTTTCTAGTGTGGCAGTGTGTTAAAAACATACGCCTGACCTTGCCGCGTGAGGCTTCGCAGCGACGTCGCACCGCGGCCCTCACACCCAATCACGGAGCTCCAGATCGGCCGCTCCGCCGTCTGTCATCAGGGCAATCGTGCACTGAGTCTCCCCTCGTCCAGCTACCCCCAGGAACACCTGCTGCTTCCGCGCTCCACAGAAACCTGCCTCCTCCATGCAGCCCTCCAGACTGACTGCGGCTTCCTCACCTGGATTCTTTAAGGGGAGGGCAGCTGCCTGACAGCGGTCAGACCTGGGCACCTCTGAGTCTCGGCAGGACGTCAGCGACTCCCAGTGCAAGGAAAGAGGCGCCAGCACGCAGGGACTGACGGCCAAGAGCTCGCGACCCAGCGTGCAGACCCTGGCTCCGATTTCAGGTACACCCCGACACAGCCTCACGGTGCTGCCGAGACGCTGGGCAGGATCACAGAAATAACACACTTTTGACCGTATTTCAAGGGTAAGTCCCAAGACTTCTGGTTTTAAAACAATTTGATGGATTGAGTAATAAATCAAAGTTACAATAACGTTCATTAGATTATAAACAATAATAAATGAAACAAAGCTTTTGTTTAAATCAATGTGGAGCTTCGTTGATCTCCCTGTGTAATAGACTCGGGAGCAGCCAAGCTGCTGGACGGGGCGACGTCACTACCTGCTCCCCGCGGCGTCGGCCCGCGGCAAGGCTACGCCTGGCCTGTCACCGTCACGAGGCCGTCACCCTCAGAGGGGCTCTGTGACCGTCTCAGAATGAAAGCTGACTTATTTACAGAGCACTGACTTTCCAATTCCGGCTCCCGGGGCTAACACGACATGACGGCCCAGAGGCGTCCCCCCATCTGACCCTCACGGCCGAGCCCCTCCCCGGCCCGCTGCCTGCACCAGAGACGCACACGTAATTTCATTCTGTCTCCTGTCCAATAGCCAACACTACAAGTTAATTAAATTGGTTGTCCATTGTATTCATCCACTTACAAAGTTAATGACATTCTGTTCCTGAATTAAAGAGCATTCTATAAAGCATGCGCCGTGGACGCTGGCTTGCTGTGCGCGGGGTGCTGAACCCTGTCATAGCTCCTGGTTGCAGCGTCCCCAATTAGGCGGCCCAGGAAGGGCCGGGGCTCTGCCTGCCAGTGTGGAGCACAAGTCATTCTGACAGCGAGGGTAAACACTCCGCACGACAGCCACTTGAGCTCGCGCTGGCGACAATAAATCCCGCCAGACGAGCACGCTGTTAACACTTCACATTACCATAAAGAGGAGCAGCTAAAGTGTGACAAGCAGACTTAAAATGGCCTTGAAGACAGGCTGTCCCTACAGGGCCCGCGGGTGACGGTGGCAATGCAGATTCTCAACCTGCGACACAGACACTGCGTTCGCGCCTCACCTGGGTGCGAAGTCACCCACCCAGCCGAAGACACTCTGGCCCTTTCTGACAGAATCCGTTCACTCCCCAACCAACAAAAACCAACAAGCAACGGCCCCGAACCCACCCGCCCCCCAAGCCAACCAAAAAAAACCAACCCCAACCCGAACCGGCAACCGGGCCAAAGAACCGGGGCCCCCGCGGGAGCAGCGCCGCACACGGCAGTGTCCACAGGCAGCCCCGACGGACGGCATGAGCGTGAACAGGCTGCAAGGGCGGCGCCAACACTTCTGCCAGCAGCTGGCAAGTGGGCACAGCCACACCCAGGGCCGGAGGGTGCCGGAGAGACGGCGTCCAGCTCTAGACCAGCCAAGGTTGAAACAGCGTCAGACACTTGAGACACAGTGCAGGTGGCTAAACCTGGGGTCTGGAGTGCAGGACAGAGGCCTGGGGGACCCAGGCAGGGTCAGCACGTGGACAGTCCTGAAAGCCATGAACACTGAGCTTGCCAGGAGGAACCAGAGCCAGGGACAAGGGCAGGGCCAGGAAGGGCCTGGGCTGCCATGAGGAGAGGCCGGGAGGAGTGAGAGGGCCGGGGCAGGCGGCTTCTCGACAGTGGACTGGGAGGAGGGAGCGACCCCAGGTGCCCAGTGCTGGCCCCAGACCTCGCAGTGCGCAGGGCAGCGGTGACATGAGTAGCCGCATCCTGTCAATTCCACAGAAATTTTGACACGTGAAATTCAAAACTGTTTTCACGGTTAGCTGGAGAGACGAGGCAGCTTCTCCCCCGAGCCTTAGAGAAGGGCACGTGCGTGACAGTGTGAAAGGTACAGAGAGCTGCTGGCCGACGACAGCACAGAACAATTAGGTAAAAATAAAAGCAGGGGCAGGAAGGACTGAAACCTGATGCTGCCTGAGTGTGGTGGCCCGTCCCCATGGGGAGGTGACAGCTCTGGCGGTGCTGAGGATGCTGCAGGGGCACCTCCTCTGGAGGAGCAAGGTGGAAACAAACAGTCCTGCACAGCCCCGTCCCGTCTGCCTCCACCCAACACGCCACCCGGGCCGGGCCTTCCACGGAACTGCAACTGACTCAGCCGGGTTGATGTGTCTCCAGAGCTGATGCCACGCAGAAAGTTGGAAAAGTTAAGTGAACTCCTGAGTGAGCGAGAAAAGTCCACGTTCCGGAATCCGGGAGGAGGTGACGCGGCCCAGAGTCCTTCTGCTCGGTCACAAGAAGCAAAGCCGCGTGAGGAACCAGGGCCCAACATGGCAGGCACCGCCAGTCATTTCTTAATTTGCATCACGTAGGTATTTTCCTCTCAAAATGCTATTTTTCTATAACAAACATTTTACAAATAGAAAGTTTGGATAATGAGCCAAGAAAAATATCGGTCTTACAATAACAACTAGTTTTAATTATGAAATTTATTAAGTTATATTTTTCCATGTCTAAATGATTACAAAAGTAAATCAATAAACTTTTATGCCAATTAAATTATGTAAAGAGTTTGCATCATAATTAAAACAGCTCTGATTTTTATCTTCTAAAAATCATTAGCTTTTCAATTACAATTTCATTCTTACAAATGTCCTGCAGAAATAGGTTATGTGCATTATGGAAAAAGGATAATTAAAGTGAAATGCACTTTAAGAGACAGCCAGCACTGGCACACGCTGTTTACAAAATGCCTTCTGCCATTAGAACAGCTCAGGGCATAAAAAACGCCAATAAAAAGCTTTAATTGATTTTTAAATTTCAATTATATTGGGACATTGCCATCCACCCGTTTCAGATAAGGTAACTCTGCTCCCCTCCGCGGAAACGCCAGCGCAGCAGCTTCCCGCAGCACTGCCTGGTCACGGTCCTGCGGCGCCCGCGACGCCCCTCTCCCCAGCATGGCACGCCCCGGACACCGGCCGGTTCCCGCCTCTCCCCGCGTGAACGTTCACTCTCTGCGTCTCACACTGCAGGAGACGTTTCCCTTCTCACACTGGACACTCACCCGTGGTCACACCCGTCTGCCATTTTCATCGCGCCTCCTTCCTTTCTGCGTCTCTGACTTCACCCGAGGTCAGTCCCTGCCTGCTGAGAGAGCATCCTTTAGTATCTATTGTCTTTCACCTGAACAAAAATGTCTATTTCGCCTACATTCTGAGAAGATATTTGTGCTGGATACAGAATTCTACGCTGACGGTTTCCTCGGGGACGCTGAGGACATCGACTGTTTCTGTTGCAGAGCTGGCTGTCGCTGCGACTGTTGCTCCTTTTCTTTAACCCCCCAGAGCAGCTTTTAAAATTTCCTCTTTGCTTGTGGGTTTCTGCATTTTATTATGACCTGTCTGGGATTTTTATTTGTTCTAACCATGCTAGGGATTCACTGGGATTCTTAATTTTGTGCATTGAAGTCTTTCCTAACTTTGGAAAATTGTGATTTATTTCTTCAAAAATGACTTCCGATCGCCTCTCACTGCTTGCTTCCTCGGGGTCCGATCCTCGCGTCATGGACCATGCGTCCTCCGTGTCTCCCACTGGCCTTTCCACTCCACCCTTCTGTCTTTCCACGCTTCACTTTAGTCTTTTCTTCTAGCCTATCCACAGTTCACGCTGCTGTTTTCCCTCTGCCGTTTCCAGCTACGTGGTTTTGGCAAATACGTAACGTCGGTAAAGCCGCTGCTCCACCTTTAAGAAGTGGGGCCGCCGTCACCTGACTCCACCTGCGTGCAGAGTAAACGAGACGACGTGCACGGAACAGTGTCTGTTCCGTGAGAGCCGCGCAGTGAAACGCCGCCCTCCTCCTACGTCCTTCCTTGCTAGTGCACTGCTGAATTTAAATCTCTAGGGAAAAACCTGTTCTCAAGCTTTAAATCCTATAATTCACCTAAGCATCCAACAGTTGCCTCTGAATCAACACTGCCAACCACAAACATTGCCTCCGCCACCACCGCCCTGGCTGGAACTGACTTTCCTCCACATGTCCACCTGCTCAGAGTGAGCAGAGCGGGACGGTTCAGAACACGGGTTCGGGAGCCAGAACACCAATTTCAAGATCCTGCATCTGCCTTTTCCAGGTTTTGAGACCTCAATCAAGTTACTGAACCTGTTTGTGCCTCAGTTTCCCCATCTGTAACATGGGGGAGCCCACTTCATAGGGCTGTTTTGAGCCCAGAGTGGGCACCACACATACGCACATAGGGCAGTGTTGTCACGCTTGCACCTTGACACTGCTCCTCTGTTAACTGCTCCTGCTCCCGCCGTCACCGTCCACCCTAGAGGAACAGCATGGCCCCAAATGTGTCCTTGGCTGACACCAGAATTAGAAGCCACGGCAGGATGGCCACGCGAGCCAGGGCCAGCTTTGTCCTTCCAAAGCGGAGAGGCAGAGGCCACGTTTAAACTCCCCACCCACGAGTCTGACGTGCCTCCCTGGGGCCTGGGAGAGGCCACTGCACCGGGAGCCCCAGCCAGACACTTGCCACAGCACGACCCGCTGCCCCACCCGAGAGGGGACGGAGGGCACTCCTGGCAGCGGAGGAGGCTCCGACACGCTGCACGTCGCGTCAGCCGGCCACGTGGTGCTCCCGATGCTCTGAAAGAAAGACCTTTCCTTCCTTTCCCCCTTTCTGAGGCCAAGTCATGAACAGCCCTTACGGGAAAAGATACCAGAGAAAGCTGCCTCCCGCTAATGGCCTCGTCATAAATTAGCCTCGCTGACAAAGACCCAGGGAAAGTGACAGCCGTCAGGCCACCGCTGTCGTCTGCGCGCCTGCACTCTGGCGCTGCTGCCTGGCCGCACCCCGGCCATCGCTCTCCTTGGCAGGAACCACGGAGAGATCGGATTCTGCAGGACGAGGGGTCAGGGGAGGTTCTCCCCATAGGAAGAGGAAACCTCCAGCCTGCTTGCTAACAGGGTGACCTGGCACGAAGGGAAAACCTGAGAAGAGTCTCCGATGGAACCTCCTGGAAGGTCGAGGCGACCACCACCCTACCCTCAGCAACAGGGGACTGACGATGCTCCCGGGCGCTCACGGAGCAGCTCGGGCCCACGCGAGACGGTGACAGCCAACGTGTGAGACGTAAGCATCATCACGGTGGGGAGAAAGAGCACGGCGCAAAGCTAGTCTAGAAATCAAGGTGGAAACTCAAGCACTGAAATGCTAACTGTCTCCACCCAAATTACACCGCAGGCTACGTGTGGTGTCAAGAGCGCCTCGTGGCCCACCGCTGCTCCCCGCCCACGTGGCATGTGCAAGGCAGGCGATGGATGAGAGCTACGTGGCCTGGCCCCACACCTTCAAGTCTCGCTGATTCACCATCACGTCAACGGTGCGTTCACGCTGTCGTGTGAGCATGTGAGGAACCAGCCGCTGCCTTCAAGGACAAGGCTGAGTGGCACCGAAGTGTCACCGTTGGCCCCCAGGAGAATCTTCCGGGGAACTCCTTGAGCGTTTATAAACTTCTGTTTATAAAACGGGGCCCCTGGGGCTCCCCTCCGTCCCTGGAGGACGTGGGGGCGACCCAAGGCCGCGAGTGGAGCTGGACGTGCAGGTGCTGCTGCCTCGTCGCAAACCACGGGGCAGGGGCCACGGCCGGGCTGCACCTGCCCCTCGCGGCTCTGCTCACCAGCTGCTCGCCAGCCGTGCTTAGCTAACCAGCTGTCCTGAGCCTACCTGTGCCTCAGCCTCCCCAGCTGGAACACGGAGGAAAGACAACGGGTTTTAGAAACCTGCCTGGCAAGGGCACGTGCTCAGGAAAGACGGCGCAGAGGTGCCACGAGTCAGAACTCAGTGGTTTTAAAGGTGCCACAGAAACCAACCCAACCGTAGCGCTACCGACAAGGGCTGAAGACCCCCGAACTATTCGAAGAATGAGTAAAATGGGGAACGAGCTCTTAAATCCCACTGAAGAGAATAAACATGTCAGGAGGAGTGATAGGCCCTTGTAGTCCCCCCTGTGCAGATCCGTGTTTAACTCGAGGAGAAACGGCAGCACTTTCTCATCTCCCTGATCACGCTCTAATCAAATCTCCAGCCCACTGTTTAAAATAAAGCCATTATGGACAGTGATCAAGAATTTCATCACTCCCTACTGAGCTATAAAATCAATCACTTAAATTTTTATTACGTAACCTCCGAAAAGTGGAACAGTCTAAGGTTAAGAGATTTGATGTGCTCTGACCGTGGCCAGAGGAAGTCCGTGAGACGTGCCTGCCTCCGAGGGAGGACGCCTGCCCCGGCCCTACACTGCGTCCAGCGCACCTGCAGCCACAGGGCGTGAGTCTGGGTGACGCCACAGATGGCGCAAACAGAAACTGCCAAGAGAGCCAAAGGGCTGTAATCCAGCAGCAAAAATGTGAGACTCTCATATCATTTTGTCTAAACGAGACCAATGACACGCAAACTGGGATTTACCTTTGGAATTTCCAAAGATAAAGAGTGAGGTTGTGGGGGGAGGCCGAGGCACCACGTGAGGGGCCTGGCAGAGCAGAGAGCCACCGCCCTGCCCCCGCTGACCCGCAAGGGCCTTCGGACCAAGTGCGTTCAAATAACTGAGTAACTTGGTTTGATGTTACCCAGGAATCAGAAAAAATAACAAATACTTGTAAAAGTTACACCTGAAAAATCTCCACTTCAACTTGTGTTCAACGTACTTAGCAAAAAGGTCGAAGCTCCGGAATTTGCTGGATAAATAAATGTTGGTGAGGCAGGCGAACCACTGGAGGATTGGTGCATGGCGGCGAATGAATAACCTGCTGATGCTTCCCAAACCCCATTATTTCCCCTTTTCCAGGAGCCCAAGATTCATGTCCCCGCATGCCGCCAGTTCATTACCGAGAAATATCATCCCTCTTCCGGCTGGCGCTGGGCAGCACGCGCGGCCCCTCGAGGACCCTTTAATGTTTAATTCCCCATCATCCGCTCCACTGAACAGCTTAATCTCTGCTTGTATGATCAATACTATATCAGTGTAAATTAAAATGACAATTTTAAAGTAATTAAGCCTGTTAATGCTCGATTCAAATGTCATTATTTGCACAAGGGATTGAGGAGAAATTACATCGTGTCTGGGGTGACAGGAAGACGTCTGAGCTCCCCCGGCCCCGCCCTGGGTGCCACTGGAGGCCTCGGCAAAGCAGATTAACTTCTGCCTCGGCCTGCCGGGATGCCTATCCAATTTCTAAAGAGGATAATGCAATTTGATAAATTTAATTCCAGCTACAAACTCAATTATTGTGATAATAGATGAAAACTGGGAGGTGCCTCTAAACAAGACCCACATTTTTAAAAATACACTTAACTCCAGAATGAGATTCAACAGTAATGGCTTGATTTGATTTGTCCTCTCCGTTTTGAAAACCCTTTAAATAATTATGATGGTTGGAAGAACAGCCAACATTTATTAAATAGCTTAAGCTCTAACCCAAAGGGGGCCACGCGTGGACGACTCAGGTCGCAACGGGAATGTCTGCTGTCCTGAGCTCGTGCGCAGCACTTACTAAACAAGCAGGCTCATGTCACTGCATCGCCGGTCTCATAGCAAGGGACACGAGCCCGGCAGCCTCAGCCGAAACCTCAGTCTCGTCCAGCACGGCTGCTCTGCCCCGGCTCCAGGCAGCGTCCAGCCATTTATTTTCTGGGCAGCAGAGGGGGTGGGGTAGGGAATTAATAAAAAGAAAATTAAAGGAAAAAATCAGCTTTACCCCCCCATGACTCCCCAGACACTGAGCACAGAGCAAGTCCAATTGCCTCCCGAGAGCTCTCTGCGCACAGACGTCCCCCGTCACTCACAGACGGGGCCGGGAGGGCGGGGAAGGTCTGCGGGGCATGCGCTGGGGACATCACAGGGACAGCTGCAATCGCCAGACTTCATTCGTTAGATCGGCAATAAAAATTGACAGCCACACATTAATTTCAAGATGAAGAGCAAAGTGTAACACTTTCTGTTTGAAGGATGTCTGAGCAGGCGGTGGCCAATCTCCCAGGGTTTCCTCGGACAATTCTGGACACTGTTCTACTCCAGAAAGTGGCTGGAGGAAAAGGAGGCTTTGCCTCATGCTCCGCTGACCGCCTGGTTTCGGGTGACCTGACGGTTTTCCTGGCTGTTCGCAAACCCAGCGACGTGCACGTGAGTTGTCTAAACCCCAATCCCCCATGGAGGAGGGACGTCAGAGGTGGCATCCTCACCACGCACTGCGTGGCCGGGAGGACCTCACCGCTCCCCTTTCTCGCATGAGATGACCTCGTGGTTCCTCAAGGCCGCCCCCAGCAGAAACCAGACCTGAAACCAGTAAAAAGGTGGAATCACATGTTCAAATGGCCCCTTTCTGGCAGGCTAAATATAAACACCCCCGAGTATAAATTATTTTCCCAAGCTCACAGATTAAAAACTAGCCAGGACACAGTGACACAGAAAGCAGCCGTGGTGTGGGGACGGCAGGAGTAAAGCCAGGCGCACAGGGCACGACCGTGAGCCGTGGCAGAGATGGCGTGGCAGAGACGGTTTGGTATCCCCCCAGCCAAGGAAAATTACACAATGAGAGAAACCCCCAAAACCTCAACCCTACTTTTCCTCGTAATACTTAACAATCATGTCTTCTCCCAAAAGGCAAAGTGAAAAAACACAAAATCAAGTGAAAAAACACGGAACAAGTTCACTTCCAGGAAGGGCATTTTTGTGAACCTGAGAGGTGGTTTTCCTGCGTTCTGAAGGCCACGCAGGTCAGCGGTGGCAGCCTCGCCCCGTGAGAAGTCTGAGGAGACGCTTTCGGGATGACAGGGAGGTGTGCTGAACTGCCAGCCCGGGGCACCCACAAAGGCGGGCAGGGCCTCCCGTGCACGAGCGTCCTCAATCTGGGTGGGCCTTGCACACGCAGGCTGCCACCCCGCCAGGGTGTCGGGAAAGCTCCGCGCGGGGAGGGCAGCCTCTGACCGTCCAGCTCCCCCACTGCAAAGGGGAAACTCAGAGACCCCTGCTGACAAGCCCCCGGCTGATGGGGGACCCTCACCGGCTGGAGAAAGGGCCACAGCCACGTGGGCCACGGCCAGGCCGACCTTCTCAGTCGGAGTCTTCATCCTCCCCGCGCAAACCTGCCTGTTTAAACTGCCAAACAGGGACCAGCAGAGCCCGGGTGAGAGCCGGCAGGACACAGAGACCGCTGGTCCCATCTGGCACCTGGAAACGCAGGGGGACGGGGGCGGGGGGGGAATGCTGAGCTAATCGCTGAGCAGAAACGCCCTGCCTCACCAGGGGCCCAGCGTGGAGCCAGGCACAGCAGAGGAACCTCGCTGCACACGTGGGCACCGGAGATCGACTGACCCCTGGTCAACTCGACTGACCACCGGCCACCACCTTATGGGCTCCAGTGTCAGTGCCGCCTCTATTCGGACAGCAGGAGGCAGCTCTGCTCTGCAGTCAGGGCACTCCGGACACTGTCCTGACGGGTGACAGTGCCCCCCTCCCCAGGGGAGGGCACAGGGATGGTTTTCAGAGGTGCCCACAGCAGTTCTCACTGGTGTCAAGCCAGACAACGAGGCTTTCTCATGCAAATCACCAAGCTCCAGCGCTGCCTCCGGGCGGAGCGGGCAGAGGCCTGGCTGGCAGGGGCCGCCCCCAGCAGCCCAGCCGCCCTGCATACCTCGCCTCGCCACCACCCTGACTCAGCACAGCCAGTGCACGGACGTCAGCAGGGAGGATGTGCAGGGACAGCCGTCGCCTGCAGAGAGACGACGGCCCCCAGAGCAGTGTCAGGATGCCCCAGGCACAGGCCGGCCCTGAGCAGTCAGCCACATCCCTTCCTCCTCAGTGGCCCCTTCCCAGTGTCCTTGTGACCCACTTCAACAGGCTTGAGTTCATTCTGTGAATTCAGCCTGGAAACGTGACCAGCCAGGTCCATACCGCTCCTCCCTCTGAAGCAAACCGGCTTTGCAGAAAGTACTTGCTCAGTAAGTTCGCTCTGGCCTCCTCCGCAAAAACAAACCCTCTCCAGGGAGCCCACGCCCTGGGCGGCGCTGAGGGCTCGAGGGAGCTCCCAGCAGAAACGCGGCCCAGGAAAGAGACCTGCTCGCAAGGAGCAGCGCGGGGACTCCCAGCCACCTGAGGCCAAACGAGCAGAGCAACAAGCTAAACTGTGAACCAGCCCTGGCCGTTTGTTTATGTTCACTGCTTCAGTGATTTTCTGTCAAAAAATGCTAACAAGCATGAAAGTCCTTAAGAGCTTTACAATTTTTCAGTTTGTTCACCAATACATTCTGTGCGGCGTGTTTGTTTCCTGGGCTGCGTGTGACACGGTACTCGATCATGCCTGTCGGCCATCTGATGGATCAGCAGCCACGTGGCGCCTGGACTCGGCCTTTGCCAGAGAGCCCGATGCAGATTTCCGACCTAGGACGGGGGAGCCGAGTGGCGCGAGAAGGGGCCTTGGGGGCCTGGCCGGGCAGTGGAGCCGTGCGGCCCCACGCTCACCCCGCGCCAGGGCTATCAGCGCGTGGGCCGGTGGGAGCAGGACGGAAGGCTGGGAAAAATCACCACGGTCAGGGTTGTGGCAAAGCGAAGAACAACCGGTCCTCCCTTGCCATGGTCACACGTGGACACGGTGCGCGTCCTGAGTGGGCGCAGCCGGGGACAGGCATGGCGGTGAGCCACGGTGGGTGCATAGAGCCACGTCTGCCCAGGGCCAGCAGGGCCCACGGCCCTCACGGCCCGAAGACAGGGGCTTCCTCCTGTCCCTCCGCATGCCGCCCCCTCCCCCAGGCAGACCCTCTGGCACCAGGATGGGGATGTGAAGGACACACGTGGTCTCGGCAGTGAGGCCTGAGACTGGTCATGCCCTGACAAGGTGACATGGGACTCCCCTTGTGACAGAGCAGGTCCATCTCCGTCCTTGGGCCCCGATCCAGACGCGGGAGCTGTTCTTATGGCCGCCAGGGACCCTCGCCAGCCCACCCGAGCACAGGTCCGCCCGCGGGGCCAGCTCACGCTGGCTGAGCTGGTTCCAGGCGGTGCCAGGTACTGCCGCAAGCACCGAGACGACTGTCAATCTGGAAGGCTGGGCTGCCAGACACATGGGGCCGGGCAAGGCCACCAGCAGGTGCCAGCCAGGACCCCACGCCCAGCCCGGACCGCAGGTCCCGGCTACAGACTCGACGCCCGGTGGGCTCAGGCAGGACAGAAGCAGGACTCCGAGCTCGACGCTTGCAGCCAGGGGAGGAGACACAGAGAACAGTCATGACACCTTCAGTGGTGTGAACAGGACAAAGGAAGAAGTTTGGAGTATCAGGAATCTGTGATGTGGACCCTCCAGGCAGGAAAGTGCACCGACTCATCGTCATGGAAACGGCCCAGCACAGGCACACCACTCGCGGCAAACCTCCTGGACAAGCGCGGCCAGGAGACGGCACCTGCCGGCCCGCGGAGCACAGAAACACAGGCTGACACCAGCCAAAGCTACTCTGGTCACATTCAGAACCGACAAAGCCTCCCCCAAAGCACGTCCCTTCGATTCTGCATCGATAACATCTGCGTGTGTACTTCAAGTAGAAGCTATCCATGCTCTTTATTTCTACGGAACGCTGAGTTTCCTTAGTTATGAGCTATATGGAGGAATCTGTATCATTTGTAACGGAAATATTCCCTTTTCCATTAAATCATTTACAGTTTGGCCACTCACAAGCCATAAACGACAGGACTAGGTTTTTTACGGTGTCACAAAGGGTGACATTCACGGAACCGCCAGCTGTGAAGTGTGTGGTCAGTTGAGTTCTGACATACTGCACATCCAGGAAAGCACCACAAGCAGACGACAGGCGCAGCCACCGCCAAGGCCCCCGTACAGTCCCTGCAGCCCCCACCCCGCCCCGTCCCCAGGAAACCGCTGTGTTCTGTCATTACAGACGAGTTTGCCCTTTTGAGAGTATTACCCATGTGAGATCACAGAGGGCAGTCTGCTCTGCTCTGCTTCCTCTCGCCTGGCGTGGCCACCCTGACACTCACTCACTGCTGGCCCCTCAGCAGCTGTTCCTCTGTCCTGCCGAGCGATACGTGGTCTGTGACCCACTCACCTGGACAGCTGTCTGGGCTGTCGATGGCTTTGGCTTTTCTGAATAAAGCTGCCGTGAACATGCACGCACTCACCTTCGTGTGAAATGTGCTCCGCCTTCTCTTAGTAAACACCCAGGAGGGGGATGGCCGGGTCACACGATAGGGTATCCTTAAGTCATTTTCCAGAAGTGTCTTCCCAAGTGGGTGTGTGATTTTACATTTCCATAAGCAAGGAGGGAGCCCTAGTTCTTCTCACCCTCGTCTCACCCACACTTGATACAGTCTTCATAACTTTAGCTGTTAGCAGAAAATTAGTGACCTTTAATCAATACTGTGGTCTTAATTTGCATTACCCCAATGGCCCATGTTGAGAATCTTCATGTGCTCATCCGCCATGTCTGTATCTCATTTGGTGAACTGTCTGTTCAGATCTTTTCCTCATTTTAAAAATTGGGTTGTTTGTCCTACTATTATTGAGTTGTGAGAGTTTTTTACATACAGTGCTCCAAATAAAAGTTCTTTGTTAGGTATGTTGTACAAGTATCTTCTCTTGGCCTGTGAACTGTCGCTTTATTTTTGTAATAGTATCTTTTGAAGAGCAAATCTTTCTCATTTTGATGAACGCGGATTGATGAATTTCTTTTTACAAGGGTTTGTGTTTTTTGTGTCCTATTTAAGGAATCTTTGACAAACCCAAGGTCAGCAAAATTTTCTGCTGTGTGTTCGTGCAGAGGTTTCGTAGTTTCAGCTCTCACGCTGGGTCTATGAGCCACTGCCAGCTGAGTCTTCATATGGCTGTACTTACATAAGGGCTGGGTCAGCTTGTTGCATATGCTCCTGGAATTGTTGCAGCACCATTTGCTGAAAAGACCGCCCTCTCCCTGAACTGCCCGGATACGTGTGTCGAAAATCAACGGTGGGCCTGTCCCTAGACCCGCCGCGATGTTCTGCTCTGTTTGTCTCGCTTCACACCAAATCCGCACAGTCTTGATCACGCGCATTCACGACACGTCTCGACCGCAGCGAGTCCCCACCTCGCTCATCTGAAAGCCGTGGTGGACATCCAGGTCCTTCGCGCTTCCATGCAGGTTCCTGAACTAGCTTGTCAACTTCTGCCCCCCAGAAGTCTGCTGCGCCGCCTTCTGCCCTCAGGTGAGCACTGGACGGCGTGTGCCGCCGGGACCCCGCTCCCTGGGCTCCTTCCCCTTTCTTCAGCGTCGCCGCGCAGGGACCTCCATAGCCCCACCTCGCTCAGCCGCGGGGAGGCCCTCAGGGAGGGGTCCCTCTGGGGAAGCGGCTGCCCCCCGCTGGGCAGCAGGCCCTTCTTTGAGGGGTCCAGAGACACACTCCTGTGTCCACGGTGGGACGTCCACGCACACGGCCCGGCCCTGGCAGGCATGCTCTTCCCCCCACTCCTCCCATAGCTCACTCCTGCTCAGCCTCAGGTTCCGACTCCCCGTCACATCCTCAGCTCCGCCTGCTCCGGGCTCCTGTCTCCTTTGGGCCCACGGCGCTCTCTGCCCTCGGCCCACACTTCCTTCAGGCTCTGCTCACGCTTCCTGACTGTACATTCACACGTTTGCTCCCTCGACTCCGCGAGCTCCACAGGGCAATTAGGTCACGTGGAGCGTGTCGTATGTCACGTGTTGCATATAACGTGTCCCGTGCTGCACACTGCATGCAGTCGGGTTCTGGAGCCCAGGCACAGTGCAGGACCCTGCTGCGCATGCCCCGGCTATGTGAACGAGTCACTCAACTTCCCCAGGGACGGGCAGCCGCAAGGAGCTGCAAGGGCCGACTCAGAACGGTGCTGGCTGCAGAGGGGCCCGTGGTCAGTGCCAGGTGAGATGCTGGGGGACTGTCCTCCTTGCGCGGCCCTGGCCCAGCACCTGCAGGCAGACGTCTTCTCCCCAGCAGACTGTGCGCCACCACGCCTCGGGACCAGCGTTGACGGATGTGCCCCATGTGGACCGACAGCCAGCGCCGCCCTGCTCCTCCCAGCCTTCACCCTGGGGCAGGGAGCCTTCCACACGCAGCCCCACGGCCAGGGCGGCAGTAGCTCCTCACCCTCCCAGGTTCGGATTCTTCCAAGGCAACCCCTGTAAGATGCCCTTTTCCGGACCACCTCTTCCTGACGGGAATTCCTACGTCCTCAGGCCCTGTGTCCATCGGCCTGGAACGAGTCTTCGCAGGCAGAGGTCAGGTGTGACCACCTGCTCTGCACGCTGGCACCTGGCAGAGGCCCAGCACACAGGCACATCCCTGGAGCAGGACGGAAAGGCTTCAGCTCACCTTCATGCCTGGGAGCCACGTGAGGCCCTCAGCTAAGCCGGCAGACCAGTAGCCTCCACGATCCGCCACCCGTTGTTGGGCTGGGCAGGGCCCGGAGCTCGTCTGCACCGTGAGGAAACGGGCGGCAGCGCCCTGGACCCTGCAGCACCGCCCGGTGAGGCTCCTGAATGGGCAGGCGCAGCCCTGAGACCTGCCTTCTTGTCCAAGGCGTGGCTGCTGGAGGCAGGGAGGGCATCGGAAGCAGCAAAGGGCGTCGCTGTGGCCTGAAAACACACGCTGGACCTGCCGACACCTGGCTGACATCTCCGCCTTGTGTGTGAGGCACAAAAGCACCTCACTGCCCTGGGCTCAAACCTGCGTGACTGAGAGAAGTCGGCGAAGCTCCCAGGCCTCAGCCTCCCGATCCGGTGGGGCAGCCGGGCTGGCATGAGATTCCATGAGACGCTCTCTGAGAAGTGCTCAGGCAGAGCCCGTGCCGAGAGCTCCGCGGACGTGCCAGCCAGTGTCACCGCGATGCCTGACATCGAGAGGGCTGCACCTCACAGCTCACAGACAGCCCCACCCGCAGGCGCAGCGGGTCCACCCAGAGAGGAGAGCGAAGGCTCAGGGAGCAGGCCTGGGGGCGGTGAGGGCAGCACCCTGAGACCTGCCGAGACCAGCCCCAACCCTCTGCCCACGGGGGTCTTCCACCCCATGCCCGGTGCAGGGGCTTCACGCCGGCAGCTTCCCACCACGGACACCAGCAAAAGGGCCCAGACACCACGAACAGGAAACCACACAGAAGCTGGCCCAATGCCGTCTTCTGCCCTTGCCCACCTGTCCCTGACACCTCACCTTCCTCCTTCCTGCCTGGCCACGTGAAGCCACGTGGTGCAGCTGTGGGTCTCAGCTGCCTTCCGAGAGGAAAACTTCTCAAAACACACACAGTTCAGCCTCTGCTATGCTCATGGAGCTGCCCAGCGGTGGGCAGCCTGCAGACGCCAGGGCACGGTAGGCACTGTGGGCACCACCCCGGGGCACCACGCTCAGCTCTGTGGGAGAACAGAGCACGCGGGTGCAGAGGCTACACCCCAAGGCCCAGGCCACAGCCAGGAAACACCCACGTCTCCTTAGAATGCACAGAGCCACGATGAAATTAACCTCGCGCCAATTGTTTTCCCACCCGTTTGATAGCCCGATGTCAGCTCATCTGTTAGAGGGAAATAAAAAAGTCAAGCCTAAATGTACAAAAAATTATGATGGAAGTCCTAAATAAAGCAGGGGACTGCAAGCTTATTGAGTCAAAAATCAATCAATCAATGAGGGAGTGGATTAGGAGCACCTCATAAGCCCAAAGAAATAATTTGCCCAAACACTGGGATTTAACAGCGGAGGACCAAATTCCAACACTTTTAGGAAGTAAATAATGAAAAATCAATTCAAAGAAAAAACAGATCAAGAACCCTGGACTCTGACATGCCGACACATTTATTGCTGAATACCATTTCTCGGCTGACCCGAAAACTTCGGAAGGTGTTTATTTACTTTCAACACCTTCCAGAGATCAATATTTTTAATTTGGATCCAAGTTATTATTTTTCACATCACAGCAGTGGGGAGCGGAGCAAAGTGGCTCATATTTTAGTGCTAAAAAGATCAATACGACAGCTTCACCTTCACCAGAGCCCCGGCGCTGCCCGGCGCGCATCATCCGTCCCGCGGGGCTGCGGTGCTGAGGCAGGGCAGGTCATTACCCGCCAGCCAGGCCGACAGCCATGATTTAGCGGGACGCGAAGGGCCTGGCGCCCTCAGAAAACCAATCTCGGCCCTTCTCACTTCATCAGGCTGTCGTGGGCAGGTGAGGAGGGTGAGCGCCCGGGCGGGAGGGAGTCACCGCCTAGAGCAGAAGGGCGCCTGCCGCGTGCGCTTGCCTTTCCTCTCCTCCTTGGATCAAAGAGCATCAGTAAACTCCATTAATTTTCCATAAATTTCTCCTAAAACCTTATTTGGGAGAACAGACAGGGGGAGGGGAGAGGAACAGCAGGAGGGCGAGCCCCCCACTCCCAGGATGCTTCTGGCGCAGGGACCCACCTGCGGGCACCAGGGCTGCTGCTGGGGGTAGGGGAGTAGCCATGCGCCTCTGAGCGGACCCCAGGAGAGGGGCCAGCGCCCACAATGTGGACAGAGATGTGTTCACCAGAAAGGGAGTGGCTGACGTCCCCACTTCAATGCGCAGCAGACCCTGCTCTGCGGAAAGGAGGCCCAGGCAGGGGGACTCACCCTCAGCAGCACAGAAGGCAGCGTGGAAGGCACAGAAGAGAGGCCCTGCCAGGTGGTGGGCAGTGGCCAGGAGCTAGTGGCCCTGCACAGGGGACCTTGTGGGTTCAAAGTCCTGCTCCCAGCCTCAGAGCCTCAAGTGAGCGGACGTGGCCACAGCCATCCCTGGGCCCAAGAGGACACCATGGGCTCCGCTGGTGAGCCTGGTGGGCACCAGAGCCGAGGGCTCCTCCCTGAGGAGAGCGGACTCGTCCACCTTGCCACCGACTCGGAAACCATTTGGGATACCCAGGGCCCCAGACCCAGCTGCCCTGTCCAGGTGCAGCCCTGGCCCCCCTGCTCCTCGATCCAGACTCCTGGGAGGCCAAGTCGAGCGGGCCCCACAGAACACTGTGCACGCCTCCCGGCCCAGGGCAGCTCCGGAAGCGTATACAGAACCAGCTGAAGATTCGAGGGGCTGGAGTCGGTCTTCCAAGACCACTGCGGGCCACATGCACAGGCCCTGCCGGGCCCCACCAGGCCGGGTGGGCCAGCTCAGAGCCGGCCACGTAGCCCGGGCAGGGACCAGAGCCCTGGACTTGGGCTTCAGACCCCTCACTCAGGTGCCTGCAGCCCACACGGCCCCGCCAGTGCCCCGACACCTGGGCACCAGGCCCAGCAAGGAGGACACGGGACCCAGGCCTTCCCACACACACAGCACCTGACGTTCACCACCCCAACACACAGAGCTGTCCGTCAGCCCTTAGTGCTCTGCTCTGGAATAAAAACAGAGTCAATGACTTCTATTGGTAGGTAGAGAAAAGCTCTCAGGAAATTTATCTTCCATTCACCCTTTCTCAGAAAGCTACTAAAGGACAAAAACCAAAAAAGAGGGATTTTTCAGTTTAATGAGAGTTCCTCTTCTTCCTCTGGGCTTCTTGGTCGAACAAACGACCAGCAAAGAACAGTGACAGACACCCCCCACAGCGACGCTTCCCTCCTGCAGTGAAACTAGCCCCAGGTGAAATCGTATGGAAATAAATCTGCTACTTCTTCCTCATTTAGCCGTTTTGGAAGCCAGAGCACAGGAGAGCCGTAACCTTGACGTTCTCCTGTCGACGCTTGCGCTTTGCAGGCAGTAAGCGACGAGTTTCCTACGCTCCTCCACGTGGCTGGGTACGTGAGACGTGGTTTCTGTGCCGCTGGAGCGTCTGACGGACACACACCGGGCCTGAGCACTTCCTCAGCATCCAGGCCCGCGAGGAGGTGCGCTGAGGTCGCCATGGAACGTAGCTGGGTGACAACATGGTCCAAGGACCCCACTCCAAGGCTGCAGCCGGGAAGCTCACTCCCAGGGCTCGGGAGGATGGGTGGACGTGGGAGCGGGTGCTCTGGTGACGGCCTTTTGGGGACGAGGCAGGCGTTGGCTCCTCTGGACCGCCCGATGGTCAGGCGTCATGCAGACGGGCTCCCGGTCACTTTTCCATCTTCCACGCAGGCACAGAGCCTGGGTCTCAGCGGGGTCCCCATCCCCGAGCCTGGGCACATCCGTCCCAGGGCTACTGCCACCAGGATACCCGACTCCTCTCTGTGCCGTGGGCCGGGCTCCGCCAGGGGAGACTCCCAAACCCCCAGCCCCACTGGCTGAGCCCATTCTCGTACCTGAGAAGGTTTCCCTCACCTGCCTTTGTAGGAAAGGTTTTTCTGACAGTCACACGCCAAGTCACTGACGTACGGCACCTGCGTGTGGAACACGTCACTGACTGAAATGACATAGAGGACTGCTCCCACTCGACACCGTCCCAGAGGCTGCTGGACCGAGACAGAGCAGGGAGCGGGGAGCCGGTGGAGGGAGGAGCGCCACAGTGCCGCCTCCGCGGGAGCACACACATGCTGGGGAGCGAGGGCAGGGGGAGGCCGGCAGGGCTCTCCCAGGAGGGAGGGAGGAGCACCAGGCAGCGAGGCAGGAGGCAGCACAGGTACGAGAAGGGGATGTGGGCACCAGGAGGGCAGAGGGGCCACGGTCCCAGCCGACGGAAGGACGGCTGAACGCAGGCGACGCTGCTGCGTCGAGTTGCTCTTCTGTTTCCAGCTGTCCCAGGCAGGACTCCACGGTGCTGGGCAGTCGGCCAGAGCACAGAGCGGCCGCTGCTGGCTTCTCCGCCTGGGTGTTCCACGGCCCCAGCACCACTGGTCTGGTCCCCGGGAGCGTGAGCTCCATGTCACCTGATGCCCCAGCATGTGGTGCCCGGAAGGGACACTGGGAGGAAAGCGGGGAGCAGGCAAAGGGGTACCTCCCGGGTGCCGGGTCATGTGGGGTGCAGGCCCTGGCCCCCTCCGAGGGGCATCGCTCCCCACTCCCTGGGTCTCCTTTCGGGCAGCTCCTGCCAGGAGGAACGATGGTAGGACACACCCTCTCCCTCCTCCCCGAGGGGGTGCTCGGGTTTTATTTATGACGTGACGGGAGCACAGCCTGCCTTGAAACTTGCTCATGATAAGAATTGGGAACATCCTGGTCCTTTCGGGCTCCTAGAAAAACGTGACGGGGGTGTTAAAGCGGAACCGTCCGCCGGGATGCCAGAGGCACCTGACGTCTCACTGTGGACAGCGCTGCACGCTCTCCCCTCAGCGAGAGGGCGTCTCGGGTCCCTGCTGCGAGAGTAACCAAGTGACAGCAGTGTCCTGGCACAGCACAGACCCCGAGTCCCTCCCCCACTAGGCACCACACCCAGCTCTTCTCCCAGCCCCTGGGGGACGCAGAAGGCCAGGGCCTCTCGGTCAGCCAGGCAGGGGCCTGGACCTGGGGAGCTGCGACTGGCCCTGCCTCCAGGGCGTCTGTCCTCCCCACACTCCTTCCTCCTCCCAACTGCGCCCTGGATGGTCCGGCCTGGTCTTCCCATCTCCAAACGCTGGGCCCCAGCAATGCCACCCAATCCCCAGCCTCAAATCCCTCTCAGTGCATGGCCCCGGTTCTGCCCTCGGGCCCCCTGCCTCTCTTGCCTGTCGGGAGGGCCGCGGAGCCCCCACTTTCCAGCCATGAGCCAAGCCTCAGCTCCTTCCACCACCAGCGCTGACCCAGCTCTGAGACCTCCCTCATCCACAGCTCCAAACAGGCCACAAGCGCCCAGGGGGTGCCGGGCACACATCCAGGGTCCAGGCAGAGAGCAGAGTCATCACAGCCGCTGCTCTTGGAGAACGTGACTTTGGGAGGAAGACGATAAACAAAAACAAACACCAGGCGCACCGCAGGTGGTCACTGTGGGGGCTCTTGGCACTTCTGGGGCTGGAACATGCGTGCTTGCTCCCACCGTCCTGTCTGGCTCACACTGGACGGCACCAACACTCTGAGCTGGTGCCCTCAGCCCACGCGGTGACCGACACTTCAAACACGTTCCCGTGACAAAGCTGGGACCTGGGCCCCAGCCCTTAAACCAGGGCATGCGGGACTGGCAGCGCCCCTGCAGGGACAGATCCCGGAGCCCACAAGCACACGGACAGGCAACGACCCTGCCAGGGACTCAGGGCCTGGGGAGGGGACGCCCGGGAGAGCAGCCAGCGGGAGACCCATCGTCCCTCCTGCTCTGCACACACCAGCTCCGTGAGCAACCTCGGCTTTCACCTCCTGCGGAAACACTGGGTCGTGCGATGGGCGACGGCGCCACCTCCTGGTAACGATGGGCACCTGCAAGTCACCGAAACTCCTCCAGGACACGTCCCCACTGCCAGGAGCCGGGAACCCCCACCGCACGCTCTTGCGCCAGGCGCGGCTTCGGGTCCAGCTGCTTTCTGGGAACAGGCCACTATTTCTGATCCCTATTAATACCTGTGACAGCATTTATGTACAAGATAAATTCATTTCAATTTCCTTTTTCAATTAATGGTCTATTATTTGAACCAGACTCAGCTAAAAATATCACTGTGACACCATCAATCTTGTAAAAATTGAATTTCCCTCCCCTGACAGCCCGAGGGCACCAGGCTGAGGCAGGAGGGGGCTGCCTGGCTGCCCAGGATCCCGGGGCCCCCAGCAGAAACCATGACACTGAGCAGCCCGCGGTGGCGGAGGGCACGGGCAGCTGGTCCAGTCTCAGCATGTGACAGCGATGGTGGCCACACCGTCCACGCCGGCTCTAGAGTGAGCTCCGGGCACATCTGGAGCCTCCTGACCCCTCCCCTGCCACACACCCCTGCCCCAGATCACCCAGGTGGCCCTGAAGGACCACGGCTGCGGGAGAAGCCAGGAGCTCCCACCACACCCCAGTCCTCCGTGAGCCGGTCTAAGACACCTCCTGTCCCTGGGCCGTCTCCTACGCTGTCCTCTGGCGAGCACCCAGCACGTGGGCAGCGGGAGAAACAGCCTCCGGGCCTCAGCCTGGTGTGGCCGCCTCTGGGCACCTCGTCTGCTGCCTCGCCCCAGTCTCAGGGGTTCCAGAGACTTTTCACTGTGTGTGACGAACAGAGCAACGCGCTGCTGTCACCGAGGATGTTAAGGCACCAACGGACAGCGAGCCCCCAAGGCAGGGCGGGGCCTTCAGCCCCTGCACTTGCTCCGCGAGCTGAGACGCAGCTCGTCCTCCTCCAGACGCCCTGCCGTGGAGTCTACAGCGACTACGGGTGATTCCGGCATCTCTCAAATTCTGAAGATTTTTGTTTTTCATGTATTAAAAAATTTAAAATATTTTCTAATCTCCTTTCTGCCCTACTCTTTGACTCATGGGTTATTTACATGTTGGTTAATTTCCAAATATTTGGGAATTTTCCATGTATCTTTTTTATTTACTTCTAATTTAATTCCTGTAGGTGACAGAACATACTCTGTATCATTTCAGTCTCTCACAGACGCTGAGGTTTGCTCTACGGCCCAGACTCCAGTGCGTCACGGTGAACGTTCCAGCAACTGCCCATGGCCAGGGAAGACCCCCAGAAACGGGAGGGGGCGATGCCTGCGGCTGTGCCCGGCAGCTGCGCAGCCCCCAGAACATGCACGCCGGTAAAGCCTTGGAAAGGCAGACTCGACCCTGGGCTGCCCTGGACCCGTCGGGAAAATGCTCAAAAGTCATCCTCGGAAGGTGGCCGCAGCCCTCGACCGCCAGAAACAGACTTCGCTGGAGCTCTTTCACCTGGAAGCTGCGAGGTGGCTCTGCAGAGACAGGCAAAGCTGACGGCCATCCTTCCCCTCCGGGCCTTTCCACAGTTGGTCTGTGTCCCTCCAGCCAGACCCTGACGCGAGGCTGGCTCTCCCTCGGCCTGGCGTGCCCTTGTCTGGACCGCACGCACTGCTGCGCCAGCTGGTGGGCCCACGAGCACCAGTGAGCTCGGGTTGGGGAACAGAGAACCTCCCGCAGGGCAGACCTACTTCTCCGCTTGGCCCTGTCAGCCTTCAAGTCACGCGTGTATGACCGTGATGTCCCCTTGAGGAACCGACCTCTCGGTCACTGCGAAACGACCCCCACATCCCTGGCAATACTTGGTGCTCTGAAGTCGGCTCTGATCTCAACACAGACCCTCCCACTTCCCTCTCACTGGCGTCTGCACGTCCACCGTCCTCCACCTTTACTCCAAAACAGCCAGGTCTGTATTTCCCAAGGAGGCTGGGAAGCGCTGAGGACGTCCCCACAAGGACAGGGCCACCTCTCGTGTCCAGCGAGCCAAAGCCCCGTGGAGCAGTGACAGGTCTGCCCCGCTCTGCGGAGGGCTCCACACACTCCCCGTGCCACCCAGGGGACAGCCCCTCCCCAAAGCAGACCGGCCCCAGCCTGTGCGGGGCCACGAGGCAGGCCCAGCACGTGCGCAGGTGGTGGCAGGCGACTCTCGGGGCAGACCCAGGTCGGGTCTAATCTCTTGTCTCTCTCCACGCCTCGCGCCTCCCTCCCTGGCCGGCCACTTCCCGACCCCCTCCCAGACTTGGGCTGTGCCAGCCAAGCAAGCGCAGCGCCGACAGGGCAGCCCGAGACAGCAGCCCTGCCAGGCCAGCGTGGACCCAGCCCAGGCGCAGCCGCAAGAATGTGGAACATCTTAACGCAGGCGCGATCGCGCTGCACCCTGACAGCGGGCTCACAGCACTGTCTTGCCGAAGGACAAGGGCCGGCTTCACGGCCTGGCAACTGTCCGATGGTCGCACCGCGGGACAGAACTTACCGTAAAATGCTCCTGGGACTTGTAGTTTTCATCCAGGTAGACTCGAGCTCTGTTATATTCTTTCATCGCGTCACTCGACAGTAGTTCTCTGCAAGGAAAAGAGTAAGCTCCTTGAGCAAAAGCGCGCGGACGCTGCCGTTTCACAGGTGTGCTTACGAGACCACTTTTCATGTCACCCCGAAACGACACCCACCAACTGTGGAACGGAGGGAGGAGGGGGAGCAGCAGCCACAGCAGAAACCGAGAGCCACCGCGTGTTCTCGGCACACGGGGCACAGGCCACCCTTCAGGCTCTGGTCTCCACGCAGCCCCAGGCAGCGCCGGACCCTGAAGCCTCCCGAGAATGGAGACCTGAGATGGGGCCCAGGTCACGCGCCGGAGCGACCGCACACTCTGGGCTCTCCTGGCTGCGCACGTTTCGTCCTAACAGAAATCATCCGCGCAGCCGTCAGCGCAGGGCGGGGGACACCCACAGTCGCACCCGGAGCCCAGGCAGCTCCGTCCCCGCCTGGTCCGCGCAGAGGCAAGGGTGAGCCCGTGACCGAGGTGCTCAGGCGTCAGGACCTCTGAAGGTCTGTCGCCAAGCGGGCCCCGCCCCTCACCGTCCACCCTACTGGTTGCATCTCACAGTCGGACGAGCTCAGCAGACGAGCTTCCGCCATCGCTGCAGGGCGCGGGGACAGGGAGCCGCCGCACCCCTGGAGGCCCCGCTCAGCCGCGAGACAGAGGGAAGAAAGTCCACAGCACTCGGTGCCCGGCCAGCCCACGTGCCGGGAAGGGGGTTCCAGATCTGAGAAGCAGAAGCGAATCAGGACAGGCAAGAGGAGAACCCTCCACAGACGCAAACTGGTCCCCACGTCACAGAGCGGGGGGCAGACACGCCCCGAACACTCAAAGGAGAAAAAAGTTCCATCACGAAACAGCACAACATCCGTGACACCTGGCATCGCATCAGCACCGCCCGGCACGCACAGGAGCAAAGGGCGACCACCGTCGCGTGGGAAAGCGGCGCGGAGGACAAGGACGGCAGAATTGGCTGAAAACACCATCCAACAGCTGCTGCAACGTGATCAAGATTTAAAGGTAACCTGGGCGCGGTGGCTCACGCCTGTAATCCTAGCACTCTGGGAGGCCGAGGCGGGCGGATCGTTTGAGCTCAGGAGTTCGAGACCAGCCTGAGCAAGAGCAAGACCCCGTCTCCACCAAAAATAGAAAGAAATTAATTGGACAGCTAAAAATACATAGAAAAAAATTAGCCGGGCATAGTGGCTTGTGCCTGTAGTCCCAGCTACTCGGGAGACTGAGGCAGGAGGATCGCTTGAGCCCAGGAGTTGGAGGTTGCTGTGAGCTAGGCTGATGCCACGGCACTCACTCTAGCCCGGGCAAAATAGTGAGACTCTGTCTCAAAAAAAAGATTTAAAGGTAATCGTGAACCTGCTCCAGAGAGGAGACACAAACCTACGAGTGAGACTCACAGAGCTGGAAAACACAGTCTCAGAAATAAAATGAACTCACTGGATGGACTTAAGAGCAGATTAAAACCTGCAAAAAAACCCAAAAAGCCAGTGACTTATAAAAGCAGCAGCAGAAACTCTCCTGACCGAGGCAGAGGGGCTGAGGGACGGTTTCCAGCAGTTTAACGTCAGGACATTGGGGTCTGAGAGCAAAAGAGAAGGAAAGGAAAAGAAACACAATATTCAAAGAAATCACGGACGACCTGTTTTCAGACTTTGGCTGAAACCATAACCCACAGCGGGAAAGGCCGAAAGGGCCGTGCGGGAGAACGTGAGGAGACGCGAACCGCAGCTGACGCCCCCGAGCTGCCGGAACCAGCCCTGAGACACGGCAGCGGTCGGGAAAAGGCACATCATATACCAGAAAATGAAGCAGAGAACAATGGCCAGATTCTCACCAGGAACAAGGCCACGCAGAGGACAATGGGACGAGAGCCTTAAAGTAGTGAGGGAAAAAAAATTGACAAGCTAGAATTCTATCTCAAACAAAAGTATCTTTGAAAACGAACACAAAGACCGTTTTTACACAAACAAAAGCAGAGAAAATTCATCCGCAGCTGACTTGTGCTAAAATAAATGTTAAAAAAGGTTGTTCGGGCTGAAGGAAAATGACACCAAATAAAAACCAGAATCTACACGGCAGAGTGAAAGTGCTGAAAATGGTAAATGAACCAGTGAAAATCTTTTTAAAAGATGACTGACTGAGGCAACGCGGCAATGGCGCGGCAGGTCCGACGCAGGCAGGAGCGAGCGCAGGAGGTGACAGCACAAGGACGGCCCGGGACGCGCCACCCAAGGTGCGCAGCCTGAGCACGGAGCGCGGCGCGGCGGGCGGGTGCGCGGCGGCTGGTCCCTCTCCGCCTTCCGTGGGGAACGCACGGCTTCTCCCGCCGGCCCCGCTTGCTCTTCCCCACCATTCGCACACTAGTTCCTGCCCGTACAGGCCGCAGCAGGTTTGTTTTCCCAGCGTGGCTCAATTTTTGCTTAGCTTAGAGTGCCTTTCTATACCCAAGTTCTTAACTTTATTTTCTTGTATTTTACTCTCAAATTTTTAATTTTGCCTTTTACCTTTATATGACTTATACTACTGGAATCCGTTCTCTGCAAGGCGGGTGAGACGTGGCTGCGTAGGATGGGGAACTGGGGTCCGGTTTCGTTTTCCCAGCACAGGAGTCCACGGTCCGCTCCCCTGACCTCATCAGCACCTGCCCTGCAGCAGGTGCGACAGGTGTGGCTGCCCTGGCCCTGCCCCTGGCTGCCTGAGTCTGCCCCGCACAGGAGTCCACGGACAGCCGGGTAACAACACCCGCCTTCTCTTCAGAGTAATTTCAGCTGTTCTGACCCTTTCTTTTCTATAGAATTTTAGTCTAAGCTTGTTGAGTATTAGGAAAAACACCATGAAGATTTTGGTTAAGACTGTAGATTATTTTGGGAAAATTTGGCAGTGTTTTAAGCAGCTGAGAACCACCCGTTGCTGTGCTCAAGACTCGGGTTACTGGAAAGTCATCGTGGCGGCCCGTGCTAAGCCACAGTGCCCAGCACAGACAGCGAGGACACAGCAGCTGGGCTCCTCTGAGGGCCAAGAGGGCTCAGCGCCGTCACCGACGGGTGCAGACACCCACCCGCGGCCGCCACGCATGCTGAGGCTTCTCGAAGCACAAGACGCCCCAGGGCCAGCCTCACGGGTCACAAGCATGGCTTCTACCACACTCTGATGGGCCAACAGCCACAGGTGCCAGAGTCCAGGGAGAGGGACAGGACACCCCGCATGGGCAGGGGCCATGGCCACACTGTAGGAGACACAGAGCACGAGCTCTACTGCCCTGGACTCCCAGGAAATACCAGCCTCCACAGTGGTCTTCAACGACGTTTCAAAAGTCTTATACATCACTTCTTTTTCATCTGTATTGTATGTTTACAGAATAATAATAAAATAGTAACATCTTTTGCTGTATTTATGAGGGTACTTCAAAAAGTGTGCATGAAGCGGCATTAAAGTATAAAAATAAAAAAGGTAAACTTTATTTCTCAACGTAAGCTCCATCGAGCTCAAGACTTCCGCAAGTGAGGACACGGCCGCTTGGCCCGTCCCTAAGAGCCGGGGGCCCTGGGCACGGAGCCAGGTCCTTGCCGTTCTTTCATCATCCACTGAAGAAAGGGCGCCCCTGAAAGACTGTTCAATGTTGGGAAACAGAAAGAGGTCAGCAGGAGCCCGGTCAGGACGGAGGGCGGACGCCCGTGAGCCGAGGGGAGCGAGAGGAGGTGCCGTGGTGGAGACGGCCTCTGGGGAAGCTTCCGGGTGTTTCCTGCTGCGGCCATGGCCGACTTTCTCTGCTCACGCTCACAGCAGATCTGCTGGCTCCAGAAAGTCAACAAGGAGGTGCCCCGAGCGCCCCTGCGCCAGGACCTTTGCTCTCCACGGCGGCTTCTGCTCTGAATGGCACATCCACCACGTGGCGGCCACTGCTGTGACCCTGCTGTGTCGTCAGGGTCACTCTGGTGGCGCCGAGCTCCGTCTCCCGCGATGGTTCTTTGAGAAATGCTTCGGGACCTCGCTCCCACGCGTTCAAAACCTCCCTGAACGCTCTGCGCTCATCTGCGCTGACCTGGGCACAGCGGCTCTGACGCCAGCCGTGGAAAGTCTGCTCAGCTTTGCTTCTTCCGTCGGAGCCACAAAGGCTGAACCAGCCGAGATGCCGCGGCTCTGCCGTTAACGTCAGGACTCTACGCTTACAGAAGAGCAAGACAAATTTGCTTCCTCGCTACGGATGTGGTGGTCTGCGCTGTGGGCTTCATCTCCGACACTGTCTCGCCCCTTCCTAAAACGAGGTGTCCATTTGCAAACTGATGATTCTTCGGAGCACTGTCCCCACAGACTTCCCGTAAAGCGTCAGCGACGTCCCCGTCTCCCACCCCAGCGTCTCCGCGACGTGATGCTCGTTCTCGCTCCAACGTTAGCAGCACTCGCCTGGCTCTGATGGGGCTCATTTCAAACTGACGCCTCGTCCTTCTCAGCACCTCACACCAGATCCTGTTCACACACGTCACATCGCATTAGGGAGACTTTATTTTGGTGCAAAAGAATTTGAAATCCATGGGTAGTTTTTCACAACATGCATTTCCCGTGAACTTTACCCCTAGTAGGCCTGGGGTTTCTGTCCTCACCTCCAGGGAGGCTTTGAAGACTCAGGCAGGAGGCCCAAACCCCTAGAAGTTCTCCCCACATTCCCTATAGCCGAAACATGAGCTTCGATGCACTCTGAAGACATACCATGGAGAGCACACACCCACGCAGCCACACGTCACAAGGCCCCGGGGCCATCTGCTGTTCATTCTAACGTGGGACCAGGAACGAGCAGTGACGGGAGGAGATCCCAGCTTGGCCACTCCACGACACACACGCAACAAACCGAACCAAGGTCGCACAGCTGGGGCTCTTGTCTGACGAAACGTGTCTTCTGAACTTTCAGTTACAACGGCAGCTACAGTTCCCTGCTCTTCCAGGTGAGCGCATCGTGCCAGAGAGGTGGGGAGCTCCGTGTACTCTCCTGGTGGCTGGGCACAGCCCAGGCCAGGCTGACCCCCTTTGGAGCACACACCCCTGGGGCCAGGCTGCCTGCCAACACCACCAGGGGCTATGCACAAGCCACCTCCGCTCTGTCCAGAGAGCGTTTCAGGACACCTGGCGGCAGGCCTGTGGCTGCCAGCCTCAGGTCAGGGTGGGAGGTCCTGTGCTGGGGGCAGCCAGGGCAGAGTCCTGGCCCGAAGGGGGTTGGAGCTCTGGGTTTCTCTCCTGCCTGGACACCTGCCCCCTTCTGCCTCTTCCTGAGAGCGCCCCAGCCACGGCGAGTGCAGCCTCCGGACACGGTGGTGCGGGCCAGGACGCCCCGGGCCATGACCACGGTTGGCCCGCTGCGGGGTCAGGGTCTGAAGTGCGTGGTCACACCTGGGTCTTGGTCGGGGCCTGGGTCTGGTGCAGGCGCGGGGCTGGGACACGCTGCGTCAGCTGCAGACTCAAGGGCCACCTGACCTCCGGGGAGGCTGACGTTTCCTGCCAGCCTCAGCCAGAGAGAGCGGGCTCAGCAGGGTGGGGGCCACTGCTGGACTCCAGCCACATGGCCGACCCACCCTTGCCGGGTCCACAGCAGGAGGACCACAAGCCCAGACATGGCCTGCACAGGGCTGGGCAGGCAGAATCCAGAAAGTGGGGTGCAGCCGGAGGTACCTGTGATCGTCCCGCGTCCTGGACGGAAGTGGCACCCGCCAGTCCGCCGCAGGAACAGTTCTGCGTCTTCCCACAGGACGTCATGCACCATCTTGGGAGAACTTGGCAGTGAAGAGCAGCCCGTGTCCCTCGGCAGCAGGGGCGCCCAGCAGCAGGGGCAACGCCTCCCGCGTGCTCCTCAAACTCACGCAGGTGCAGAGGGGACTGGGCGAGGGGCGCTGAGGACCCCCCCTGGCAGCGCCAGGCCCACCGAGCTGCAGCCTCCAGGACCGGCCGCCAGTTGGCAGCAGCTCCAGGCACGTCGGCATCAGTGTCTCTTCCCGGGAATTTGTGGGAAAGGAGACACGGCCGCAGTTGAGACCTTGCACGCCATTTCCTTCAACGCAGCGTCCCGGGACGCACACAGGAACCAGCTGCAGTCCCGATGTGCTGCTTCCTCCTCCAGAACCTCAGTCCACTTTCCCGGGGAGAGGCTGCCAGCCACGTCTGGAGGTCTGTGAACTGCTAGAAACGTTTCTCCTCCTCTTTGCTGCCTGGTGGCTGAGTGTGGCACAACCAGGAAGCTTCCAGAAGTAAGGCTCAGGGAAGGCGTTGGGGACAGCAGTGCCTGGGGCAGACGGGGGCTCCTGGGACCTGAGCCGAAGGCAGAACAGGAAAGAAGGGTCTTCGACGGCTGCAGCTCCGCACGGCAGGTAGGAACCCGGGTGAAGGGCCGGCCTGCGGCTCCCGGCGTCCACGCCCCCTCCTCCAGGCAGGACACAGCTGCAGGGCGCGCATGTTGCGACAGTGTACGTGGCCCCTTCCTCCCAAGGGACAGGGACGTCGCCCCCACAGACAACTTAAGTTCCAAGCCAACCTCCCTGCCACAGATGCTGCCGGGGAGGCTGGTCCTGCCTGTCGTCCACCGCAGCAGGCCGGCGCCCCGGACCACGCCTGTGGCCTCAGGCGCACACTGACAGGGACCGCCCCTCCGCACCGGGGCTACTCCCTGGCCGGACAGCCCAGACCCTCGCCCCCTCGGGCAGCAGCAGCCGTCACTCCACGGCTTGCCATCCCACCCAGGACTAGAGGCACACGGCCCCACGCTACCACACGTCTGGGCCGCACCTTCTCTCTTTGGAAGAGAAGGTGAGTCTGGAAGGGGGACGGGGGACTCTCGCCAGCACCCCACTGCCCTCCGGACGCAGAACCAGGACTTACTTGACAAACTTGTCCACGTGGGACATGGAGGCCTCGTAGTTCTTCCCTCCGAACTCCTGACAGTGCAAGGCCATGAAGTGCGGCTTGTGCGCGTGCACGACCTGCAGGAGAGGAGGACACGGTCAGCATCGCGGGCCACACGCGGCACCCTCGCCCACACAGCCCACGGCCCAGGCGCCCACGGGGGCAGGAGGGGAGGAAGGCCCACACCCATGACCACGGGCTCCTTTCAACAGACCCCGGGAATCGTGTCACCCTGGTGCTTCCAGTGTCTTCCATTTTCCCATTTGTATAAATTCCTAAGACTCAGAATTTCTTAGAACGTTCTTCAATCACCTAGAGGTGTTTTTTCCCAATTGTGAAAAGATAATACACATTGGCTGCAAAGCATCTGGAAGCCTCCAAAACCCAAGTCAGTCAGTCATAACCCCACGAGTAGAGAGCCACTGC